>NC_061514.1:224203610-224244427 GCF_022539505.1 Lolium rigidum
GCAAGATTAACATCCAAATAACAATTTTTCAATGGTGGCAAGTGATGGCGTGTATTTCACACGTTCGTTGGGCAACCCCAAGAGGAAGGTATGATGCGCACAAGCAGCAAGTTTTCCCTCAGAAAGAAACCAAGGTTTATCGAACCAGGAGGAGCCAAGAAGCACGTTGAAGGTTGATGGCGGCGGGATGTAGTGCGGCGCAACACCGTAGATTCCGCGCTCAACGTGGAACCCGCACAACACAACCAAAGTACTTTGCCCCAACGAAACAAAGGAGGTTGTCAATCTCACCGGCTTGCTGTAACAAAGGATTAACCGTATTGTGTGGAAGATGATTGTTTGCAGAGAAAACAGTAAAAAACAAGTATTGCAAGAGATTGTATTTCAGTAAAGAGAATTGGACCGGGGTCCACAGCTCACTAGAGGTGTCTCTCCCATAAGACGAACAAGCATGTTGGGTGAACAAATTACAGCTGGGCAATTGACAAATAAAGAGAGCATGACAATGCACATACATATCATGATGAGTATAGTGAGATTTAATTGGGCATTACGACAAAGTACATAGACCGCCATCCAACCGCATCTATGCCTAAAAAGTCCACCTTCAAAGTTATCATCCGAACCCCTCCAAGCATTAAGTTGCAAAGCAAATGCACAATTGCATTAAGTATGGTGCGTAATGTAACTAGTGACTACATCCTTGAACATAGCACTAATGTTTTATCCCTAGTGGCAACAGCACAACACAACCTTAGAACTTTCTCACACCGTCCCGTGTGTCAATGCGGCATGAACCCACTATCGAGCATAAGTACTCCCTCTTGGAGTTAAAAGCATCTACTTGGCCAGAGCATCTACTAGTAAATCTGAGAGCATGCAAGATCATAAACAACACATAAGCATAACTTTGATAATCAACATAACAAGTATTCTCTATTCATCGGATCCCAACAAACGCAACATATAGAATTACATATAGATGATCTTGATCATGTTAGGCAGCTCACAAGATCCGACAATGATAGCACAATGGGGAGAAGACAACCATCTAGCTACTGCTATGGACCCATAGTCCAGGGGTAGACTACTCACTCATCACTCCGGAGGCGACCATGGCGGTGTAGAGTCCTCCGGGAGATGATTCCCCTCTCCGGCAGGTGCCGGGAGGCGATCTCCGTGATCCCCCGAGATGGGATCGGCGGCGACGGCGTCTCGCAAGGTTTTCCGTATCGTGGCTCTCGCACCGGAAGTTTCGTCACTGAGGCTTTGAGTAGGCGAAGGGCAGTCGAGAGGGGGCACAGGGGCCCCAGATGACAGTGGCGGCGCGGCCAAGGGGGGGCCGCGCCGCCCTAGGGTTTGGCTCCCCGTGGCCCCACTTCGTCTTCGTCTTCGGACTTCCGGAAGCTTCGTGAGAAAATAGGCCCCCGGGCTTTTATTTCGTCCAATTCCGAGAATATTTCTTTACTAGGATTTCTGAAACCAAAAACAGCAGTAAAACAAAGAATCGGCACTTCGGCATCTTGTTAATAGGTTAGTTCCGTAAAATGCACGAATATGACATAAAGTGTGCATAAAACATGTAGATAACATCAATAATGTGGCATGGAACACAAGAAATTATCGATACGTTGGAGACGTATCAGCATCCCCAAGTTTAGTTCGCTCGTCCCGAAGGTGTAAAACGATAACAAAGATAATTTCTCGAGTGACATGCCATCATAAACTTGATCATACTATTTGTAAAGCATATGTAGTGAATGCAGCGATCAAAACAATGTGTATGACATGAGTAAACAAGTGAATCATAAAGCAAAGACTTTTCATGAATAGCACTTCAAGACAAGCATCAATAAGTCTTGCATAAGAGTTAACTCATAAAGCAACAATTCAAAGTAAAGGTATTGAAGCAACACAAAAGAAGATTAAGTTTCAGCGGTTGCTTTCAACTTGTAACATATATATCTCATGGATATTGTCAACATAGAGTAATATAATAAGTGCAATAAGCAAGTATGTAGGAATCAATGCACAATTCACACAAGTGTTTGCTTCTTGAGGTGGAGAGAAATAGGTGAACTCGACTCAACATTGAAAGTAAAAGAATGGTCCTCATAGAGGAAAAGCATCGATTGCTATATTTGTGCTAGAGCTTTGATTTTGAAAACATGAAACAATTTTGTCAACGGTAGTAATAAAGCATATGCATCATGTAAATTATATCTTATAAGTTGCAAGCCTCATGCATAGTGTACCAATAGTGCCCGCACCTTGTCCTAATTAGCTTGGACTACCCGGATTATCACCGCAATACATATGCTTTAACCAAGTTTCACAAAGGGGTACCTCTATGCCGCCTGTACAAAGGTCTAAGGAGAAAGCTCGCATTTGGATTTCTCGCTTTGATTATTCTCAACTTAGACATCCATACCGGGACAACATAGACAATGTATAATGGACTCCTCTTTTAATGCTTTAAGCATTTGACAACAATTAATTCTTTTCTCATTAGAGATTTGAGGATATTTGTCCAAAACTGAAACTTCCACCATGAATCATGGCTTTAGTTAGCGGCCCAATGTTCTTCTCTCACAATATGCATGCTCAAACCATTCAACTCAAGGTAGATCGCCTCTTACTTCGTACAAGACGAACATGCATAGCAACTCACATGAAATTCAACAATGAGTTGATGGCGTTCCCAAGAAACATGGTTATCGCACAACAAGCAACTTAATAAGAGATAAAGTGCATAATTACATATTCAATACCACAATAGTTTTTAAGCTATTTGTCCCATGAGCTATATATTGCAAAGGTGAATGATGGAATTTTAAAGGTAGCACTCAAGCAATTTACTTTGGAATGGCGGGAAAATACCATGTAGTATAGGTAGGTATGGTGGACACAAATGGCATAGTGGTTGGCTCAAGTATTTTGGATGCATGAGAAGTATTCCCCTCGATACAAGGTTTAGGCTAGCAAGGTTATTTGAAACAAACACAAGGATGAACCGTGCAGCAAAACTCACATAAAAGACATATTGTAAACATTATAAGACTCTACACCGTCTTCCTTGTTGTTCAAACTCAAAACTAGAAATTATCTAGACCTTAGAGAAACCAAATATGCAAACCAAATTTTAGCATGCTCTATGTATTTCTTCATTAATGGGTGCAAAGCATATGATGCAAGAGCTTAAACATGAGCACAACAATTGCCAAGTATCACATTACCCAAGACATTTATAGCAATTACTACATGTATCATTTTCCAATTCCAACCATATAACAATTTAACGAAGGAGAAACTTCGCCATGAATACTATGAGTAGAAACCAAGGACATATTTGTCCATATGCTACAGAGGAGCGTGTATCTCTCCCATAAAGTGAATGCTAGGATCCATTTTATTCAAACAAAACAAAAACAAAAACAAACCGACGCTCCAAGAAAAAGCACATAAGATGTGGCCGAATAAAAATATAGTTTCAGGGGAGGAACCTGATAATGTTGTCGATGAAGAAGGGGATGCCTTGGGCATCCCCAAGCTTAGACGCTTGAGTCTTCTTTGATATATGCAGGGGTGAACCACCGGGTGCATCCCCAAGCTTAGAGCTTTCACTCTCCTTGATCATGTTGCATCATACTCCTCTCTTGATCCTTGAAAACTTCCTCCACACCAAACTCGAAACAACTCATTAGAGGGTTAGTGCACAATATAAATTGACATATTCAGAGGTGACACAATCATTCTTAACACTTCTGGACATTGCATAATGCTACTGGACATTAGTGGATCAAAGAAATTCATCCAACATAGCGAAAGAGGCAATGCGAAATAAAAGGCAGAATCTGTCAAAACAGAACAGTTCGTATTGACGAATTTTAAAATGGCACCAGACTTGCTCAAACGAAAATGCTCAAATTGAATGAAAGTTGCGTACATATCTGAGGATCATGCTCGTAAATTGGCGTAATTTTCTGAGCTACCTACAGGGAGGTGGACCCAGATTCGTGACAGCAAAGAAATCTGGAACTGCGCAGTAATCCAAATCTAGTACTTACTTTTCTATCAACGGCTTAACTTGGCACAACAAAACTCAAAACTAAGATAAGGAGAGGTTGCTACAGTAGTAAACAACTTCCAAGACACAAAAATAAAAACAAAGTACTGTAGGTAAAAACATGGGTTGTCTCCCATAAGCGCTTTTTTAACGCCTTCAGCCTAGCGCGTAAAGTGTGTATCAAGTATTATCAAGAGATGAAGCATCAACATCATAATTTGTTCTAATAATAGAATCATAAGGTACCTTTATTCTCTTTCTAGGGAAGTGTTCCATACCTTTCTTGAGAGGAAATTGATATTTTATATTACCTTCCCTCATATCAATAATAGCACCAACAGCTCAAGAAAAGGTCTTCCCAATATAATTGGACAAGATGCATTGCATTCAATATCCAAGACAACAAAATCAACGGGAACAAGATTATTGTTAACGGTAATGCGAACATTATCAACTTTACCCAAAGGTTTCTTTGTAGAATGATCAGCAAGATTAACATCCAAATAACAATTTTTCAGCAGTGGCAAGTCAAGCATATTATAAATTTTCTTAGGCATAACGTAAATACTTGCACCAAGATCACATAAAGCATTACAATCAAAATCTTTAACCTTCATCTTAATGATGGGCTCCCAACCATCTTCTAGCTTTTTAGGAATAGAGGCTTCGCGCTCTAGTTTCTCTTCTCTAGCTTTTATGAGAGCATTTGTAATATGATGCGTGAAAGCCAAATTTATAGCACTAGCATTAGGACTTTTAGCAAGTTTTTGCAAGAACTTTATAACTTCAGAGATGTGGCAATCATCAAAATTCAAACCATTATAATCTAAAGCAATGGGATCATCATCCCCAATGTTGGAAAAAATTTCAGCAGCCTTTATCACAGAGTGTTCAGCAGCTTTAGCAGCCAGTAAGCTTTCGCTTTGCATTAGAAGTGGAAACATTGCTAACACCAATTCTTTTATTAGTATGAGTAGGAGGTGCAGCAACATGTGTAGCATTAGCATTACTAGTGGTGGTAATAGTCCAAACTTTAGCTACATTTTTCTCTTTAGCTAGTTTTTCATTTTCTTCTCTATCCCACCTAGCACGCAGCTTCACCATTAATCTTATATTCTCATTAATGCTAACTTGGATGGCATTTGCTGTAGTAACAATTTTATATTCAATATCCCTATTAGGCATAACTTTCGATTTCAAAAGATCAACATCGTAGGCAAGACTATCAACTCTAGAAACAAGAATATCAATTTTATTGAGTTTTTCCTCACCGCATTTGTTAAAGGCAGTTTGTGTACTAATAAATTCTTTAAGCATGGCTTCAAGTCCAGGGGTGAATTCCTATTATTATTGTAAGAATTTCCATAAGAATTACCATAGCCGTTGCCATTATTATAAGGATATGGCCTATAGTTGTTACTAGAATTGTTCCGTAAGCATTGTTGTTGAAATTATTATTTTTAATGAAGTTTACATCAACATGTTCTTCTTGTGCAACCAATGAAGCTAACGGAACATTATTAGGATCAACATTAGTCCTATCATTCACAAGCATAGACATAATAGCATCAACCTTATCATTCAAGGAAGAGGATTCCTCAACGAATTTACCTTCTTACCTTGTGGAGCTCTTTCCGTGTGCCATTCAGAGTAGTTGATCATCATATTATCAAGAAGCTTTGTTGCTTCACCAAGAGTGATGGACATAAAGGTACCTCCAGCAGCTGAATCCAATAAATTCCGCGAAGAAAAATTTAGTCCTGCATAGAAGGTTTGGATGATCATCCAAGTAGTCAATCCATGGGTTGGGCAATTTTTAACCAGAGATTTCATTCTTTCCCAAGCTTGAGCAACATGTTCAGTATCTAATTGTTTAAAGTTCATTATGCTACTCCTCAAAGATATAATTTTAGCAGGGGGATAATATCTACCAATAAAAGCATCCTTGCATTTAGTCCATGAATCAATACTATTCTTAGGCAGAGATAGCAGCCAATCTTTAGCTCTTCCTCTTAATGAGAAAGGGAACAATTTTAGTTTAATAATATCACCATCTACATCTTTATATTTTTGCATTTCGCATAGTTCAACAAAATTATTAAGATGGGCAGAAGCATCATCAGAACTAATTCCAGAAAATTGATCTTTCATAACAAGATTCAGTAAAGCAGGTTTAATTTCAAAGAATTCTGCTGTAGTAGCAGGTGGAGCAATAGGTGTGCATAAGAAATCATTATTATTTGTGGTTGTGAAGTCACACAACTTAGTATTTTCAGGGGTAGCCATTTTAGCAATAGTAAATAAAGCAAACTAGATAAAGTAAATGCTAGTAAACTAATTTTTTTGTGTTTTCGATATAGCAAACAAGATAGCAAATAAAGTAAAACTAGCAACTAATTTTTTTTGTATTTTGATTTAGTGCAGCAAACAAAGTAGTAAATAAAATAAAGCAAGACAAAAACAAAGTAAAGAGATTGAGAAGTGGAGACTCCCTTGCAGCGTGTCTTGATCTCCCCGGCAACGGCGCCAGAAAATATGCTTGATGGCGTGTATTTCACACGTTCGTTGGGCAACCCCAAGAGGAAGGTATGATGCGCACAAGCAGCAAGTTTTCCCTCGTAAAGAAACCAAGGTTTATCGAACCAGGAGGAGCCAAGAAGCACGTTGAAGGTTGATGGCGGCGGGATGTAGTGCGGCGCAACACCGGAGATTCCGGCGCCAACGTGAACCCGCACAACACACCAAAGTACTTTGCCCCAACGAAACAAAGTTGAGGTTGTCAATCTCACCGGCTTGCCGTAACAAAGGATTAACCGTATTGTGTGGAAGATGATTGTTTGCAGAGAAAACAAGTAAAAACAAGTATTGCAAAGAGATTGTATTTCTAAGAAAGAGAATTGGACCGGGGTCCACAGCTCACTAGAGGTGTCTCTCCCATAAGACGAACAAGCATGTTGGGTGAACAAATTACAGCTTGGGCAATTGACAAATAAAGAGAGCATGACAATGCACATACATATCATGATGAGTATAGTGAGATTTAATTGGGCATTACGACAAAGTACATAGACCGCCATCCAACCGCATCTATGCCTAAAAAGTCCACCTTCAGAGTTATCATCCGAACCCCTCCAAAGCATTAAGTTGCAAAGCAACAGCACAATTGCATTAAGTATGGTGCGTAATGTAACTAGTGACTACATCCTTGAACATAGCACTAATGTTTTATCCCTAGTG
Source organism: Lolium rigidum (assembly GCF_022539505.1). Classification (NCBI taxonomy): domain Eukaryota; kingdom Viridiplantae; phylum Streptophyta; class Magnoliopsida; order Poales; family Poaceae; genus Lolium; species Lolium rigidum. The sequence continues at coordinate 224,210,914 of NC_061514.1, forward strand.
GCAACAGCACAACACAACCTTAGAACTTTCCGTCACCGTCCCGTGTGTCAATGCAGCATGAACCCACTATCGAGCATAAGTACTCCCTCTTGGAGTTAAAAGCATCTACTTGGCCGTAGCATCTACTAGTAACTGGAGAGCATGCAAGATCATAAACAACACATAAGCATAACTTTGATAATCAACATAACAAGTATTCTCTATTCATCGGATCCCAACAAACGCAACATATAGAATTACATATAGATGATCTTGATCATGTTAGGCACCTCACAAGATCCGACAATGATAGCACAATGGGGAGAAGACAACCATCTAGCTACTGCTATGGACCCATAGTCCAGGGGTAGACTACTCACTCATCACTCCGGAGGCGACCATGGCGGTGTAGAGTCCTCCGGGAGATGATCTCCCTCTCCGGCAGGGCGCCGGAGGCGATCTCCGTGATCCCCCGAGATGGGATCGGCGGCGACGGCGTCTCAGCAAGGTTTTCCGTATCGTGGCTCTCTGCATCGGAAGTTTCGTCACGGAGGCTTTAAGTAGGCGGAAGGGCAGTCGAGAGGGGCACAGGGGCCCCAGATGACAGGGCGGCGCGGCCAAGGGGGCCGCGCCGCCCTAGGGTTTGGCTCCCCGTGGCCCCACTTCGTTTCGTCTTCGGACTTCTCGGAAGCTTCGTGAGAAAATAGGCCCCCGGGCTTTTATTTCGTCCAATTCCGAGAATATTTCTTTACTAGGATTTCTGAAACCAAAACAGCAGAAAACAAAGAATCGGCACTTCGGCATCTTGTTAATAGGTTAGTTCCAGAAAATGCACGAATATGACATAAAGTGTGCATAAAACATGTAGATAACATCAATAAAGTGGCATGGAACACAAGAAATTATCGATACGTTGGAGACGTATCAGCAAGTCAAGCATATCATAGAGTTTCTTAGGCATAACAGAAATACTTGCACCAAGATCACATAAAGCATTACAATCAAATTCATTGACACTCATCTTAATGATGGGCTCCCAACCATCTTCTAACTTCCTAGGAATAGAAGTTTCAAGTTTTAGTTTCTCTTCTCTAGCTTTTATGAGAGCATTTGTAATATGTTTTGTAAAGGCCAAATTTATAGCACTAGCATTAGGACTTCTAGCAAGTTTTTGTAAGAACTTTACAACTTCAGTAGATGTTACAATCATCAAAATCTAAACCATTATGAGCTACAGACAATGGGATCATTGTCCCCAATGTTGGAAAAAAATTCAGCAGCTTTATCACAAGCAGCTTCAACAGCTTTTAGCAATTTCGGAGTAATTTTGCACGCTTTGCACTAGGAGTAGAAACATTGCCAACACCAATTATTTTACCATTGATAGTAGGAGGTGTAGCAACATGTGAGGCATCAACATTACTAGTGGTGGTAATAGTCCAAACTTTAGCTACATTATTCTCTTTAGCTAGTTTTTCATTTTCTTCTCTTTCCCACCTAGCATGCAATTCAACCATCAATCTAATATTTTCATTAATTCGAACTTGGATGGCATTTGCTGTAGTAACAATCTTATTATCAAGATCCTTATTAGGCATAACTTTCAATTTTAAAAGATCAACATCAAAGGCAAGTCTATCAACCTTAGAGGCAAGAATATCAATTTTATCGAGCTTTTCCTCAATAGATTTGTTAAAAGCAGTTTGTGTACTAATAAATTCTTTAAGCATGGCTTCAAGACCAGGGGGTACACTCCTATTATTGTTGTAAGAATTACCATAACAATTACCATAACCATTACTATTATTAGAAGGATATGGCCTATAGTTGTTACCAGAATTATTCCTATAAGCATTGTTGTTGAAATTATTATTTTTAATGAAGTTCACATCAACATTCTCTTCTTGAGCAACCAATGAAGCTAAAGGAACATTATTAGGATCAACATTAGATCTACCATTCACAAGCATAGACATAATCACATCAATCTTATCACTCAAGGAGGAGGTTTCTTCAACAGAATTTACCTTCTTACCTTGTGGAGCCCTTTCCGTGTGCCATTCAGAGTAATTTATCATCATATCATCAAGAAGCTTTGTAGCCGCCCCCAAAGTAATGGACATAAAGGTACCACCAGCAGCTGAATCCAATAGGTTCCGCGAAGAAAATTCAATCTCGCATAAAAGGTTTGGATGATCATCCAAGTAGTCATCCATGGGTTGGGCAATTCTTTACCAAAGATTTCATTCTCTCCCATGCTTGAGCGACATGTTCATTATCTAATTGCTTAAAATTCATTATGCTATTTCTCAAAGATATAATTTTAGCGGGAGGATAATATCTACCAATAAAAGCATCTTTACATTTAGTCCATGAATCAATACTATTCTTAGGCAAAGATATCAACCAATCTTTAGCTCTTCCTCTTAATGAGAAAGGAAACAATTTTAATTTTATAATGTCACCATCTACATCCTTATACTTTTGCATTTCACATAGTTCAACAAAATTATTAAGATGGGCAAGCAAGCATCATCGAACTAACACCGTAAAATTGCTCTCTCATAACAAGATTCAAGAAAGCGAGTTTAATTTCAAAGAATTCTGTCGTTGTAGCAGGTGGAGCAATAGGTGTGCATAGGAAATCATTATTATTAGTGTTTGTGAAGTCACACAACTTAGTATTTTCAGGAGTATTCATTTTAGCAAGAGTAAATAAAGCAAACTAGATAAAGTAAATGCAAGTAACTAATTTTTTTGTGTTTTTAATATAGATAACAAGACAGTAAATAAAGTAAAGCTAGCAACTAATTTTTTTGTGTTTTGTTTTAGTGCAGCAAACAAAGTAGTAAATAAAATAAAGCAAGACAAAAACAAAGTAAAGAGATTGGAAGTGGAGACTCCCCTTGCAGCGTGTCTTGATCTCCCCGGCAACGGCGCCAGAAAATATGCTTGATGCGTGCAATTAACACACGTCCGTTGGGAACCCCAAGAGGAAGGTGTGATGCGTACAGTAGCAAGTTTTCCCTCAGAAAGAAACCAAGGTTTATCGAACCAGGAGGAGCCAAGAAGCACGTTGAAGGTTGATGGCGGCGAAGTGTAGTGCGGCGCAACACCGGGGATTCCGGCGCCAACGTGGAACTCCGCACAACACAACCAAAGTACTTTGCCCCAACGTAATAAAGTGAGGTTGTCAATCTCACCGGCTTGTCGTGAACAAAGGATTAACCGTATTGTGTGGAAGATGATGATTGTTTGCGAAGAACAGTAAAGAATAATTGCAGGAGATTGTATTTCGGATGTAAAGAATAGGATCGGGGTCCACAGTTCACTAGTGGTGTCTCTCCCATAAGATAAATAGCATGTTGGGTGAACAAATTACAGCTTGGGCAATTGACAAATAAAGAAGGCATAACAATGCACATACATATATCATGAAGAGTACAATGAGATTTAATCAGGCATTACGACAAAGTACATAGACCGCCATCCAAGCATGCATCTATGCCTAAAAAGTCCACTTTCAGAGTTATCATCCGAACCCCTTCCGTATTAAGTTGCAAGCAACGGACAATTGCATTAAGTATGGTGCGTAATGTAATCAACACAAATATCCTTAGACAAAGCATCGATGTTTTATCCCTAGTGGCAACAGCACATCCACAACCTTAGAACTTTCACGTCATCGTCCCGCATTTAATGGAGGCATGAACCCACTATCGAGCATAAATACTCCCTCTTGGAGTCACAAGTATCAACTTGGCCGAGCCTCTACTAGCAACGGAGAGCATGCAAGAACATAAACAACTCATATATGATAGATTGATAATCAACTTGACATAGTATTCAATATCCATCGGATCCCAACAAACACAACATGTAGGATTACAAATAAACGATCTTGATCATGATAGGCAGCTCACAAGATCGAACATGATAGCACATATTAGGAGAAGACGACCATCTAGCTACTGCTATGGACCCATGGTCCAGGGTGAACTACTCACACATCAATCCGGAGGCGATCATGGCGATGAAGAGTCCTCCGGGAGATGATTCCCTCTCCGTGCAGGGTGCCGGAGGCGATCTCCCGAATCCCCCGAGATGGGATTGGCGGCGGCTGCGTCTCTGGAAGGTTTTCCGTATCGTGGCTCTCGGCATCGGGGGTTTCGCGACGAAGGCTATATGTAGGCGAAAGGGCAGGTCGGAGGGCGTCACGAGGGGCCCACACAACAGGCCGGCGCGGCCGTGGCTTGGGCCGCGCCGCTCCCTAGTGTGGCGCCACCTCGTGGCCCCACTTCGTTTCCTCTTCGGACTTCCGGAAGCTTCGTGGAAAAATAGGCCCCGGGCGTTGATTTCGTCCAATTCCGAGAATATTTCCTTACTAGGATTTCTGAAACCAAAAACAGCAGAAAACATCAACTGGCTCTTCGGCATCTCGTCAATAGGTTAGTGCCGGAAAATGCATAATAATGACATATAATGTGTATAAAACATGTGATTATCATCATAAAAGTAGCATGGAACATAAGAAATTATAGATACGTTTGAGACGTATCATAGAGCACCGGAACAAAGCATTAACACTCCGTGAAAACATGTGATCCTCACATCTAAGCCTTCCCCTCCGGTTATCCCAATTGCCGCCACTCCGGGGCCTCTGTTCCTGACATAGACATGTGCAAACAACTTGTAGATACAATCTAAGCAATAAGTATAGAGCTTAAATCTAAGATCATGCCACTCGGGCCCTAGTGACAAGCATTAAACAAAACAAGATTGCAGCAACAATAACTTCACAAACTTATATAGATAGACTAATCATAATGTAACAATCCATCGGATCCCAACAAACACAACACTGATTACATCAGATGGATCTCAATCATGTAAGGCAGCTCATGAGATCATTGTATTGAAGTACATGGGGGAGAGAGTACCAACTAGCTACAACTAGAACCCGTAGTCCATGGGGGAACTACTCACGGAGCATGATGGAGGCGGTGGCGTCGATGGTGATGGCTTCCGGGGGCACTTCCCCGTCCCGGCGGCGTGCCGGAACAGAGATTCTATCCCCCGAATTGGAGTTTCGCGATGGCGGCGGCGCCCCTGGAGTCCTTTTGGAGTTTCGTCAATTGGTATCACGTTTTTAGGTCGAAAGGGCTTATATAGGCGAAGAGGCGGCGCAGGAGGGCGCCTGGGGGTCCCACCCCATAGGATGGCGCGCCCCATTTCCAGGCCGCGCCGGCCTATGGTCTGGGGGCCCCTGTGCCTCCCTCCGACTCCCTTCGGTGCCCTGGTCCGTCTCGGTGAATTATGATGTTTGGTCTTCGCTTCGCCGAACTACGAGAATATTGCCCGAACAGCCTTTCTGGAACCAAAAACAGCAGAAAACAGGAACTGGCACTTCGGCATCTTGTTAATAGGTTAGTTCCGGAAAATGCATAAAATTATTATAAAGTGTGAGCAAAACATGTAGGTATTGTCATAAAACAAACATAGAACATCATAAATTATAGATACGTTGGAGACGTATCAGCATCCCCAAGCTTAGTTCCTACTCGCCCTCGAGTAGGTAAACGATAAGAAGAATAATTTCTGTAGTGACATGCTACTTACATGACCTTCATCATACTATTGCAAAGCATATAAGATGAATGAAGTGACTCAGGGCAATGATCTATATTTGCTAACAAGTAGATAACATATAGCAAAACTTTTCATGAATAGTACTTTCAAGACAAGCATCAAAAGTCTTGCATAAGAGTTAACTCATAAAGCAATAAATTCAAAGTAAAGATATTGAAGCAACACAAAGGAAGATTTAAGTTTCAGCAGCTGCTTTCAACTTTCAACATGCATATCTCATGGATAATTGTCAACACAAAGTAATATGATGAGTGCAAATAAGCAAGTATGTAAGAATCAATGCACAGTTGACACAAGTGTTTGCTTCTAAGATGGAAGTAGGTAAACTGACTCAACATAAAGTAAAAGAAAGGCCCTTCGCAGAGGGAAGCAGGGATTAAATCATGTGCTAGAGCTTTTTAAGTTTTGAAATCATATAGAGAGCATAAAAGTAAAGTTTTGAGAGGTGTTTGTTGTTGTCAACGAATGGTAGCGGGTACTCTAACTACCTTATCAACCAGACTTTCAAGAGCGGCTACCATGAAGGACGTTATCTCTACCAGCAGGTAGATCATCCTCTTCTCTTTTGTTTACGCATGTACTTTAGTTTAGTTTTTTATTTATTTATGGATGACACTCCTTCCAACCTTTTGCTTTCACAAGCCATGGCTAACCGAATCCTCGGGTGCCTTCCAACAATCACATACCATGAAGGAGTGTCTATTTATTTTAGTTTTATTTAGAGATGACACTCCTCCCAACCTTTGCTTTCTCAGGCATGGCTAACCGAATCCTCGGGTGCCTTCACGTAATGGCCCCAGATAGTACCCCTAATAGATTTGTTTGTTATTTTCTTTTGTGCAGCATCATGCATCATGCATCATATCATCCACATGATTTAAACAAAATAAAATTATTTTGTAAATCATTTTTCAATATTTTTCCCTCTCATATGGTTTTATAAAACCCTCCCACCCTTATTCTTATTTATATAAAGCCAACCAAAAGTTATAATTGGAAATATTGCAAAATTGTTTTGGTTCAAAATAATGTTTTCAAGTTTGCTCTTGGATCTTTCCTTCATCTCTCTTTCCTTCACGCTCCAATTCTTTTCCTTCTCTTTGTTCTTCTTTGCATTATTGCAATATTGCAGAAAATAGCAGAGGCCGTAACTAAGGTTTCAAGTGGGGCGGGATATCCCGCCAGGCCGCTTGGCCGCCCCGCAAAAGAAGCCCGCGCGGCGCCGCTAAACAGCCCGCAAAGCTACTCTCGGGACAAAGCGGTCACGCCGCGTGAGCCGCTAACCAACCGCAGAAACGCTAAGTCCCGCCTCGTTAATCTTTAGCAATGCCGTCGCTCCATCCTCCAGCCGCGTGATTCGCCGACGCCGCCGCCCCCGCCCCCGCTCCCGCCCCTCCATCGATGCCCCGACCACCTCTTCCCATCGACCTCCCTCCGTAATCCCCCTCTCGCAATTCCTGATGGAGAGGTCGACGGCGGCGCTGCCGCCATCTCCACATCGGGACCTACATCTGCTCGCTGCCGCAATTTCCACATCGGCGCCGCCGCTTGCAGTTCCTCCATCCACATCGGCACCCCGTCTCACAGTTCCTCCATCCACATGGCCGCTCGCAGTTCCTGGTGGAGTGGCCGACGGCGGCACCGCCGCCATCTCCACATCAGGGCCTACAAAGGATCTCTGCCATCGAGACCTACAAAGGACCTCCAAAAACGATGGATCTCTTCAAGGTATGTGACCCAAATATCTCAAAGGATCAGCTGCTAGAATCATGTATGCCATTTGATACTAGACTTATATTATGCCATTCCGTTCTGAGATATATCATTTACAATCTTGGTTCCCTGATTGGATAGTGAACCTGAAAATTATAATGTGACCTCCAGTAAACCAGCCCTGATTGGATTCGGAGGAACGTGGTAGCCTGGTAGGGACCAAGTGGACCTTCCATGTTATGTTTGTTGTGAAGACCGGATATCAGATGATCGGCACATGATCGGTGTCCCATCTGGATTTCATATCAGTCGACTTTGACATGGTCTTTGTTCTGTTTTCTCTGTTGCCTTCTTGTTTTAGGTTGTAGGAACGTATGTACAATGTAAATCTACACTCTCACGACATAGAATTATTTCTTGTTGTTATAATATATATACTCCTAGTTTTGAAGCTCATTGATCAAACTACCAGAACAAACAAACCAATATTACTAGAGACCGAGGCTGCACACTCATCACTCATCGTGAGCAGTGCATCCTATGTTGGGCTGTTGGGAACACGAAGTGGCTGCTCAGGAATTTGTTTCTTGGTTCCACTCCACGTGCTCTACAGGCGGTAGGCAGTCAATTAAACGCCACTCAATTAAGCTTTATGCCTAGGGTATCCATGTCTGAACATTTTGGTGTCTGTTGTTCTCAGTATAAAAATGTTAATGCTGTTCCGAGAAATGCTTGGTTGTACTACTGTACTTGAACTAGTTGCGTCCTCGTCTAGTATGGTGTCCAGAAATTGCTTCTTCTTTCATTAATTGGAAATGGAGCCAGTTAACTGTTTTTTCAGCCATGTTTCTTATCAAGTTTGATAAGCGTTCTTATCAAGTTTTTCTTACTGGTACCATTCATGTGATTCGTGATGTACCGGGCGTTTACTGAGATTTTTTTTATAAGGCTTGCCCCTAATTTTCTAAAGATGATGTTGCAGTATTCGCGGTCTTACACAGTATACTGTCTTACTAGTGTTTAATCCTGTTGTTTTATGAGGAAAGTTGCATTGGCTTAATATCAAAAGATAGGTGCCATTTATTTCTTCAAAATGGACCTTGTTTTCTCTTTTAACTGAATTTGTCTATGATCAGGATGCTATAAGTGGATGTGACAAGTCAGTTGGAAATCTTCTCTACACAGTGAGTACCTCTATCAATTCAATTTCTCTCTAGTTTATACGTTTGAGTTCTCTGTGACTTACGAGGTGCACTTTCTATTGGATGAAATAGGTTGCCACTAAATACCCAAACAATGCACTTGTCCATCGTCCTGCTCTCATCAACTATATTGTGTCAACAAAGCTATATATGCTTCCTTTTTGGTTCTCCAATGAACTCAGTCTTGATCTCTGTCTTGAGATATTCCAGGATATTCATTGTCTTGTCTGAACTGCTACTACTATACTCATCGTTGGCCCCTCAAACGTGATTTCTGCAATTCAGGTATTCTATTCTACTTATGGAGTGAGGTCTTGTTACAGCTTTTTTGCTCCTCTGCGCTGGTGGCCGGAGCCGGTGGTAGGGAGAACGGCGGCAGGGCAAGAGCCAGCGGCAGGGAGATGGTGGCGCTCGTGTCCGTAGCAGGAAGCAGGATGGTGGTGCGCGCTCGAGGCCGGAAGTAGGTACATGGTCGTGCTCGCGGCTAGGAACTGCCATCGATTGGGACCGGACTGCTGCAATTTTGAGATACCGAGGGAGACGAGGAGAATGCACAGCTCCCTGGTCGAGGGAGCTGCGGACGGGGAGGGACGGCGGAGGCATACGCCGGTGGGGGTGGTGGACGGCGGATGGCGAGGGATGGCCAGGAACGGAACGGAACGGCCAGGATGGAGACAGGCATGTTCTTTGATTTGAGAATTAGGAACCTGATTGGTGAAAATTTGTAATTGTAAGTGTTTTTATAAAATGATATTTGTACAGAGCGTCCGACTTGAGTACTCCCGATCAGCTCATCTAGCTGCTCTAAGCACACGGTCACGCAGTGACTTCGAGTTATGATCGATCGCTAGCTAGTAGCTAGCTAGCTGCTCTAGCCTCTAACCAGCTCTCCGTCTCACACCTGTGTCATGCGGGATGAGGCGGGATGGTGCGGTTTGCCGCTGTATCCCGCGCCAGCTATAGCGGTATGATGCGGCGTTCCGCGAGCCTCCGCAGGGCATGAGCTGTGCCGCGTCGCGCTCTGGCGGCTAGCCACATCCCGCCCCGCTTGCAACCTGAGCCGTAACCTTGCATCGAGCCAATCTGGCCATCTCCTTGTAAGCCATATCCCATCGTGAACCATTTCTTCTTTTGCAGCCCACCTTCACGTTCAGTCCAACAATCTCTGTGGTCTTCTCTCTCTTGTCGTCTTCCACGCACTCACGCAGGAGGCGTGCTTTTTCTCCCCACGCGGACGATGCCACAGCGCACAACCGCGCTCGTCTCTCCTCCCTTTAATCCCCAGCGAAGCCTCTGCAAACCCTAGTCCTCCTCCCCATCTGCGCCGCCGCTCCCCTCGTCGTCTTTTCCCTTCCCCACGAATGATATCAGAGAAGGATACAAATAAAATTCAGTTAAATTCAGAGAACCTCGCCGGAGATATCGCCACAGCCCCGATGTTCCTCGCCGCCGTTCGCCATGCTGAGCATGGGGATGGAACCGCCGTAGCTTCCTCATTGTCCTCGACCAGGAGCCGGACCTGCTGGGGCTCTGCTTCCTCTTCTCCGTCCGCGCCGCCGTCTTCTTCCCGGAGGTCACCGTCGACCGTGACTTCGCCTCCGTTCGTCCTCGGGCCGGTTCGCTTCTCCGACCACCTCTCTGTAAGCACGCACACCTCCTCCACCCTTTCTCTGGTCGTTTCCATCCATGCAACATCATATACAAGATCGCCAAAATCTTCTTCACAGACATGTCACCGGCGAGTCGTTTCCATCGATCTCTGCACGTCGCCAGTAGCTAGGTTCTGTGGCGTGAATGAGCAGCACCTTCCTGCACCAGCGTTGAGCACTTCTCGGTCGCGGACGCTACCGCCAGCGAGTGGTCGCTGTCTCCGACTGTGTCCGTCGCAGGCGTTTTCTGAATATTATACAGATGACATTGTCGTGTTCGTCAGTTAAAAGTTCAGGTAGCGGGTTCCTGTAAAATACCTTGCTTTGGATCTGTTTATCTCGACACATCACATAGCTCCACTGGTTCTATGTTCCCTTACTTGAACTAGCCATCACGGTTCAGTTCCAAGATCCACCAACTAAGGCAAATCCTTTTCTGCATAGCCTGTTGTTCCAGATACGGTGAACAAATGTCCAGGAACTACCTTTTCACGTTTTTGCTCCCAGCATAGTTCCATTCGTTTTAAAAATCAACTTTTAAAATTCATTTGACTAAAACTTTATATCCAGGAGCATTATAAAAACATAATCTATCTGCATATAAACTTTGTTTAAACTTTTGACAATTAAATTTGAACAAGTTTTCAATTGGGTTAAATAAATGCTAAAACTTGTAAAGTTTATAACTAAAGATCTACAATTCCAAATGCGATAAATTTCATATCAAAACGTATTAGAAAACTGTGAAGAATCTAAATATGTCATCCATATATTTGTTTGTATCCCGCATCATGTCCTCGTGCCGTGATAGTCGTGCATATCACCTAACATATATGCGGAGTATTTCGGACACCGACTATGGTTTCCCCGCTCCGTTTAATATTGAAGTAGCGCACCCTTGCCATGTTATGCCATGCTAACCAATACTTAAATTTGCCAGTAGAAATGCAACCCCAACCTAACTTGATTGTCCGGGGTTCCGACTCCAATTAATATGGATAAGTTGCATCGCATCATGTTTGCCATGCCATGCCATGCATATCATCTTGAGCATGCCGATTCTTCTCCGTAGTTGTAAGATTTGCATCCGTTGTTTGTCCAGCATTTGCTTCTTCCCGGATAGGATCACGAAGTGTTGATGTGAGATACGACGAGTTCTCCGACAAGTTCTTCTGCAACTTTTCACAGGCGAGCCCTCTCTCTTCACCTATTATACACTCTCCCTCTCATTGCTATCCTTATGTTGCGCTTCTTTATCGAGTCACGTGTCCTATTCCAGTTGTTTACCATGATAATCCTATATGTATCATTCCTTACCCACAGCCGTTGCTTGATGTTTGAGCCTTGCGAGTCGTAGGCGTGTTTAGGCTCTGTTGTTTATCTCGATCTGTTATCGGGATATGTTGGGTTCTTGGGAGGTTATCACATGCTATACCAATTGTTGGAGATACTCATGCTTTACTTTATTGTTAACAACTAAAATTGTAAGCAGAGGCATGCGTGAGCCTCTGCGAAAGCATCGGAACTTTGACTTGCTAATGTCCACTAGGACCCGAGTTCTTGTTATCCGTTCCGAGATTGAGCGCTCTACCCGTACGTGGGGAGTGGGACCCCCATCACCCACTACCTTTCCACAGTCACGTCTATTGGGAGCCACAACCTTGGTTTTATTTGCTCATATGCACGATGCACGATTTATTTACAGTTGCATTCGGGTGTTTATTTCTGTATTGTACTCATATCGTGGAACGATTAGCGACAGCAGGTTGTTCACACTTAGCTTAGCCGTTGACACAAACCTCTGGGTCCGTATCGGAGTACGGCCGAACTTCGTCACGGGTAGCTTAGCGGGGTGGCTCCCTTAAACTTTCTCTTGCATTGGGAACGGTCTTATTGTGAGACTCCACTTCGTAGTAAGTGGGTTCGAGCATGCGTATGGTTACATTTGGGCAACCCTGCAGGGTGTACATCTTATCGATAAGCCGTGTCCGCGGTTATGGACGACTTGGAATTGTATAGCTTGATCATAGAACAACTTACATTGTTATCTTGTTGCTAATAATTTGATAATAACTTGCGTAGTAGTATAACATTACTACAACCAACATATAATAAAATTGTCAACCGTGGAGTGCCTTTTACATTGCCTCTTCGCTTTGTTGAAGGGGATATGTGTATCTGGTCTGGGTTATGTTTGTGTAGTTTTTATCTGTTACCTTGTGCGCTCTCTTATCTTCTCTAAGTAGACGGATGTTGTAGCGTGTCTCTATTGGATAGTAGCTTTGTTGCCGCTAAACTCCACATATAGCCGGGTGAAGTTTATACCGCCCACCCGGCGAGCATAGCTGGTCTTGTCTCAGCAAGTACGTGCCAATGGTACTTACCCTCGCCTTTTCTCTTTTTCTCTTTTGTTCCTCCTCTTGTCGGCAACCGATGGCCCGACTTTGGCGAGTACGAGATAGACGACGTTAGCAAGGTTACCCTTACGGCTTGGCACTGGGCGAGGGTTATGGACGCCGTCGGTTATCTTCGAGTACTCTTAGTCCAATTTGTATCTTGTCCGTACTCGGACGTATTCGATCTTTTGTATGATTTGGATCTTTGTATTGTATATTTGTATCTTGACTCGTTGGAGTCGTTGTTGTATTATATGTTTCTTGTGGGCTCTATTGTAATCCTGTTATAATGTTACCGCTCGTGTTAATTCCTCTGGCATCACGTGTGTGATTCTTCGCGCACGTCGTGTTGGAGGGCGTCTCTGAATCGATATCGTGCGGATTTCGGCGGGATCGCTGGAATCCTCATGGTACCGTTTTCGGGGCGTCACAAGTTGGTATCAGAGCTCAGGTTGACGGTACCCCACTAGTCCAGCCTGTAGCATAACCTTGCCAGCGGACGTTGTGTCTAGTGTCAAAAATATTTTCTGAAAACTCGTTGGATAGATCTGATTAGCTCTGTTTTTCTCCTTACCTATATTCTTTCTCTTCTTACCTATGCGAGTTTTGAGTCTTCTCTCTTATCTGAGTTTCCCGAGTCTTAGGTCTCTACGCGGGTTGAACGATCTTTGCCCCTCACCTATTAGGTCCGATCTTCGGAGGATCCCGACAGAAGCGCATCATCGACAGCGGAACAACGACTTATTGTTAGTGGTGTCGACCGGTCTACATGGAGCAACAATTCTTGTTAGTGGTGGCGAGAAGATTGACGCGTCGCATGAAGATCCGCTAGTTCACCTCTCTCCCTCATACCTGGACGTGGGATCTCGAGGCGCGATCCCTTGTTAGTGGTGTCGATTGTAACGGCCCCGGGTAGTACCCTAATAGAATTGTTTCTATTTTTCTTTTGTGCATCATCATGCATCATGCATCATATCATCCACATGATTTTAACAAAATAAAATTATTTTGTAAATCCTATTTCAATATTTTTTTCCTCTCATATGGTTTTATAAAACCCTCCCACCCTTATTCTTATTTATATAAAGCCAACCAAAAATTATAATTGGAAATATTGCAAAATTGTTTTGGTTCAAAATAATGTTTTCAAGTTTGCTCTTGGATCTTTCCTTCATCTCCTTTTCATTCACGCTCCAATTCTTTTCCTTCTCTTTGTTTTGCTTGCATTATTGCAAAATTCCAGAAATTAGCAAAAAGGCCTCAGCCTTGCATCGAGCCAATCTGTCCATCTCCTTGTAAGCCATATCCCATCGTGAACCATTTCTTCTTTGCAGCCCACCTTCACGTTCAGTCCAACAATCTCCGTGGTCTCTCTCTCTTGTCGTCTTCCACGCACTCACGCAGGAGGCGCTGCTTTTCTCCCCCACGCGGACGGTGCCACAGCGCACAACCGCGCTCGTCTCTCCTCCCTTTAATCCCCAGCGAAGCCTCTGCAAACCCTAGTCTCCTCCCCATCTGCGCCACCGCTCCCTCGTCGTCTTTTCCCTTCCCCACGAATGATATCAGAGAAGGATACAAATAAAATTCAGTTAAATTCAGAGAACCTCGCCGGAGATATCGCCACAGCCCCGATGTTCCTCGCCGCCGTTCGCCATGCTGAGCATGGGGATGGAACCGCCGTAGCTTCCTCATCGTCCTCGACCAGGAGCCGGACCTGCTGGGGCTCTGCTTCCTCTTCTCCGTCCGCGCCGCCGTCTTCTTCCCGGAGGTCACCGTCGACCATGACTTCGCCTTCGTTCGTCCTCGGGCCGGTTCGCTTCTCCGACCACCTCTCTGTAAGCACGCACACCTCCTCCACCCTTTCTCTGGTTGTTTCCACCCATGCAACATCGTATCCAAGATCGCCAAAATCTTCTTCACAGACATGTCACCGGCGAGTCGTTTCCATCGATCTCTGCACGTTGCCAGTAGCTAGGTTCTGTCGCGTGAATGAGCAGCACCTTCCTGCACCAGCGTTGAGCACTTCTCGGTCGCGGACGCGCCGCCAGCGAGTGGTCGCTGTCTCCGACTGTGTCCGTCGCAGGCGTTTTCCTGAATATTATACAGATGACACTGTCGTGTTCGTCAGTTAAAAGTTCAGGTGAGCGGGTTCCTGTAAAATACCTTGCTTTGGATCTGTTTATCTCGAACACATCACATAGCTCCACTGGTTCTATGTTCCCTTACTTGAACTAGCCATCACGGTTCAGTTCCAAGATCCACCAACTAAGGCAAATCCTTTTCTGCATAGCTTGTTGTTCCAGATACGGTGAACAAATGTCCAGGAACTACCTTTTCACGTTTTTTGCTCCCAGCATAGTTCCATTCGTTTTAAAAATCAACTTTTAAAATTCATTTGACTAAAACTTTATATCCAGGAGCATTATAAAAACATAATCTATCTGCATATAAACTTTGTTTAAACTTTTGACAATTAAATTTGAACAAGTTTTCAATTGGGTTAAATAAATGCTAAAACTTGTAAAGTTTATAACTAAAGATCTACAATTCGAAATGCGATAAATTTCATATCAAAACGTATTAGAAAACTGTGAAGAATCTAAATATGTCATCCATATATTTGTTTGCATCCCGCATCATGTCCTCAGTGCCGTGATAGTTGTGCATATTCACCTAACATATATGCGGAGTATTTCGGACACCGACTATGGTTTCCCCTGCTCCGTTTAATATTGAAGTAGCGCACCCTTGCCATGTTATGCCATGCTAACCAATACTTAAATTTGCCAGTAGAAATGCAACTCCAACCTAACTTGATTGTCACGGGGTTAACGACTCCAATTAATATGGATAAGTTGCATCGCATCATGTTTGCCATGCCATGCATATCATCTTGAGCATGCTCGATTCTTCTCCGTAGTTGTAAGATTTGCATCCGTTGTTTGTCCGGCCATTTGCTTCTTCCGGATAGGATCACGAAGTGTTGATGTGAGATACGACGAGTTCTCCGACAAGTTCTTCTGCGGCTTTTCACAGGCGAGCCCTCTCTCTTCACCTATTATACACTCTCCCTCTCATTGCTATCCTTATGTTGCGCTTCTTTATCGAGTCACGTGTCCTATTCCACTTGTTTACCATGATAATCCTATATGTATCATTCCTTACCCACAGCTACGTTGCTTGATGTTTGAGCCTTGCGAGTCGTAGGCGTGTTTAGGCTGCATTGTTTATCTCGATCTGTTATCGGGATATGTTGGGTTCTTGGGAGGTTATCACATGCTATACCAATTGTTGGAGATACTCATGCTTTACTTTATTGTTAACAACTAAAATTGTAAGCAGAGGCATCTGTGAGCCCCTTGCGAAAGCATCGAGACTTTGACTTGCTAATGTCCCCTAGGACCGAGTTCTTGTTATCCGATTCCGAGATTGAGCGCTCTACCCGTACGTGGGGAGTGGGACCCCCATCACCCACTACCTTTCCTCGAGTCTGTTTATTGGGAGCCACAACCTTGGTTTTATTTGCTCATATGCACGATGCACGATTTATTTCTGTTGCCTTCGGGTGTTTATTTCACGTATTGTACTCATATCGTGGAACGATTAGCGACGACGGAGTTGTTCACACTTAGCTTAGCCGTTGACACAAACCTGCGGGTCCGTATCGGAGTACGGCCGAACTTCGTCACGGGTAGCTTAGCGGGGGTGGCTCCGCATAAACTTTCTCTTGCATTGGGAACGGCTCTTGTTGTGAGACTCCACTGTAGTAAGTGGGTTCGAGCATGCGTATGGTTACATTTGGGCAACCCCCGCGGGGTGTACATCTTATCGATAAGCCGTGTCACGCGGTTATGGACGACTTGGAATTGTATAGCTTGATCATAGAACAACTTACACTGCTATCTTGTTGCTAATAATTTGATAATAACTTGCGTAGTAGTATAACATTACTACAACCAACATATAATAAAATTGTCAACCGTGGAGTGCCTTTTACATTGCCTCTTCGCTTTGTTGAAGGGGATATGTGTAATCGGCTAGGTTATGTTTGTGTAGTTTTTATCTGTTACCTTGTGCGCTCTCTTATCTTCTCTAAGTAGACGGATGTTGTAGCGTGTCTCTATTGGATAGTAGCTTTGTTGCCGCTAAACTCCACATATAGTCGGGTGAAGTTTATACACGCCCACCGGCGAGCATAGCTGGTCTTGTCTCGCAAGTACGTGCCAATGGTACTTACCCTCGCCTTTTCTCTTTTCTCTTTTGTTCCCTCACTCTTGTCGGCAGCCGATGGCCCGACTTTGGCGGTACGAGATGACGACGTTAGCAAGGTTACCCTTCCGGCTTGGCACAGGCGGGGTTATGGACGCTCGTTGGTTATCTTCGGGACTCTTAGTCCAATTTGTATCTTGTCCGGTACTCGGACGTATTCGATCTTTTGTATGATTTGGATCTTTGTATTGTATATTTGTATCTTGACTCGTTGGAGTCGTTGTTGTATTATATGTTTCTTGTGGGCTCTATTGTAATCCTGTTGTAATGTTACCGCTCGTGTTAATTCCTCTGGCATCACGTGTGTGATTCTTCGCGCACGTCGTGTTGGAGGGCGTCTCTGAATCGCACTACAAGAAAAGTTGCCATGGCCGACGAAGTTGAAGTCGCGCCGTGGTTGCTGGTGTACCATGGCCGACGATTTTGGTCCCTCCGTGGTGCATGTCAAAACTTTTTTTTTCGTTTTTGAGGCCACCTAGCCCGACGAAGCGGCCAAAACGTCGCGTATGGTGGCCGGGACGTGGTGCATCGCGAATTCTCGGGTTCGCCGGCCGAGTCAACGCAAATCCGCACCGCCGAGGGATGTAGGGCCCGGATGGCAGCCTCTGCGGCATTGTTTTTTTCTCGATCGCGCCATCTCGTTCAACGTTCTCCGATCGAGCCGTTTACGATGCGGGATCATGGGTCCCGCATGTCATCCTCTATGAACCAAAATTCTTTCTATTCTTGGATTTTTTTGACCCCACGATTTACGGCTACTTCCTTTTTCTTTTGATCCCTTGCCGCCTTGGAAACGTTGAGACCGCTGCTTGCTAAATGGGACCCGCATGTCATCCTCTATGTGCAATCAACTTTCTTTTCTTGGAGTTTTTTTGGCACCTCAAATTTGGTCACTTGCCTTTTTCTTTCGATCCCTGCCGCCTCTCAAACGGTGATACCGCTGCTTGCTAAATGGGACCCACATGTCATCCTCTATGTACTATAAAACTTTCTTTTCTTGGAGTTATTTTTGGCACCTCATATTTGGTCACTTGCCTTTTTCTTTCGATCCCTGCCGCCTCTCAAACGGTGATACCGCTGCTGCTAAATGGGACCCGCATGTCATCCTCTATGTACTATAAAACTTTCTTTTCTTGAATTATTTTTGGCACCTCATATTTGGTCACTTGCCTTTTTCTTTCGATCCCTGCCGCCTCTCAAACGGTGATACCGTTGCTGCTAAATGGGACCCGC
This sequence comes from Lolium rigidum, assembly GCF_022539505.1. Classification (NCBI taxonomy): domain Eukaryota; kingdom Viridiplantae; phylum Streptophyta; class Magnoliopsida; order Poales; family Poaceae; genus Lolium; species Lolium rigidum. The sequence continues at coordinate 224,229,004 of NC_061514.1, forward strand.
ATGTCATCCTCTATGTACTATAAAACTTTCTTTTCTTGGAGTTTTTTTGGCACCTCAAATTTGGTCACTTGCCTTTTTCTTTCGATCCCTGCCGCCTCTCAAACGGTGATACCGCTGCTGCTAAATGGGACCCGCATGTCATCCTCTATGTACTATAAAACTTTCTTTTCTTGAATTATTTTTGGCACCTCATATTTGGTCACTTACCTTTTTCTTTCGATCTCATGCCACGTTTGAAACGTTGAGGAACCTGCGGGCTCATGGGACCCGCATGTCATCCTCTATGTACTATAAAAGTTTATTTTCTTGGTTTTTTTCACCCTCGATTTTTGGCAATTTCTTTTTCTTTTGATCCCTGCCGCCTCTCAAACGGTGATACCGCTGCTGCTAAATGGGACCCGCATGTCATCCTCTATGTACTATAAAACTTTCTTTTCTTGAATTATTTTTGGCTCCTCATATTTGGTCACTTGCCTTTTTCTTTCGATCCCTGCCGCCTCTCAAACGGTGATACCGCTGTTGCTAAATGGGACCCGCATGTCATCCTCTATGTACTATAAAACTTTCTTTTCTTGAATTATTTTTGGCTCCTCATATTTGGTCACTTGCCTTTTTCTTTCGATCTCATGCCACGTTTGAAACGTTGAGGAACCTGCTGGCTCATGGGACCCGCATGTCATCCTCTATGTACTATAAAAGTTTCATTTTCTTGGATTTTTTTCACCCTCTGATTTTTGGCAATTTCCTTTTTCTTTTGATCCCCTGCCGCCTCTCAAACGGTCGATTCAGCTGCTGGCTAAATGGGACCCGCATGTCATCCTCTATGTACTATAAAACTTTCTTTTCTTGAATTATTTTTGGCTCCTCATATTTGGTCACTTGCCTTTTTCTTTCGATCTCATGCCACGTTTGAAACGTTGAGGAACCTGCTTGGCTCATGGGACCCGCATGTCATCCTCTATGTGCTATAAAAGTTTATTTTCTTTAATTTTTTTTCACCCTCTGATTTTTGGCTATTTCCTTTTTCTTTTGATCCCTGCCGCCTTGGAAACGTTGGGTAAGCTGCTGACTCATGGGACCCGCATGTCATCCTCTATGTACAATCAACTTTCTTTTTCTTTTGATCTCAAGCCGCATTTGAAACGTTGAGACCGCTTCTGCTAAATGGGACCCGCATGTCATCCTCTACGTACAATAAAGTTTCTTTTCTTGGATTATCTTTGGCTCTGATATTTTGTCACTTGCCTTTTTCTTTCGATCTCATGCCGCCTTTGAAACGTTGAGTAAGCTGCTGGCTCATGGGTCCCGCATGTCATCCTCTACGAACAATAAAAGTTTCCTTTCTTGGAGTTATTTTTACCCCTAATTTCCGGCTATTTGCCTTTTTCTTTTGATCTCCTGCCCCCTGCGAAACGATGAGGACGCTTGTTGGCAGGTCGGTCCCACATGTCATCCTCTATGAACAATAAAAGTTTCCTTTGATGGATTTATTTTGAACCCCTAATTAATTTACTGGATATTTCCCCTGCCGCCTTGGAATCGTTGAGGATCTTGCTGCCTCATGGGTCCCGCATGTCATCCTCTCGGAACGGTAAATGTTTATTTTCTTGGATTTTGTTGACCAAACGATTTTTGGCTTATTTTTCTTTCGATCACTGCGGCCTTTAAAACGTTGAGGACGGCTGGCGGCTCCACGGGTCCCACATGTCAACCTCTATGAACAATAAACGGCGAGGCTGCTTGCTTGCCTCATGGGTCCCGCATGTCATCCTCTCGGAACGAAAATGTTTCTTTTCTTGGATTTTTTACCAACAGATTTTTGGTTTATTTTTTCTTTCCATCCCTGCCGCCTTTAAAACGTTGACGACATTTGTTGGCTCATGGGTCCCCGATGTCGGCCTCCCCGTACAAGAAACATATGATATCTTGATTATTTTGCGGACAATAAACAATGTATTGCGCTACGAGCTATTTCAAACGGATAATTAAATCTTTATTTTTACATAAACAAACTTATATGTTGAATCTCCTTGTTTTTTTGTCTTTGCGAAGCATAGGACTTTCTGTTTTTAGAAAATTCGGAACTTTCCTGTTTTGGAGTGGGCTGAAATTGTACGAGTCAAAAGGCCAAGCGGGATAGTTCGAAGGCCCGGATGTCCGAGATGCGGCCCAATTGAAATCTTTCTTCTTGGATTTTTTCACCCCACGATTTACGGCTACTTCATTTTTCTTTTGGTTACGTGCCGCCTTGGAAACGTTGAGACCGTTGCTTGCAAAATGGGACCCGCATGTCATCCTCTACGTACAATAAAATTTCTTTTCTTGGATTATTTTTGGCTCCGATATTTGGTCACTTGCCTTTTTCTTTCGATCCCATGCCACGTTTGAAACGTTGAGGAACCTGTTGGCTCATGGGACCCGCATGTCATCCTCTATGTACTATAAAAGTTCATTTTCTTTGTTTTTTTCACCCTCGATTTTTGGCTATTTCCTTTTTCTTTTGAACCCTGCCGCCTTGGAAACGTTGAGTAAGCTGCTAGCTCATGGGACCCGCATGTCATCCTCTATGTCCATCAACTTTATTTTCTTGGATTTTTTGACCCCCTAATTTCTGGCTACTTTCTTTTTCTTTTGATCTCAAGCCGCATTTGAAACGTTGGGACCGCTGCTTGCAAAATGGGACCCGCATGTCATCCTCTATGTAAATAAAGTTTCTTTTCTTGGATTATCTTGGGCTCTGATATTTTGTCACTTGCCTTTTTCTTTCGATCTCATGCCGCCTTTGAAACGTTAAGTAAGCTGCTGGCTCATGGGTCCCGCATGTCATCCTCTACGAACAATAAAAGTTTCCTTTCTTGGAGTTATTTTTTACCCTAATTTCTGGCTATTTGCCTTTTTCTTTTGATCTCCTGCCCCCTTTGAAACGATGAGGACGCTGTTGGCAGGTCGGTCCCACATGTCATCCTCTATGAACAATAAAACTTTCCTTTGATGGATTTATTTTGAACCCCTAATTAATTTCTGGCTATTTCCTTTTTTTCTTTGATCCCTGCCGCACTGGGAAACGTTGAGGATCTTGCTTGCCTCATCGGTCCCGCATGTCATCCTCTCGAACGATAAATGTTTTCTTTTCTTGGATTTTTTTACCAAGCGATATTTGGTTTTTTTTATTTTCGATCCCTGCCGCCTTTGAAACGTTGACGACGGCTGCTGGCTCATGGGTCCACGATGTCGGCCTCCCGTACAAGAAACATGTGATATCTTGATTATTTTGCAAACAATAAACGGTGTATTTCGCTCTGAGCTATTGCAAACGGATAAATTAAATCTTTATTTTTACAACTTATATCTTGAATCTCCTTGTTTTTTGTTTTGGCGAAACATAGGACTTTTCTGTTTTTTTTTGAGAAAAATCCGAACTTTCATGTTGCAGAGTGGGCTGAAATTGTACGAGTCAAAAGGCCCGGAAGGATAGTTCGAAGGCCCGGATGTCCGGATGCGGCCCAATTGAAATCTTTCTTTTCTTGGATTTTTTCACCCCTGATTTCTGGCTACTTCATTTTTCTTTTGGTTCTGTGCCGCCTTGGAAACGTTGAGACCGCTGCTGCAAAATGGGACCCGCATGTCATCCTCTATGTACAATAAAGTTTCTTTTCTTGGATTATTTTTGGCTCCTGATATTTGGTCACTTGCCTTTTTCTTTCGATCTCATGCCACGTTTGAAACGTTGAGGAATCTGTTGACTCATGGGACCCGCATGTCATCCTCTATGTACAATAAAAGTTTGATTTCTTGGATTTTTTTCACCCTCTGATTTTTGGCTATTTCCTTTTTCTTTTGATCCCTGCCGCCTTTGAAACGTTTAGTAAGCTGCTACCTCATAGGTCCCACATGTCGGCTTGTATGAACGATAAAGCTTTCCTTTCTTGGAGTTTTTTTGACCCCCTAATTTACGGCTACTTTCATTTTCTTTTGATCTCAAGCCGCATTTGAAACGTTGGGACCCACTGCCGCACAATGGGACCCGCATGTCATCCTCTATGTACAATCAAGTTTCTTTTCTTGGAGTATTTTTGGCTCCTGATATTTGGTCACTTGCCTTTTTCTTTCGATCTCATGCCGCCCTTGAAAACGTTGAGGAACCTGCTTGGCCCATGGGACCCGCATGTCATCCTCTATGTACTACAAAAGTTTCTTTTCTTGGATTTTTTTCACCCTCTGATCTTTGGCTATTTCCTTTTTCTTTTCATCCCCTGCCGCCTTGGAAACGTTAGTAAGCTGCTGACTGGTGGGACCCGTATGTCATCCTCTATGTACAATCAAGTCTCTTTTCTTGGATTTTTTACCCCCTTATTTTTGGTCACTTGCCTTTTTCTTTCGATCTCATGCAGCCTATGAAACGTTGAGGAAGCTGCTGGCTCATGGGACCCACATGTCATCCTCGATACTATAAAAGTTTCTTTTTTTGGATTTTTTCACCCTCTTATTTTTGGTTGTTTCCTTTTTCTTTTGATCCCCTGCCGCCTTGAAAACGTTGATTAAGCTGCTGACACAAGGGCCCGCATGTCATCCTCTATGTACAATCAACTTGCAAGATCTTCGGGCGGAAGAGCTTGTATAAGTGGGACCCATATGTTATCCTCTATGTACAATAAAAGTTTCTTTTTCTTGGATTATTTTTTGCTCCTGGTATTTGGTCTCTTTCCTTTTTCTTTCGATCTCATGCCGCCTTCGAAACGTTGAGTAAGGTCTTGGGTCATGGGACCCGCATGTCATCCTCTATGTACAATCAACTTTCTTTTACGGGAGTTTTTTTACCCCTAATTTACGGCTACTCTTTTTCTTTTGATCTCAAGCCGCATTTGAAACGTTGACACCGTTGCTTTGCAAAATGGGACCCGCATGTCATCTTTTATGTACAATAAAGTTTCTTTTCTTGGATTATTTTTGGCTCCGATATTTGGTCACTTGTCTTTTTCTTTCGATCTCATGCCCCCTTTGAAACGTTGAGGAAGGCTGCTAGCGCATGGGTCCCGCATGTCATACTCTATGAACAATAAAAGTTTCCTTCCTTGGAGTTATTTTGACCGCTAATTTCGGCTACTTCCTTTTTCTTTTGATCCCTGCCGCCTTGGAAACGTTGAGTAAGGCTGCGACACAAGGGGCCCGCATGTCATCCTCTATGTACAATCAACTTGCAAGATCTTGGAGCGAAAGAGCTTGTATAAGTGGGACCCATATGTCATCCTCTATGTACAATAAAAGTTTCTTTTCTTGGATTATTTTTGCTCCTGATATTTGGTCACTTTCCTTTTTCTTTCTATCTCATGCCGCCACTGAAACGTTGAGTAAGGTGCTGGCTCATGGGGCTTGTACAATAAAGTTTCATTTCTTAGATTTTTTTACCCACTGATTTTTGCTAACTTGCCTTTTTCTTTTCGATCATATGCCGCCTTTGAAATTGAGGTCGCCGCTGGCTCATGGGTCCCACATGTCAGCCTCTATGAACAATAAACCTTTCCTTTGTTGGATTTATTTTTACCCCTAATTTACGGCTATTTGCCTTTTTCTTTTGATCCCTGCGGCCTTTGAAACGATGAGGACGCTGCTGGCAGAGTCGGTCCCACATGTCATCCTCTATTAAGAATAAAAGTTTCCTTTTTGGATTTATTTTTGACCCCTAATTTACGGCTATTTGCCTTTTTCTTCGATCCACTGCCGACTTCGAAATGATGAGGATGCGGTGGCGAGATCGGTCCCACATGTCGGCCTCTATGAACTATAAATGTTTCCTTTGTAGGATTTATTTTTTACCCCTATTTTCGGGCTACTTGCCTTTTTCTTTGAAACGTTGAGGACGCTCTTGTCTCATGGGTCCCACATGGCATCCTCTACGAACGATAAACCTTCATTTCTTGTTAACGACGGGTTTATCGGTATTATTTTCATGAGACTAATACAAGCTCTTTGGCTCCAAGATCTTGCAAGTTGATAGATTAAATCAAGGAATTATTAGGATATGTTTTAAATTTCAAATCCACTTTATGAATTTTTAAAAATACCGTTATCCATGTGGGTATGGAGCGATCAAGGATTTTCATATTGGGCATGAGCAGTTTCAAAAATTGGAACCCTATAATTCAAAATAAATAAAAACAACTTTTATGTAGAATCTCCGTGTATTTTTTTTTTGCCAATCATAGGATCTGTGTTTCATTAGAAAAGGGCCGAAATTGCATGAGCAGAAAGGCCCATTTGTAGTTATTGGGCTTCGACAGCCGGATCAAGTAGACCGATAACAATTACCATGTAGATGTTCCTTGGCAACCCAAAAGTGAAATATTGGGCCCAACGGGGGAAGGTTGAACAGTACTTTTTCTATTGGGAAGGTGGTACATGGGGTTATCTGACAAAAAAAATGGAACATGGGTTGCTTGAAGGTTGCCCATTTGTGCCTAATATGTTTGTCGGCAGGAGCTTTACCTTCCGCCGCCGCCGCTCCGCTTCCGCCGCCGCCGCCATGCCTCGTCGCGGGTCGAGCTACCGGTGCGGCGGCGTCTCGAGCTCGGGGTACCGCAGCGTCCGCGCGCGCCCCAAATTAAGGTACTTCCTCCTCGGGACGGCACCTACGATAGGCTCGGGCTGGCCTTGGGGCATTTACCCCTAGCCTGTTCCATGCTCAAGTTTTTGAAATGTTTACGGCTCTGTTCAACCATTGGATCAAATTTGTCAACATGACCATTCTTATGGAGTAGCAACGAGTTGAATCTCTCAAAACTCTTTAAGTTATGCAATATAACGACTAATTGGTACTACCTTATACAAAATGATTACATATCCTTATTTTGGAAGCAAGCAATCACACACTTATAGTTTGCTAGTCAGCTGCACGTAACGTTAAAAATCGGCAATTATAATGAATAAACCTGTAATTTTCACTTAAAATGCATTAAGGAGCATCAAATTTGACAAATCAAACCATGTCGTACTGAAAATTGACATGTCTTTCTCATGCGAAATGTAAAATTATCCATGCATGTGCGTTTATACAGGTTAAGTTTTGCACGTATTAATTTTTGTAACTTTTCTGACTACCTTCAAAGCTCCAATCCTTCTTCATCATCTTTGTTGTACCGCACTGATGCAAGTGAATGCGAGCTGCTCGCCAGACGCGACTTCGTGTCCGATATGTGTACTATGCCTTCTCCATCTAGTGCTAGTTACGCCTCTGTGCTAATTAATTCAGCACAAACCTCTGTCATTGCAGTTGTGACTCACCTCGACCATTGGAGCCCAATCACAAGAGCGAGCTCAGTCTCAACCAGAGAGGCATGTGTCTCATGGTTAGCTATCTACAACTTGCTGTCTTACTAAAACCGTGCCTATCATAGAGATCACCTCGCTGGTGTAGCAATGGCTGCAAGTACTAGCTGCTAGCATGAGCGAAGGGGATAAGGAAGAAAAGATTAAAAAAATGGGTTGGGGCCAACAAGCAGGAAAGCTATCTACTAGCTTTATGGATGTTTACGGAATTGGGTAGAAAATAGTAGATGACAACGTAGCGGCGAATCCCGAGAGACCAAGGCCGTTGGATGATGTCTAATGAACGGCGAGAACAAAATCGGCGAAATTAGCTTGAATTTTGATAATAAATCTTGGGCATTTTCCCTCGAACATGATTTATCAACTTTGGGTAGTCTCGTGACTAGTCTCCCTCGTCCACCAATTATTATCATACTACTGCGGAAAGTTGAGGGCAGTCCCTAGTCCCGAGCACTTCGCCCACTTCCCTGGCCTCATCCCAGAGATCTCACACCAACCACCTCACCGTCGACTAGCCGCCAGTCTACAGCCCTCCGAAGAATCCCCAATGGCGGCGACGCCCCTACTAGAGCGCTCCTCACGCGAGCGCATCATCGAGTCTGGCCCACATGTCTTCCGTGCCTGCCGTGTGTCGGCAAGCACGACCGACTTCTCCGTCGGCGAGCCGCCGGCCGTGGGCGAGGGCGAGGCGTCCCCGTACACTATGACGGTGCACATCTTCTTCTCGAGGACGTACGAGCTCAGGAGGATGGCCGGCCCCCTCCACCTGCCTTGGATGAGGACGATATCACCACTACACCTGCGAAGAGGTGGTGCTTGGATCTTGGCTTGCCCCGAGGGAGCTGCGTAGTGGGGGCAATGTCGTGCGAACTATGCGCGAGATTCTTGCCCGTGTATGGCTGCTCAAGAACCTGAACCTCACGGAGGAGGAGTGGGACATCATCATGCCTTACGATGTTATGCACCTGATGTGGCGGCAGGCGTGTCGTCGGCTCGGTGGCCTCCACTTCGACCTCACCCTTAGGGTGGACCACCGGCTCATCGTCAACTTGCCGGCGCTGCAGGACAGTTGGGTCCTAGTTGCGCCGGAGGACGGCCACTTGCAGCATATGCATGCTTTGGGGCTGTCGCGGCGCACAACGGTGCGTCTCCGGGGATGCAAACACCCGTTCCATAGGAAGTGCATCTTCTCCTGGTTTGTAACGAACGCCTAGCTGCCCTATCTGCCGCGATAAAGTGCTGACCCATCTTATTTTCGATTTGTAGCATAGTATGAATAAAACCCCTGTATGATAGGGATGCCATGCCAACTTGAATCCTATGTCAAGAGAAATTCTATTTGATTGTGGTTATAAGATATTATGCATTAGTTTGATCAAGTATTATCATTCTATTTTCCTATGGGATATGACCCTATGAATCAAACAGCATGGGATTACTTCCACACAATTAAGTTTGACCAACTTTTAGTAGGACAACAAACATAAATAATTAGTCATCATGGGATTACAATCCAACGAGATAATTGTCTTCGGGACTCATACATTTTCCAAATAGAAAAATCAAAACAAATCATGGTTCTTCATCTCACGGCATGATACGAGAGACAAAGTCTAATCATCATCATCATCATCATCATCATCATCATCATCATCATCATCATCATCACCTCCGTCTTCATTCGATATTCGTGCATGGTCTCATCACTGCTCGTCGTGTCCATTCTCCTCACTGAGATTCACCGGGTAGCTTCGGTTTATCCATCTCTTTGTCGACTATGCTAACCTCAACGGTGAAATCTACTTCTCCATCATGTGCGGGGATACTGTATCCAACGAGGTTTCATCAATGTCGGCAACTTTAGTTTGCATACAACCAGCGAAATCATCTTCTTTGGGCACCAATTATTGGATCCGCATTCTCATCCAAATCATATATGTTCCTTGCCACAAACTTTTGCACATCTTGCCATCCTTTTCTAGATCTGTCTTCCAAGAAAAGTACCTTGGCCGCTTGAGGTACCAAAATATAAGGATCATCCTTGTACCAGCTGAGCGATAGTATTAGCGATATGAAATACCCATCATTTACGGCACCTTTGCCCTTGTTTGGATCTTGGTTGTACCAATAACACTTAAATAGAACCACGGATCGGACGGTAACCTTATCACTATAGAACAAGCTGAATAACCTCTTCTATGTGACCATAATGGTCAAATGACTACGATCTCTTCTTTACGGTTGTCAAGTGATCTCCATTGGTTGTGATGCCACTATTTCGTGTCTTCAAATGTTGTTCACGCTCATAGGAGCTGTAATGGACACCATTGGCATTGCAAGGCTGCAGCTACCAACACCCTCTTATCTGGACCACGTGATAGGACAAGGAGATCGGCACTAACGGCGCTGGATTCTCCGCATGGAGTTTGGAGATCTACGATTACAAAATAGACAAGAGGTCATCTCATGTGAAAACACATAGACAAGTCGAGTGCAATTGAACATCTTACATATTTCTCAAACCGAGTCCTGAAACCCACTCCCACGTGCCGATAGCTTTCCATTCGTTTCCATGTACAACCTGCAAAACATAGCCAAGTCAGCTGAATATATTTCATTTTGATACAAGTTCATAGTATATGCGAGGAACTGAGTATTTCGTGTGCATAGTACTCACTTAACATATTCAGCATTATTCAGCACATACCAAGACAGCTGTTCAAATTCAGATTGCTCTAATGTTTTTTCGGTCCTCTTTCCTATTAGCTCAACACCATGATTAAAAACAGATCCTCCAACTTCCAAAATTCTGCGACCCCGGTTGAATCTGGTCTCAATATCAGGAATATATCTTGAGGCAAATGTATATGCTTCAGCAGCAATATACGCCACTGCAATGCAAGCCTCCGGTCTAGCTTTGTTCCTAACTGTATTCTTGAAAGTGCACAATCGACGTTCTATAGGGTACATCCATCCATACTGTACTGGGACCTCTTAAAAGTGCCTCATCGGGTAGATGAACAGCCAAATGCACCATCACATCAAAGAAGGCTGGAGGATATATCAGCTCTAGCTTGCACAGGATTACTGCTATGTCCACCTTAAGACGTTCTACAACAGCTCTGCTTAGAGTTTTACTACATATTTCCCTAAAGAACCTTCCCAACTCTGCAATCACGTTGTACATATTTGGCTTCACTAAATCTTTAATGCCAATAGCTAAAAGCCTTTGCAGCAGGATATGACAATCGTGAGTTTTCAACCCTTGGAGCTTGTTTCCTTCAACATTGAGACAATTTGCAATGTTGGAAGCAAATCCGAGCAGGGAACATCACACCTCGGAGGTACTCACAAAATAATCTCCTTTTAGGCATCGGCAATGTGAATTCCGCGCCTCGAAATTTATAATGTTTTTCCTTGCCTTTGTTCACTTTGTCATTACGATCCGGTTGCAAGTGCATGTTAACATTCAATGTTGCACAATCAATCCTAGCATTTGAGCTATCTTTTGTCTTGGATGGAATGTTGAGTAATGTGCCGACAATCTTTGTCACATATATTCTTCTCCATGTGCATGATATCAATATTATGCCGAAGCTTCTTACCAGCCCAATACGGCAAGTCCCAAAGAGTGGTCCTGCGCTTATAAAATATTCTCGGTCTATCATTTTCCATTTCCTTCCTCTTGGTACATATTGCTATTTCACCTCCCATCTTCCTTTTGGTAGCTGCTAGACTCAGTTCATCTCCTCTCTTCTTCCTTTTTCTATCTGCTACTATCTTGCTGCTGCATCTTACGTATCCTTCTCTGCTTGTACTGTTGTGGCGAGCTGGTGGTTTTCCTGGTTTAACATTTCGACCGCTTCTAGGTGCGCCTCCAACTCGTGACTCTTAAAGTGCTTGCGGTTTAGTCTTTTTACGGACACGATCACCAATAAATTGCAATTTTTTCTATTTTTCGGAAACTGTGATCTAATGGAAGGAAACGGCGATGGCCCATATAGCATATCTTGTTTATTATCCTCACTGCCAGCTGATCAGTATCACAGTGAACACATGCATTATAACCTGATGTTACTCTGCCTGACATAGTGCCCAAAGCTGGATAATCATGGGTGCAATACATCACAACAGCACGTAATAGAAAATTTTGTTCTTTAGGTTGACACACATCCCGTGTAGGGATACCCTCCCATAATGTTTGCAAGTCTCTAATAAGAGGCTGCATGAACACATCAAAATCCTTCCCAGGAGATTTGGGACCTGGGATGAGTAAGGCCATCATACGGTTCGGCGATCGGTGCATGTCCGGGGAGCCTGGTTGTAAGGTGTAACTAGTGCGGCCACATGCTATACGAGTTGCTCATGTTGCCAAATGGGTTGAATCCATCGTAGCAAGGCCAAGTCTCGGGTTCCTTGGATCTGCGGCAAAATCTGGATGATCCAGGTCGAATTGCTTCCATTCATCGCCATCGGCGGGATGCCTCGATAAATCAGGGTCGGGCGTGAGAATCTCTTTGTGCCATCTTGTTTCCCGAGATGTTTGTTACGAAGCAAACAACCTCTGCAATCTTTGTACAAGTGGAAAGTATCTCGGAACCTTCCAAGGAATCTTTTTCTTACCACCGGCTCCATCATGTTTCCATCTTGATTCCTTACATCTTGGACATTCATCGAGGTCATTATACTCCATCCAAAACGGTGCACGAGTTATTTTTGCAAAAATCAATCTTCTCATATCCAAGTCCCGGTACCTTGATGTCTTGCTTCACCTCATAAAAGGATTTTGGCAGTCCGGCCCGGGAGTGCATCGTTGTATGTCTTCGCAAGCTGCATTGAACGCTTTATTGGTAATCCCCTGGTATGACTTGTCATGAAGTAATTTCACAATTAATTCGAATCTTGACATAACGAGAACCGGGGGCCACTAAGCGCTTAGCATCTTCTATCGGGTCATGGAAAAGAGGCTTTTTGTGATAACCATGGGGCTGTTGGCTTGCATATGGATACGGATCCCGTAACAAATTAGCGGTAGCCTCATCTCGGACGAGATCTTCGGTGATAACCATCAGAATAAAGAGGATCAATAATGTCAGGCTGATCATAGTGTTCACCATGGTTAATCCACCTGATATATGTCTGGTCCATCCCATAAACGAATAAATGATCTGAGACTACATGTTGAGGCTTGGACCCAATATTCAAACATACGCGGCATGGACAAATCACTTCCTTTGTCTTGTCGCCGTCAGTAAAATCACTAACGTGCTTCATGAAGTCTTCAATACCACTCAAATATGTTGGTGTGTTTAATGAGTGAAATAATATCCAAGTTATGTCCATCTGTTGAGGAGATAGATGGTCAGAGAAGCGATAAGCTATTTCAACAAACAGGTCACCTACGAATGTAAGCAAACATACCTGAGCAAACAGGTCGAATATAAAACTATAAATGCTACATTATTTGAGCCGATTTCAGCAAACGAACTGAGTGCAAAACTACGGCTACCTAGCGAACAGATTTTTTTTAGGCTGACCACTGGGTTTCCCCACTTTGTATTTTTTTATTAATAAAAAGGGAAATATGTACAAAAGTTGCTTGGAGAGCAGCAACTAAAAGGATCATAGATCCCAAACAGCAAAATATATATAAAATGTTCTACCCATGATATGATTTCCTCTTTGCCTTATGAACAAGGAGAGCAATTTCATCCTTGAATCTCTTGTGCCATGCTGTAAATGCTTGGGGGGAGGGCGAACAGATCTATCGAAAGCAATACAATACCAACACATTCTTTCTTCTTTTTGCCGTAATTCCGCCGATCTATTAGCGAGTGCAAAGAAGCCAAAAGTAATAAGATTACATACGGGTTCATAGACCACCAGGGCCGTACATGAGAATACGGAGGGCTTGAGCAAAACAAGAAATAGAGGCCCTCAACATGATCATTGGCAACTAAAATGATTTTATATATACTACTCACTCCATTTCAATAAACAATGCACCCTTGTTTTTCGTATTTTATCTTCGAAAAAATATTAATCTATATCTCTCTATTTAAAAATGATGTTTCAATTTTATGTAGATATACATGTATTTAGATGAGTTTAGTTTGCAGATACATGCAAGTTTTGATGAAGTTGAAACATATTTTTCAGGATGAAGTATATATAAAAAATTGATATAAAGCTGGTATCATTAGAAAGTATTTTCCAACACGATTCTAACAATGCTTGCTTATGTATTATATGATCGTGATATTGTTGTCCTATTTATTTGGTCAAGGTTCACATTGAAATGTGGTAAAATAAATTAAAGAAGTGCATCGTGTGAAAAAGCAATCTAAGAATTCAAAAGTGCTAATTGTTAGTCGAAACATGACATCATTGAGACAAAATATTAATATTCATTGGAAGACTAAGCTGAATTAGCTGCACTCGCGATGAAAGAGAAGAGAGATATGGGTAAGAGCAAGTACAATAAGGTACGGTCTTTTTTGTTTGTTTGGGTTGCTCATCAAGCTTATCGCTCGATACAATAAGGTACGGTCAGCGGGAGTGGTGTTTGGAACATGGGTGCATAGTGGGTGGTATCATAGAGTACTATCATAGATATGCTATATTTATTATAGTGGAGTATTGAAAATGGCATATATAGAAGGGGATATTGAGAATTGAGAGTGGCATAAACACAAATTCAGTTTTTGTAATGGCATAAACACAACTTGTGAATTGAGGAGTGGCATAGAACCAATTAACACTTGTTTCAATAACAGCCATCAAAAGCCAATCGAGCATACGAGAATGGATCCAAAATTTACCATTTTAAGTTTCACGAGAAAATTTTAAACTTAAAATTAGATCTTGCCTAGAAGTTTTTGAAACAAAAATCCGATTAAATCTTATATGTCGGGTTATGCATTACGGGGAGTTTCATCAGATTCAGCCATATTGTTTATCAATAAACCTCATTTTATGTTTTACAACCAACTTTAAACTTAAAATTCAAACTGTCGATAAAAAGAACAACATTCCGATTAAATCTTATATATTTCTTACGCATTCGGGAAAGATTGGTCGGATTCAAAAAAAATAGTTTGGGAATAAACATTGTTTTAGTGCTGGAAACGACTTATTGTAGAGTGATTTTTGGTTGGATACATTCATGTGTGTTCGATTGGCTTTGGATGGCTGATATTGAACCAAAGTCAACGCTGGGCTTTTGACCTGAGCGTCACTGGAGCTGCGTCAAAGTCCAGCCATGACTTTGTCTCAATAACAACCATCAAAAGCGATCGAGCGCTACGAATGGATCAACCAAAAATCACTCAACAGCAGATTTTGACATGAAAGTCAGTTGAAGGCTGTGTCCATACTTGCCCAGCAGGTTGCGTATGAATGTAAACCAACATATCGAGCAAACGGGTCGAATATAAAACTATATAACTAAATGCCACGTTATTTGAGCCGATTTCAGCAAACCAAGCTGAGGTCTATTTTTTTAGAAGCTGGACGAGTGGTTTCCTCATTGTGTATTTTTACTTGTAATAAAAAAGAGGAAAATGTTCTTGGAGAGCAGCAACTAAAAGGATCATAGATCCCAAACGGCAAAATCTAGCTAAAAGGTTATACCCATGATGATAAGCCATGATATGATTTCCTCTTTGCCTTACAAACAAACGGTGTACTGATACTGAACGAATTCGAGCAAATAGGTAAAGCGGAAAACAATGTCAAACAAACACATCGAGAGGAAAACAATATCAACCGATCGATTGAGCACGAACTACGAACTTATAAGAGCTGGGCGAGCGGCGGCGGCTTCGATTGAGCTATAATGAATCGTACTTGCCCGAGGCCTGAAGATAGCATGCATACCGTGAGGATCTACCGGCGACCGAGCGCTGCCGGTGCGGTTGGAAGAACGGCGCCACCAGGCGGTCGCCGGGCGCGCGGCTGATAGACGGCGTGGGGAAGTTTTGGTGCGCGGCACGGTTCGCACAGGGTGTGTCTAGAGAAGAACAGCGCGCCGAAGGAGGTGTCTAGAGAAGAACAAGGTGGGGCTGGGTGCTGAGTTAAAGCGAGCGTTCGAAATATTGGG
>NC_061514.1:224244527-224349257 GCF_022539505.1 Lolium rigidum
ATGATATGTGCAAGTTATGACATGCGCGCATGCACACTAATCTTTACTACTCCCTCCGTCCTAGTTTTTAAGTCACAATTTTTGAATATCTTGGCCCAAGGTACTAGTTGATTGGGTCTCATTTTCTCTCTCTCATTGGTGCATGTAGCCCCTTTCTCTCTCTCATTGGTGCATGCATTCTCTTTCTTTCCCTCATTGGTGCATGCAACCCTTTTCTCTCCATCATTAAATAAAATTATGCCTTAGAGGTGGGGGTTATGGGACAAATAGTTTTTGGGAATATGACTTACACTCTAGGACGGAGGGAGTATTAAATCTCAATAGGACCGTACGTCGTACGTCCTAGAGACCAGATCTGTGCGTCGCGATCGATGGAACCCACGCGGACGTCGAGCTGCCTAAGAGCAAGGGCAATAGAACAGCCGGCTGCTGGCTATATGACCATGCCATGTCAGCTAACCGGCAGCTTAAAGCCACATACGTATAGTAGGATGACTATTATGATGGCTATATTAGTATTTAATGATTGCATGCATATACCATCTGTTGTGATCCATTGTGAACTGCACCTTTGTAGCCAATATACCATTCACGCCATCAAGATATACAAGGCAAGCTGATTCATAAGCAAATAAAAAACAAATGCTAAATAAGATCCGCGACAAACAATTCATTATAGGTTTGATCTTGACGATAAGGAGCGACAAGCTAATATCACATAACACCATGACATCGACACTTAAACATTACATGACTGTTTAGAACAAAGAGTGTGTACTGTTTAGAACAAAGAGTGAACCAAACAAAATACTAAATACGGACTCCAGCAAAAGGACATTAGTTTGATCTTGACAACGATAAAGGCACAAAGCCACTGTTCGAGCTTCGGTACAAAGAAACAACTAACCATTCATCAAAAACCTTCAACCACTGTATGGGGAAAAAGGAAACATCAATAACTAGTAGAATTAGTTGACCAGATTGTTGAAATAAGGACATCACCGTATACCTTAGTCAGTATTGCCAAATAACCTCTCCCTGAAACACTTCAATGCCAACACGTGCTCAGATCTCACATCTTCGGGCATTTGAGTTGTGTCTTGCATCATCAACGACCGATAAGTCTCTAGCATGACTGACTCCTTGCGATCTTTAGCTGCAACGCACGCAAGCTTCCGAGCTTCAAGATTCTCACTAGACACACGCCTTTGTGTCTCTAACATCTCTTTGCGGCCTTCATTTGCTGCAGTCTGAGCATCTACAAACTTGCTAAGCTCATCATCAAGATCTATTATACAACTTTCACCCTTTCTTTTCCGTTTCCGCTGCTCCTTAGCTTGCTTGCCACCCGGTGGTCGTTCATCTCGAGCATCGTCTAGAGTGAAATGCTTCCCACTTCATCATCAACACTAAACTTTCTCCTCTCCGGCTCCGGATCTTCAAGGCGCTCCAAATATGCATCCCATTTTGGTTCCTTTTTGAGAACCTCCCAACAATGATGAAACATAAATGGGCCATCTTCTTTGTGATCTTCCTCATAAGTTTGCATTGCCCTCTTCTTCAAATCTACATCAGATTCGCCACTAGCATACAAAGCATTAGCCTCCTTCCAGCTTGCACAAAACCATGCAACCTTTTTCTTAATTTTTGCAAAGCGATCCTTCACATGCTTGACTAGCCTTGCCCTGTTTTTTGGGGTGGTACTGTTGTAGACAGCAGCAACCTCTTTCCAATATTGCTCGTTCTTCCGGTAATTTGATTGGATTGGATCGTTTGAATTATTCAACCAAGCACCGACCTACGATATTACCGTAAGGGGTTTATTGTTGTGCTAGTAATGTAATACATGGAGCCAGCATGCAAAAAAAAATCTTACCAATCTAAGATCCTCCTCTTTTGTCCATAGCAAGCGTTTTTCAGTCCTTGTACAATCATCACCATTGGCGTTATCGCCAACATTGATTGGCTGCGATGAAGTTCCATTTTCCACAGCCTGTGTGTGGCTTGATGTGTTCGCAAAGAAACTGGGGAAATCACCAGGTGAATGAGAATCAAATCCCCTGCTCAAGCAATTGATGATCAAACCATTAACTTCATATCATTTATTTTACTCGCTATTGCAGGTAATTTTTAAGATCAGTTCACTTGTTTAAAAAGAATTATAAGAGGACAGATTATATGCTTATATAGACCACTAACAATTTATTTTACTGTCTATAGAGTACAATTCTATACACATTCAAATTTAATCAATCCTCTGTGCCATATATACTGCAATTTTAGTGAATACAGTTTTATATAGTCTGTAACATTAGTGCTAAAACCCATTCACTCCTACTTGTTCACCTTGGTAAACATATACACTAGTTCAGTTCATGCATGCCCAACACGGAAATAATCAAGCATCATGTTGCAATTAGCACAAAAAGCCCCAACACTCTTATTAGAGCCATCTCGTGCGTATTAGATTCAGTAAGCTAGCAACAAATTAATACTCAATATCCATGCGTATTAGATTCAGTAAGCTAGCAGCAAATTAGTACTCAATATCCATGCGTATTAGATTCAGTAAGCTACCAGAAAATTACTACTCAATATTTTAACTAAACAAGATGGAGGCAACAGCACATACCAAGCTTGCAGATTATACGCCTCAAGATTCCCAGCCGGGGGTGTAGGTTGTGCTGAGCCACCAGTTCCAGCAGGCGGTGTCCACCAAGAACCTTGAGCCAAAAAATCGCTCGGTTGAGCTACCCCAGCGAGCCAGCACGGTGGGGAGGAGGCTGCCATGGACTGTGGTGGTCGTGGTGGTAACCATGAGCCACTTGCAAACATGGAAGGGATGGCCGGCAGCGGGATGGATTGAGCCATTGCCGGAGGGACGGGCTGAGCTGCTGGTGGCCGGACGGGTTGAGCCGTCGGCCATGGGGATTCCGGAGGCACCGGTGCAGTTGTCCTCTTGGACTTTCCGGCCATCTCGCTGTGGGCGCCGCCGGCGCTCTTGGCGTCTAGGGTTCTTGTGCCTATTTGGGGATAATTTTGGTGGATTGGCAGTGATTTGACGGGGGCTTGATTTGTAGGGGAGGCAGGGAGATTTGGCGCGGCGGAGGCCGATTTGGCGCGGGAAGGAACCGATTTGGCGCGGCGGAGGTCGATTTGCCGCGGGAAGGAATCGATTTGGCGCGAATCGATGGGGATGCACGGGATCTAGAGGAAGAAGGAAGCGCCTGCCTAGCGTCGGCACACGGGCTGCAAGCGGGCTATTTTCTCTCGATGCGTGCGCTGTAGCCGGGCGACAGACGAAGCGCTCGCTTTGCTCTCTTTCCTCCTTTCTCTCTCTCCCACGTAGGATTTTAATGACGTGGCAATCAATATAGCCTGCTGAGTAGATCTTATTATACTTGCTCTAAGATAAAAGAGCTGTCTAAGATAAAACGCTGACCGGTCCGAGCGTTCTACTGTTTCGCTGGCCAGGGCCCAGGAGTCATCAAAGAAAAGGACCCGACTACAATTCTGAGTTTGCCTGGTGGTTAAAGTTTACAAACGCTCTACAATTTCGAGGGCCAGGCCCAGGAGTCATCAAACAAAACGACCTACTGTTCTCCTCGCCTGGGTCGCGCTCGATCGTCTCACGTGTGCTTTGCTGCAGTATGTGTGGTTGTTTCTCTACGGTAGCTCAAGTGAATCTGATTGTTAATAAGCTATGTGTGTCAGCGCATGTGTGTGTGGATGGATCTGATTGCTAGCCATGCATGTGTGTATTGATCTGATGTGCTACTCCATACATGACCCGATGGTACAAATGAGAAGAACGGTTGGCTAAATACACTACAAGTAATATAATTCTTTGGAAAACATTAGCCAAGAAATGGGTAAAAAGGTGTACTTAAAAAATACAGCGGCTTGATACAAAGGTGCTCACCCGCCTCGCCATGGGACATACTCGTGTTCAACTAATACTAACATGGCGGCATTCCGATCAAAAACATCTAATTCTATTTGCGTCAAAAAAGAAAAGGACAAAAGAAGAAAACATGGATGTGGTCAATGTATTCCTGCTCCGTGAAGGACTTCACAAAATAACTGCTTTATTTGTTTCGACCGGTAGGAAGGACAAGTTAACCCGTAGCAACGCACGGGTATTCAGCTAGTTGTATATATATTACGAGGCAACTTAGTCAAATGTGTTTTCATTCGAGAGAACTTGTCAAAATTCAAGTTAATTAATTTATCAGCGCTAATTAGTTGGTCGCCTGCTTGATGCGCAATGAAGTGTCGTTGGCCTATATATATATGTAGGGTTTAATTAGGGTTTAGGGTTATCTAGCTAGGGTTTTAGGGTTAGGGTTAGGGTTAATTAGGGTTTAGGGTCTAGGGTTTAGGGTTTGGGGTTTGGGGTTTAGTGTTTAGGGTCTAGGGTTAGGGTTTAGGGTTTAGGGTTTAGGGTGTAGTGTTTAGGGTTTAGGGTCTAGGGTTTAGGGTTTAGTGTTTAGGGTGTTTAGGGTGTATGTTTAGGGTATAATTAGGGATTAGGGTTTTAGGGTTTAAGGTTTAGGGATCATCGATCGAGTGCACACACACATTATTAGAGGCACCCGCGCCTTTGCGC
This sequence comes from Lolium rigidum, assembly GCF_022539505.1. NCBI lineage: Eukaryota > Viridiplantae > Streptophyta > Magnoliopsida > Poales > Poaceae > Lolium > Lolium rigidum. The sequence goes on from NC_061514.1 coordinate 224,249,137, forward strand.
ATAAAGTGCATGCGTATATATATAAGTGTGTTTCTTGGCCACCAACGATATATAGATCGAGATATAGAGATTGAAATCCCCAAGAATATGTTCAACTATACGCACACACATGAATTACTAGAGGCACCCGCGCCTTTGCGCATAAAGTGCATGCATATGTGTGTTGTTCTCGCCACCAACGATAGATCGAGAGAGAGAGAGAGAGATTGAAATCCCCAAGAATTAGAGGACCCCCTTGCACAAGTGTTGGCCATCTATATATAATATGAATCCCAATAATGTTCATACATGATAGGGCATATGTGTGAAGCAATTTTTTTTCTGAGAACTTGTAAAGATTCAAATTTATCAGTGCAAATGGAAACTAGTGCACATTAGAGGACCCCCTTGCACACTTGTTGGCCATCTATGTATAGTTTGAATCCCAATAATGTTCATACATGATAGGCTATATGTGAATCAATTTTTTCTTCCAAGAACTTGTCAAGATTCAAATTTATCGGTGCTAATGGAAACTAGTGCGCACTAGACGAGCCCCTTGCGCAAGTGCTGGCCATTACATATAGTAGTTTAAATCTTAAGAATGTTCATACATGATAGGCCATATGTGCAAAGAAATTTTTTTTCCCGTGAACTTGTCAAAATTCAAGTTTATCGTTGCAAATGGAAACTAGTCCAAAAAATTACATAGAGGTCCAAAAGAACTAGACAATAACTAATAGGACCTGCAACTTTACAAAAAGGACCCCAAAACATATACAAGAAAATCAATCGAGTCCTTCTGGACCGCACATCAGATCTCTCGCTCCGCATCCTTTCCAGCAACTACGTCGCCGGGGACGCACCACTTGGGACGGTGTCGCCGGTAGTCGCCAGGACGAAGGAGAAGAATGGCCTCGACAACGGCATATTGGCTGCGAGAAGGGCCGCTGAAAGGCCAAGATGTTCACGGGCAAGACGGATGACGCCGTCGTATGCCCCGAGCTTGTGAACGTTAGCGGCTTGACTTCCCCGTTGGCCGGATCCGAAGCACCGACCAAAGCAAGCCTCACCGTTAGCGCCATCACCTTGATGGCACCGGATCGGGGTTTGGCCGGCAAGATCCGCCGGATCCGATCCGCCAGATTCACCATAGGCCGGATCCGAAGCCGATGACGAGATCCCCGACTCCATTGCGCCATTATGCTCATGGGAAACACCTGGATCTAAGCTTACAACAACACTAACTCCCTCGGATCCAAATTAGCTGACTCAACTTTGCTTATCTAAATATGGATGTATCCACACATGTTTTTACTCTAGATACATACACGTCTAAGGAAAGTTGAATCAATTAATTTAGTTCGGAGGGTGTACGATATATAGAGAGAAGTCGGCCTCGTCTCCGGCCGGCGAGGCCGCCGAAGAGAAGGGGAGAGGAGCCGGGGAGTGAGAGAGACTCGAGAGAGAAAGAGAAGAGGAGAGCTCCCCGGGGAAGAACATTATTTTTGTCGTTCGCTCGTAGCTTGAAACTGAAAATTTCGGCCTCGCGCCAAATCATCCCGCCGAATCCATTCGAAAATCCCGTGACCAGTTTTACCCTTTAAACCCTGGTCCGGAAGTTACAACCCACCGACCATGGAGGGCTCATTCGGTAACAATGAAATATCTTGCCTAGATCCCGAACCCTCCCCACAGGCCCACACCCACCCACCAACCATTCGCCCCCATTAGCTCAAAAATACTCTCACACGCCAAAGCTCGACTCTCTACGGTACTAGATCCGCTTCGCCGCCGGCATACTCCTCAACGAGCGTAGCCTTATCGTGTTGGCTGTCCACCCACCTGATCCGCTCCCCCGCCGCCCTCGCCACCGACGGATCTGCTTCACCGCCGACCTCGCCACCGACGGATCTGCTTCAACGCCGACCTCGCCACCGACGGATCTGCTTCACCGCCGACCTCATCCACAGCATAGCAATCAACGCCTTTTCCTGTCGACGCACCGGATCCTCTCCAACGGAACCGGGTCTACTTCACCGCGGCCCCCCTCCACAGAAGCCGATCTATTCCACCGACTAGCTCGGCGCACCGGCTGTATCAACTTCCCCGAATCCCTTGCCGACCAACCGGATCCGCTTCACTAACTCCCGCTTCTCATCGAAACAGGGTCGACTCATCGTCTCCCGCGTTCGCCGCCGCTGGAATGCAAGTTGCCGCCCCCGTCCACCCCGCCGCAGCTTGGTTAGTACGGCTGGCCCGTTAGATCGCGGTGTTTCTTTAGCCATGTTTTGTGTAGTTATTTGCGGATCTCATATGCCATTAACTTTCTTGATTTGTTACTTCGCATGAAGTTCGTTTAAATATTGTACGAGTACAAAAGCATTATCCGGTCGCTACCATCATGTTCATTCTATCGACACCTGTGTGCATCCACATATATACCCATTCATTTGCTGCCAACTGTTTTTGTACTGCATGCTATTCCTTTTATAGTCATGCTATGGGCATTTCCAATCTGGTTGTTCTTATACCACGTCATTAGCTGACAGCTAGCCGCTAGCTGTTTTCTCGTGCCTGCTATTCTCACACTCGCTTTTATAATCATGCTATGTGCATTTCCAATCTGCTTGCTCTTATACCTCGTCTTTAGCTTATAGCTATTTTTTTCCATGAATGCTCTGTCGCACAGCTTGTATAGTTATTACTGCGTGCATGTCTGGTCTTTGTATTATCGTAGACTAACCTGTCAATGTTATTTTTCCTAGGGATTGACCATGCGAACCACTTATTAGAATATCCAACATTAACAGCGGGGACGCTAGGGAAGGTTGGAATCTGAGTTCTTGGTTGGTAATTTTGGCAGTTTACTTCCGTCATTATCTATAACCTATATGCATTGTTCCTTATGCAAGAGATTAACACTTGGAACCCTGCCATAGCAATGCCATTCATGCTTTACTATGTTTCTGCCTATTTGATATGCTTGTCTTGGAGCAACTGCGAAGGTGATTTGAACCTGACATTTGGTCATTCTTAATGCCAGTTTACTTTATGTGGAAAACCTTGGCATTACCCTACTCTAAATCTGAATGTCAATTCGTATCTCATGAAAAGCAACATCTAGTTGGTTTTAATCTGATATCTGGTAAATATTGGCTTATTTATTTGGCAGCTCAAGTTTTTTGTTATTTGAAACCAGTTGACTTGGTCTTAAATGTGATATCTAAACACGGATTAAGGACAATGGAGCAGGAGGATTAGCATTTCACTTGATGGCTGAACCTAAAATGACAGGCATGTCGACCACGACTAGTGCACGCAAGAGAAGGACCTGCAGCGAGCCGAGTATGTGCTTAGTACATGCATCTTATCTTATCTTGTGCTTATTTCACGCTACATGTCTGTTATCCGATCTCTACATTGCGTAATACATGTTTGAATAGTTAATTGTTGTAACTATGTTTGCAATATTACCGAATGCAGTTTTAATGAAGCAGTCATCATTAGAAGATAGTCGCCAAAGCGACCCTGTGCAACATTATGATGTAAGTCTGTGCTTAGTACAAGTTCCATACATTGTCTTATTTATGCAACTTGTTATTATCTTATATCCACATTGCATAATAAATGTTTGAATAGTTCACTGTTGTAACTATGTTGCAATATTAATAGAATGCAGGTGTAATGAAGAAGTCCTTAGTAGAAGATAGAGCGCAAAAAAGGTTCCGGGGTGAGCCTATGCAACGATATAATGTAAGTACGTGCTTAGTACTTGTGACTATCTCATATCGACAATGCTTAATACATGTTTGCATAGTTCATCGTTTAACTCTTTTTGCAGTTGTGATGAAGCAATCTTCATCAGAAGAGAGGCCCACAAAAAGTTCTGATCTTTCTTCTGATGCATCCTCTCATAGCCGTCAACCTAGACCATTCCTTTCATCAAACAGTAAATATCTCAAGATGTACTTTATAAAAGACATGGTATTGCTGCTTTAAGATCTGTAGCTGATATGTTGACCAAGAGTACACAAGATTCAATCAAGGCGATTGCCAAATGTCAACGTGTTATTGATGATGCTAATAGAAGTCCTCAATGATTCTATGTGATTTTTTTATTTGGGCACATTAATTGCCTTGTAATTTTCCTAGTTATTTTATTTGTGTATGTAATTGTGTGTATCATTGATACCAGATTTTAGGCTCATGAAATTTAATGCAAGTTGACTAGTCAAACAACCAGGGCCCTACAACTGATTGGGCCGGCCCACTTACAGTAGTGTGGGACGCACTTTCATTTTGGGTCGGCCCACCTACTTATTGGGCCGGCCCGTTAATAGGGAAGTGGGCCCCACCAGCTTATTGGGTCGGCCCACTATCTTGTTGGGCCAGCCCACTTGCTATATTGTGGACCCCACATACTAAATGGGCCGGCCCTTCAACAGGAAAGTGGGACCCACCTGTGCTTTTGGTCGGGCCCACTATCTTGCTGGGCCGGCCCACTTGCTATATGGTGGACCCCACATACTAAATGGGCTGGCCCTTTAACAGGAAAGTGGGACCCACCTGTGTTTTTGGCCCGGCCCACTATCTTGTTGGGCCAGCCCAATTGCTATATGGTGGACCCCACATACTAAATGGGCCGGCCCTTTAACTGGAAATTGGGACCCACCTATGTTTTTGGCCCGGCCCGCTATCTTGTTGGGCCGGCCAACTTGCTATATGGTGGACCCCACATACTAAATGGGCCGACCCTTTAACAGGAAAGTGGGACCCACCTGTGTTTTTGGCCCGGCCCACTTTCTTGTTGGGCCAGCCCATTTGATCTATTGTGCACCCCACGTACTAAATGGGCCGACCCGATAGCAGGAAAGTGGGACCCACATGCTAATTGGGCTGGCCCAATAACTTCTTGGGCCGGCCCAGTTGTTTTAAGGTGGACCCCACTAGGTAAATGGGCCGGCCCGATAACAGAAAAGTGGGTCCCACGTGTCTTGTGGGCCGGCCCTTTTGCCTGTTGACCGGTCAAACGAGTGCATTCGGCCCGGCCCACATGCTTAGTGGGCCGGCCCATTAAAGTTTTGACCAAGTCAACCTTAGAGGTTAGGCCCGGCCCACGTAACTAATGGACCAGCCCAGCTATATAGTTGACCGGTCAAACTAAGTCAGCTGGCCCGGCCCGCAAACTTAATGGGCCGGCCCGCTTAAGACGTGGCGAGCCGGGTGTGGGCCTACCATGTACCACGGGGTTTCGGCCGGTTAACGCCGTTAGCCGCGATTAACGGCGTCTGCCACGTGGCAGTTTGCATGACGTCAGCAGTCAACGGGCTCCCGGAAACACTTGCGCAACTGTCCGATTTTCCGTGGCGGAAGGGCGCCCAACGAAAAAATCGTCGTAGGACTTTGCCTGACGCAGTTTCAACAACAGAACCCATATCGTCGGGTTAGGCCCATAGGCGACGAAAAATACCCCTTAGCGGACGATTTTGAGACGTTGTCTATCAGAACTTTTCTTGTAGTGTTAGCATCCGCACCCCCTCCAGTATTAAGTTCCAAACAACAGACAATTGCATTAAGTATGGTGCGTAATGTAATCAACACAAATATCCTTAGACAAAGCATCGATGTTTTATCCCTAGTGGCAACGAGCACATCCACAACCTTAGAACTTTTTGTCATCGTCCCGGATTCAATGGAGGCATGAACCCACTATCGAGCATAAATACTCCCTCTTGGAGTCACAAGTATCAACTTGGCCAGAGCCTCTACTAGCAACGGAGAGCATGCAAGAACATAAACAACATATATGATAGATTGATAATCAACTTGACATAGTATTCAATATTCATCGGATCCCAACAAACACAACATGTAGCATTACAAATAGATGATCTTGATCATGATAGGCAGCTCACAAGATCTAACATGATAGCACAATGAGGAGAAGACAACCATCTAGCTACCGCTATGGACCCATAGTCCAAAGATGAACTACTCACGCATCAATCCGGAGGCGGGCATGATGATGTAGAGCCCTCACGGTGATGATTCCCCTCTCCGGCGAGGGTGCCGGAGGCGATCTCCGAATCCCCGAGATGGGATTGGCGGCGGCGGCGTCTCTGGAACTATTTCCGTATCGTGGCTCTCGGTAATAGGGTTTTCACGACGGAGATTTTAAGTAGGCGGAAGGGCAGAGTTGGAGGCGGCGCAGGGGCCCCACACCATAGGGCGGTGCGGGCCCCACCCAGGCCGCGCAACCCTGTGGTGTCGGCGCCTCGTCGCCCCACCTCGTATCCTCTTCGGTCTTCTGGAAGATCCGTGGAAAAATAAGACCCTAGGCGTTGATTTCGTCCAATTCCGAGAATATTTCCTTTGTAGGATTTTTGAAACCAAAAACAGCAGAAAACAACAACTGGCTCTTCGACATCTTGTTAATAGGTTAGTGCCGGAAAATGCATAATAATGATGTAAAGTATGTATAAAACATGTGGGTATTGTCATAAAAGTAGCATGGAACATAAGAAATTATGGATACGTTTGAGACGTATCAAGCATCCCCAAGTTTAGTTCCTACTCGCCCTCGAGTAGGTAAACGATAACAAGGATAATTTCTGAAGTGACATGCTATCATAATCTTGATCAATACTATTGTAAAGCATATGAAGTGAATGAAGTGATTCGAAGCAATGGTAAAGACAATGATTAAACTACTGAATCATATAGCAAAGACTTTTCATGAATAGTACTTTCAAGACAAACATCAATAAGACTTCCATAGGAGTTAACTCATCAAGCAATAAATTCTTAGTAGAGAGTTTTGAAGCAACACAAAGGAAGATATAAGTTTCAGCAGTTGCTTTCAACTTCAACATGTATATCTCATGGATAATTGTCAACACAAAGTAATATGATGAATGCAAATAAGCAAGTATGTAGGAATCAATGCACACGAGTTGACACAAATGTTTGCTTCTAAGATAGAAAGAAGTAGGTAAACTGACTCAACATAAAGTAAAAGAAAGGCCCTTCGCAGAGGAAGCAGGGATTAAATCATGTGCTAGAGCTTTTCAAGTTTTGAAATCATATAGAGAGCATAAAAGTAAAGTTTTGAGAGGTGTTTGTTGTTGTCAACGAATGGTAGCGGGTACTCTAACTACCTTATCAACCAGACTTTCAAGAGCGGCTCTCATGAAGGACGTTATCTCTACCATCAAGGTAGATCATCCCTCTTCTCATTTGTTTACACATGTATTTCATTATTTATAGATGACACTCCCCCCAACCTTTTCTTTCTCAAGCCATGGCTAACCGAATTCTCGGCTGCCTTCCAACATTCTCATACCATGGAGGAGTGTCTTTTTTTGTTGTTGCAAAATTAAATTGCTTACTGATCGATCAGGGCAAACCATGTGAAGAGAATCATTAATGCAAGTTAATTAATTGGGGCTGGGAACCCCATTGACAGCTCTTTTTGCAAAATTATTGGATAAGCGGATGAGCCACTAGTCCATTGGTGAAAGTCTGTCAGAAGTAAATGACAAGATCGAAAGATAAAACACCACATACTTCCTCATGAGCTATAAAACATTGACACAAATAAGAGATAATAATTTTTGAATTGTTTAAAGGTAGCACATGAAGTATTTACTTGGAATGGCGAGAAAAATACCACATAGTAGGTAGGTATGGTGGACACAAATGGCATAGGTTTTGGCTCAAGGTTTTGGATGCACGAGAAGTATTTCCTCTCAGTACAAGGCTTTGGCTAGCAAGGTTGTTTGAAGCAAACACAAGTATGAACCGGCACAACAAAACTTACATAAGAACATATTGCAAGCATTATAAGACTCTACACTTGTCTTCCTTGTTGTTCAAACACTTCACCGGAAAATATCTAGACCTTAGAGAGACCAATCATGCAAACCAAATTTCAACAAGCTCTATGGTAGTTCTTCATTAATAGGTGCAAAGTACATGATGCAAGAGCTTAAACATGATCTATTTGAGCACAACAATTGCCAAGTATCAAATTATTCAAGACAATATATCAATTACCACATGAAGCATTTTCTGTTTCCAACCATATAACAATGAACGAAGCAGTTTCAACCTTCGCCATGAACATTAAAAGTAAAGCTAAGAACACCAGTGTTCATATGAAACAGCGGAGCGTGTCTTTCACCCACACAAAGAATGCTAGGATCCGAGTTTATTCAAACAAAAACAAACATAAAAGCAAACGGACGCTCCAAGTAAAGCACATAAGATGTGACTGAATAAAAATATAGTTTCACTAGAGGTGACCTGATAAGTTGTCGATGAAGAAGGGGATGCCTTGGACATCCCCAAGCTTAGATGCTTGAGTCTTCTTCAAATATGCAGGGATGAACCACGGGGGCATCCCCAAGCTTAGACTTTTCACTCTTCTTGATCATATTGTATCATCCTCCTCTCTTGATCCTTGAAAACTTCCTCCACACCAAACTCAAAACAAACTCATTAGAGGGTTAGTGCATAATCAAAAATTCATATATTCAGAGGTGACATAATCATTCTTAACACTTCGGACATTGCACAAAGCTACTGAAAGTTAATGGAACAACGAAATCCATCAAACATAGCAAAACGAGGCAATACGAAATAAAAGGCAGAATCTGTCAAAACGAACGGTCCGTAAAGACGAATTTTTCTGGGGCACTTAGCAGGCTCAGATGAAAAAGCTCAAAACTAATGAAAGTTGCGTACATATCTGAGGATCACGCACGTAAATTGGAAGATTTTTTTGATTCTTCTACATAGAGATCTACGCAAATTCGTGACAGGTAGAAATCTGTTTCTGCGCAGCAATCCAATTCTAGTATCAACTTTACTATTAGAGACTTTACTTGGCACAACAATACATGATAAGGAGAGGTTGCTACAGTAATAACAACTTCCAAGACAAAACAAAACAGTAGTAAAATAAAAACAACATGGGTTATCTCCCAAGAAGTGCTTTCTTTATAGCCATTAAGATGGGCTCAGTAATTTTAATGATGCTCTCGCAAGAAATAAGAGTTGAAGCAAAAGAGAGCGTCAAAAAGCAAATTCGAAACACATTTAAGCCTAACCCACTTCTTATGAAAAGGAATCTTGTACACAAATAAATTCATGAAGAACAAAGTGACAAGCATAGGAAGATAAAACACGAGTAACTTCAAAATTTTCAGCATGTAGAGAGATGTTTTAGTACCATGAAAATTTCTACAACCATATTTTCCTCTCTCATAATAATTTCTAGTAGCATCATGAACAAACTCAACAATATAACTATCACATACAACATTCTTGTCATGATCCACATGCATAAAAGTATCATTACTCTCCACATAAGCATAATCAATTTTAATAGTAATAGTGGGAGTAAAACTATCACAACCATCATTGTAATCATCATAAATTGCAGGCATAGAATAATCATAATGAATTTTATCCTTAATAGTAGATGGACTGAAAATATCATATTCATCATTGCAAACATCATATATAGGAGGTAAAGTATCATCAAAGTAAATTTTCTCCTCCATGCTTGGGGGACTAAAAATATCATGCTCCTCAAAACCAGCTTCCCCAAGCTTAGAATTTTCCATAGCATTAGCAATAATGGTGTTCAAAGCATTCATACTAATAACATTGCCATTAGCATGCATATAAAGTTCCATAGGTTTTTTAATTTTCTCTTCAAACACCTCATGTCCTAACTCAAGATAAATACTATAAAGATCTCTAATATTTTTGTTGTTTTCCATTAAGCCTAACTAGTGAAGTCACACAACTTAGTGTTCTCAGGAGTATTCATTTTAACAGTAATAAAAATAAACTAAGCAAACATAATTAAATAAAGTAGAACAAGTAACTAATTTTTTTGTGTTTTTGATATAAAGAAAGCAAACAAGACATGAAATAATATAAATTAAAAGCAAGGAACTAATTTTTTGTGTTTTTAATATAAGGAAGCAAACAAAGCAGAAAATAAAGTAAAGTAAAGCAAGACAATAACAAAGTAAAGAGATTGGATGTGAGAGACTCCCCTTGCAGCGTGTCTTGATCTCCCCGGCAACGGCGCCGGAAAAAGAGCTTGATAACGCGTGAAGCACACGTCCGTTGGGAACCCCAAGAGGAAGGTGTGATGCGTACAGCAGCAAGTTTTCCCTCAGTAAGAAACCAAGGTTATCGAACCGGTAGGAGTCAAGGGCCACGTGAAGGTTGTTGGTGAAGGAGTGTAGTGCGGCGCAACACCGGGAATTCCGGCGCCAACGTGGAACCCGCACAACACAATCACAATACTTTGCTCCAACTTAACGGTGAGGTTGTCAATCTCACCGGCTTGCTGAAAACAAAGGATTAAACGTATGGTGTGGAGAATGATGTTTGCTTGTAGAAAACAGTAAAGAACAGAGTTTGCAGTAGATTGTATTCAGATGTAAAAGAATGGATCGGGGTCCACAGTTCACTAGTGGTTTCTCTCCGATAAGAAATAGCATGTTGGGTGAACAAATTACAGTTGGGAAATTGACAAATAGAGATGCATACATATCATGATAATTACTATGAGATTTAATCAGGGCATTACGAAAAAGTACATAGACCGCTATCCAGCATGCATCTATGCCTAAAAAGTCCACCTTCGAGTTAGCATCCGCACCCCCTCCGAGTATTAAGTTGCAAACAACGGACAATTGCATTAAGTATGGTGCGTAATGTAATCAACACAAATATCCTTAGACAAAGCATCGATGTTTTATCCCTAGTGGCAACAACACATCCACAACCTTAGAACTTTCACGTCACCGTCCCGGATTCAATGGAGGCATGAACCCACTATCGAGCATAAATACTCCCTCTTGGAGTCACAAGTATCAACTTGGCCAGAGCTTCTACTAGCAACGGAGAGCATGCAAGAACATAAACAACATATATGATCGATTGATAATCAACTTGACATAGTATTCAATATTCATCGGATCCCAACAAACACAACATGTAGCATTACAAATAGATGATCTTGATCATGATAGGCAGCTCACAAGATCTAACATGATAGCACAATGAGGAGAAGACAACCATCTAGCTACTGCTGTGGACCCATAGTCCAAGGATGAACTACTCACGCATCAATCCGGAGGCGGGCATGATGATGTAGAGCCCTCCGGTGATGATTCCCCTCTCCGGCGAGGGTGCCGGAGGCGATCTCCTGAATCCCCCGAGATGGGATTGGCGGCGGCAGCGTCTCTGGAACTATTTCCGTATCGTGGCTCTCGGTAATAGGGTTTTCGCGACGGAGAGTTTAAGTAGGCGGAGGGGCAGAGTTGGAGGCGGCGCAGGGGCCCCACACCATAGGGCGGCGCGGCCCCACCCAGGCCGCGCGGCCCTGTGGTGTCGGTGCCTCGTCGCCCCACCTCGTATCCTCTTCGGTCTTCTGGAAGCTCCGTGGAAAAATAAGACCCTTGGCGTTGATTTCGTCCAATTCGAGAATATTTCCTTTGTAGGATTTCTAAAACCAAAAACAGCGAGAAAACAACAATCGGCTCTTCGGCATCTTGTTAATAGGTTAGTGCCGGAAAATGCATAATAATGATGTAAAGTATGTATAAAACATGTGGGTATTGTCATAAAAGTAGCATGGAACATAAGAAATTATGGATACGTTTGAGACGTATCAATCATCGCCATCATCACCACCAACGCCTCTCCATCGACCATCCATGCTTCCCCCATCCATGTGTGAGTAATTCCCCCGCTTGTAGGCTGAAGGGGATGGTAGGGATTGGATGAGATTGTTCATGTAATAGACATAAGATTGTTAGGGCATAGTGCCTAGTATCCGTTGTTGGTACTTTTATGATATTGTTGTAACTTGTTATGCTTAATGCTTGTCACTAGGGCCCGAGTGCTATGATTTCAGATCTGAACATGTTATTGATTCATGATGATATTCATTGTTTTATGATCTTACCTGCAAGTTGTATACACATGTTGCTGTCCGGAACCCGAGGCCCCAAAGTGACAGAAATTGGGACAACCGGAGGGAAAGCTGTGATATGAGGATCACATGTGTTCACGGAGTGTTAATGCTTTGCTCCGGTACTCTATTAAAAGGAGTACCTTAATTACCGATAGTTTCCCTAGAGGCCCGATCGCCACCGTGCTGGTAGGACAAAAGATGTTGTGCAAGTTTCTCATTGCGAGCACGTACGACTATATACTGGAACACATGCCTATGGTTGTTTAGTACTTGGATACTTGTTTTATTATTATCCGCAAATGCCTTGTCTTGATTATTACATGAGTTATCTTATCCATGCGGCGCCCGTTCATCCATCCCTATGCCTACAGTATTTTAACCCCGATGTTTACTATAATCACTACTGTTGTCGTCATCACACTGTCTGTTTCTATTTCACTACTGCTATCGCTATAAAACTGTTGCTATCGATAAACTCTTGCGAGCAAGTCCGTTTCCAGAGTGCGAGCTGAATTGACAACTCCGCTGTTAAGGCTTACAAATATTCTTTGGCTCCCCTTGTGTCGAATCAATAAATTGGGTTTTACTTCCCTCGAAGACTCGTTGCGATCCCCTATACTTGTGGGTCATCGGGAGGCGGCTGGTTACACAAATTGGCCGCACCATCAAGGGGATCCCAAGCCGGCGCCCCAAGCCCCTCCTCTCTCCAAACCCTAGCTACTCCTTCCTCCTTCTTCTCTCGCGGCGCTTACGGCGAAGCCTCTCGGGAGATCTCCACCACCACCGTCACCACGTCGTAATGCTAGCGGGATTTCGAGGAGGATCTACTACATCCGCTGCCCGCTGGAACGGGGAGAAGGACATCGTCATCAACACCGAACGTGTGACCGAGTACGGAGGTGCTGCCCGATTGTGGCACCGTCAAGATCTTCTACGCGCTTTTGAAAGCGCCAAGCGATCGACTACATCAACAACGAGATCTAATCTCGTAGGATTTGGAATCTTCGAGGGCTAGTCTCATCTTCATCTCGTTGCTGCCATCTACTAGATTAGAACTTGGCTTGTGATTCGTTCTTGCGGTAGGAAATTTTTTGTTTTCTATGCTACGAATCCCTTCAATAACTGCGTCACCAGTAAAAGCAGCATGTAGAAAGCATCTTAAAAAAGGCATTCAGCAACATCGACACATGTTGAAAGTCAAGTATTTTGATTGCCATTCTATGAACAACTCCGAGTGGAATAAGCTTGTGCAACATTGGATGGATCCCAAGATAAAGGTTGGTTCCTTTCAGAAATCAAAGCTACTATATTTTGTATGTGTTGAGTGTATATGTGGATTTCTTAGCCTTTTCCATATGTTTGGACTTTTGGTTGCGTTGGCTATTGCATGAAGCTTGACATGGTATCAAAGCTCACGGTCTCAAGTTTTGAGTCTTGGCTTTCGCAATTTATCCTAAAAATTGTTGCTGCCCTCCGTTGCCCTCCTCAGAGTCCACGTATATGCCTCTTGAGCTATACCTCTGAGTCTCCACGTGTTGACTTGTCTCCCGTCACACGTGAGGGGGAGTGTTGAGTGTATATGTGGATTTCTTAGCCCTTTCCATCAGTTCGGACTTTTGGTTGCGTTGGCTATTACATGAAGCTTGAAAGTATGCTTTTGCGTTACTAAGTCGACAATGTTTGCAGGCGGTCTGTGATATGAACAAAAGGAACCGTTCTAAGGTTCTGTTCCATCAAACCACTGGGTCGCAGAGCTATGAAACTCACTTGAAAATCTTGGCAAGGACCCAGACTCAACATAAACGGCAGTGGATGTTGTCGGTGTATGTATAAGTCGATTGTACTAGCCCTTTCGACCGAGTTTGGTGTTTTGGTTGCGTAGGCTAGTGCATGAAGCTTGACAGATATTTCACGTTTGATGGATATTTAGTTATTTTTTGTTGAATGCTGGTTATGCATGATTCTAGTTTGATAACTTGAGTGTATTCATACTCATATATATTCAAGAATTTCGTGCTAGTGTATCCAATTTTAGGTACTCCCTCTGAATCAACTGATCCATAATAATTGTTGCGGTCAACTACGCCACTTACTATACATCGTAGATCGTACCATTTTTTATGATTCCAACTTCGCCATCTACATAAATTGTTTACATATGTGATGGACAGGTCCATGCAAATTAAATAAATCTGTTATGATGATTAGCTATTTTATATTAGTTTTCAGCACATTGATCTGGTCTACGAGCAAGATGCTCTGCTCAGATTGCTTTCAATTGTTATCCAAATGCAAACCAACATTTAACAGATGATAGTTATATAAACTCTTTCCACACTCCCGTCATAGAATCTTTAAGCTGGTTGCACGTATGTTTTTCTTTTCAGAAGGCCAAGTTCAACAATCAAGATCTCAGTCCATTGGATATGTTCAAGGAGTGCCACATTTGGAAAGGCGCTTCTCCCCGCTCGTACAAGATGTAATTGTAAGTTATCTATCAAAGAGTCTCCACTGATGTGGCGAAGTTTATATCTTGATGTATTCGATAACCATGTTTTTCATCGCAAAACAAGACCGAGATGGAACATGCGTTGTATCGAGTTACAACAGATGGAGGAAGCAAGACTGAGGCCGAGTGCTTACATGATGTCCTGTCCAAAAAAAAAATCTCCAACCTAGTTTTCTGCATACTGCAGGGGTCATGCATCAGCAGCCCTCTCGACGCAGCAGTAGCAAAATCGCTGCTGAGCTCAAGAAAGAGAAGATGGTAACTACAGAACTGGAGGATCTTGTCAACACCCGGCGCAATCAAATAAATCAATTGGCCAGCAAGATGAAGGAAAATGAAGACCTGCACTCTGGGATATATGCAAAGATGGAGGAGTTGCTCAGGTTCATTCACGAGTGAAGGTAGACTTCCTAACCCATATAATGGCTATGGTGGACTGGTGGTGCGATGTTCAACGGTTGCTTTTGATGGTTGGCTGGTTATTGGCTGAACTATTATTTTGGTGGTGCGATGTTGAACTGTTGGTTTAGATGGTTGGATGGTTATTGTCCACATTAAATTAATATTCCTGCAACTGTACTCATTTAACTGTGATGTGTGTATGCTTGTAATAATTCTCGTTCAATGTACATATATTATTATATATGCCTGTAATTATTCCTGTTACTTCCGTGGCTTCGGTTTCTGCAAGAAATTCCCTTGGGCCGTTTTATGTCATGTACGATGCGTATTCATGGGTCTGTAATTTATCATAGCAGGCTGATATCTTTTATATGATGGGCCGGGGGCACACCGTGTCATGTACTAAACTAGAAAATTGGGCCGAATATAATCCAGCCGTAAACATATAAACTCGCCTCATAAAGGGTCGTGTCATAATTTTTACTGGGTCGAACTAGAAAACCGGCCCCGCAATAAGTAGGCCTCGCTTTGCGGGCTTCCGACGGGCCTATTTTTACCTAGGCCGAATTTGAAATACGGCACAGCTATAAGCAGGCCTCGCTTTGCTGGTTCCGAACACGTGGCTATTTCTTACTCGTCCACCTAGCGGAGAGAGTAATGTCAGTATGGACATGTGTCAGTCACCGGGATGTGCCACGTGTCAATGGGTAAAGTATGTCGTCCTAAAATTGGCGCGTGTCGAAATACTACTGGTCCTCTTGCCCTATTACTATTTGTCCATGAATTGAGATGCTATTGGATAACGTGTCCTTATTCATTTGTCGACGTGGCACGCTTCCATTGGTAAGGCTGTCGTCATCAGACTAACACATGTTGGCTTCGTAATATGCCACGTTACCCATGCCACGGCGATGCTGGCGTCAGGCTAGACGACAAAGCTTAGAGTCGACCGTACTGATAGTTTAATGATTGGTCTAACAAGTCAATCATTACCCCGACATGGTAATCATTGGCCTGACACACCTGACATGGTGGTCGCCGGTGACGGGAGTCGGTGCATGACGGTTATTTGCGTCACAACGACTTGGGCCGAGCGGGCTCAGGGCCAGCATAAATCTGTCATGGATCCGTGATGGTCAAATCTAACTATCAGCCTAACCATCTATGACGCGAGGTTCGCCACGGTCTTGCAAACCATCAGCATGAGGCCTCTATGATGGATTTTTCACATTCGCTGACAAACTAAAATCGTTATAGACTAGCGAAATATTACTAGTGTAAAAGGGCCAGCCCCGTTCTCATTTTGACCGGTCAAACGCAGACATTCGGCCTGGCCCATGTGCTTATTGGGCCAGCCCGTTTATCCCTTTGACCGGTCAAACAAAGAAATCCGGCCCGACCCACATGCTTATTGGGCCAGCCTTTTTGTCCTGTTGACCGGTCAAATGAAGACATTCGGCCCGGCCCACATGATTATTGAATCGGCCCGGTTTGCCTGTTGACCGGGCAAACAAAGAAATTCGGCCCGGCCCACATGACTTGGGCCGCCCATTTAACGTGTTGACCGGTCAGACGAAGACATTCGGTCCGATCCAATTGTTCAGTGGGTCGGGCCACTCATCCTGTTGACCGATCAAACGAAGAAAATTGGCCCGGCCCACGTGCTTAGTGGGCTGGTCCATTTAAGTTTTGACCAGTCAACCTTAGAAGTTATCCTCGGCCCACGTACCTAATAGACCAGTCCAGTTACATAGTTGACTGATCAAACTAAGTCAGCTGGCCCGGCCTGCAAACTAAATGGGCCGGCCTGCTTAAGGCGTGGCAGACCTTGTGTGGGTCTACCATCTACCATGGGGTTTCAGCCGGTTAACGGCGTTAAAGGCGTCTGCCATGTGTCAGTTTGCACGACGTCGCGAGTCAACGGCCTCCCGAAAATTCTTCTGCAACGGTCCGATTTTTCGTGGTCAAAGGGCGCCCAAACATGACGCACCGAAAAATCTGCGCTAGGCCTTTACCTGATGAAGTATGCACCACAGAATCCATATCGTCAGGTTAGACCCATAGGCGACGAAAAAGGGCCCATACCTGACGAAAATTTGACGTTGAGGAGATGAACTTTTCTTGTAGTGAGTACCAATGCACAGTTCCTCATCTATCTATTATACTATTAAAACAACAAACAATTAACGGTGAAGATTCGTCACGCTAAAGTTAATCTATCTATCTATACCTACTAATAAAGGAAGTAAAGTTTCTCCCCACTTTTTTCGTCCGTTTTTTTATTGCCCATATTTCTATGCAGAATTACAAGCAGTGCCACCGCAAAAACGTTTCGTCCGGTCAATTTAACGCTTCGCTCCGTTCTCTTGCTCCCGCTGGGCGTTCGTTTGGTCTCCTTAGTGCGTCGGCCCAGCCCAATTCACCGACAGCAAAAGGCACGATCCAGCGATCCCACACTAGAAAACAAGCGATACAACGAAAACCACCGTCCGTACGACGTTGATTAGTCCCACATCGCTGTGTTAGAGGGAGTTTTGCTGGTTTATATACGTAAGTTCTACCGTTACGAACAAGCCGCCGTAGAAAAAGAAAACGGAAGGAATTAACTCGTCGGATTGCCATCAACCGTCATGTGGAAGGAAATAACAAGAAAGGATTAATCAAAGCCAGCTGAACAGACAGGCGTGTCTGGGGAGCACGCCCAGACACGAACCAACGACCGGAGCAACTGGCCCTGCCGGACAAGCTTCTCAGGCTAGCCATAGTGCTAGTATCATAGCTAGTATCATGCACATTGGTCCCACAAAAATGTTGATGTGGCAGCTAATTAAGGAGGAGAGAGGAGATTAGAGTAACATAGGTAGATACTGTATCATAGCACATGTCACGAGAAAAGTTAATGCCAAACAAATCTTGTGCACAAATTTGCATTGAGATTCTAAAAAGCAATAAATATAGCATGACTATGATACTACTTCATGATACTAACCACTATAGAGATAGTATCATACACAAGTATCATATGCATGATACTACTACATGATACTTACCACTATGACCAGCCTCAAGGACGGCACTCGGGGGGCGAACTTTGCAGATATTGCACATGCCGTCAAAACTGAACTTACGAAAGGGAAATTGACACATGGCAGGTATAAGAAGCAACAAGTGAAGGTGCTGACAGCCACTTTGCCGTTTGTGCCAACTACTGAAAGGTTTAAGTGAGAAATATGAAGTTATTTAGCCTGGAGTTTTAGTTTGTATTTTTAAAACTACATCTTTAGACTTCAGCATGGGATACTGAATGGAATTATGCTTTATTTTGACTGCCTCAGCGTTAAAATCAGAGCATCACTCATTCGCAAAAAAGAAAATCAGAGCCCAAAATTTACCAATACTGGTGGGTCACTGAAGAGGTTTAATATTTTGACACAATAAAAAATTGTTTCGGGTATTCCTCGTGCTACTTCTACTCTATAGTCATACATCTATACAGACTACTCTTTTAGCTTCCCAATTAACATGCGAGCATCTTGATTAGTTGACGAGGCATATTTATGAGTAATCGTTATTATTGTGCTCTTTTTTAGTGTATATTATATTGAAGTAGTGCATATGTTACATATAAATTACTACATAAGGGTGGCGACAACAAACAATACAACTCTTTGGTATAAGTTAGTGCAGTGAGAGACTCACAAACTCATATTCTTAGGATTAACCATGTTCTTTATAAATAGGAGAAAATTTGATCATAAGTGCCATCATGGATGATTCACTGGAGATTTGAGTTTTTAATAGATGATAAACAATTTTGCTCGCTCTTCCGCAGTTCCGCCGCAACACGCGGTCCTATTCTATACCTAATAATAATAAAGGGAGGATTGTTTCCTTGGCCAACACTTTTTTGGACTGTTTTACCCTTCCACCGAGACTGTTTTACCCTTCCACCGAGACTGTTTTACCCTTCCACCGAGATACATTACGTCAGCCCAAACGATGCGTATACGTATCAGGCTCCATCCCTTATATATACAGCGCCCAGCGCACGGATCCATCAACAACCTCGATTACAAGAATATATTCGCCAGCAAGCCCGCAGTCTTTTGACTTTATGTGACGATTTTGCGTCGAGATCCCATCTACTCTGTAGATGAATTTACGGAGGGGTACCTACACAACTGACCGGCCGGAGATGAGTTCCTAGCCTGCTAGCCACCGGGAATCTGAGATCCTCTCGCGGCTACCTGTCTCGACTTCTGGTTCCGCCGCCGCTCCCTCGACGCGAACGTCCAGCGCCCGCATGCGACATCCTATCTTTGCGAGTGCAGCGACGGCCAGGCCGCGGGTTTCCTTTGCCACGGTTCGACTCTGTCAGATCTGCCTTCACCACAGCCGGCCACGCACAGCCGCACATGTACACTAGCAGTCTAGCACACCACATCCGTCGGATGAGGGCCTCATCAATCGCATCATCTTGAAGGCTCTGATCAGGCTCGCCGAGTCGCCGTGCTGCCGGCGCTTCGTCAGGTTCGGGTACCAGGTTTCGAACAAGCTTTACAAGGCGCTCATGTGCCTCGATCATTAACCAAGGACGGTATTCTTCTGGCCAGGGAAATCGCTCCACTGCCCTGCTTGTTCATTCATGGAGGAGTTGTGTTGAAAATAACAAGCAGCACGAATGTTTGGCCAAAAGTAATCCATGTAAAAGGTGCGTCTGTGGGAGCAAATCATTTGCTGATGGACTGGGAGGGCCACCCGATGATGCGGGGTTGGCTAGACTCGATCGAGAATATATAAAGAAAAAACGACGGAAGCAGATTCGGAAGGAGAACCTGATCAATCTGCACAGAACGACTTGTCGGCCGGTGCCGGGAGACCATCGTGGAGGTCCTCTCCGGAGGAGGATGATTTGCGTGTGTGGAAGCCAGGAAGTCACTGGCGCCCGGGCACGGTGCCTAAGCCCGTGATGCCGAGATGTCTTCCCAAGCACCTCGGCGACAAGCTGCAGATCTTTCTCCACTAACTTCATCAATGGTGACTTAGTCGAGGCCTCTGCCGGCGTGGAGGGCGGGGCGCGGCGTGCATGGTTGTGTCTTGTGTGTTATTTCTTCGGCAAGAAACAAGTCACCAGAGCCAATACGTGTCCAAAAAGGTATGCTTGCTAACTACGTAGCTCATTCCCTATTTGTTGCATCTACAAAAAGGTATGCATTGTTTGCTCCTGAAAAACTAAAACAAAACTCCCGAGCACACTATTACACTATTACACGTTTGACACTAATGTTTTGTGATTTTTTTCCTAATACATGTTGGACAAGTCAATCAAATGCTCCATCCTCGGTGTAAGGATTTTCACAAACGGACACCATTTGACTTAACGTGGACCGTAGCAACGCACGGATTTTGTGCTAGTATTATACCTAATAAGAAAGCAAAAAGGTTTCCGTCGTCTGTCAGAATTTGCCCCTATTTTTCGTGAAAATATTGCCACCGCTTATGAAAACGGTTCGCTACCTTTCGAGCATAAAAAAAATCTCCCAGGGACGCCCATCGAGCCCATCCACCAAGTCAGAGCAAACCGCCGCCGGTGCCCTCCCATCGCGGTCCCTGCAACCGCCGCCTCTCTGCCTCCCGGCGGTGTCCCCTCCGGTGCCTCGCGGCCCCGACCAAAATCGGCAGCGGAAGAGGGGCGTGGGGAGAGGCCGGAGCTCTTCCTGACCAAAATCGAAATCAGGAGCGACCTGAAGCACCGGGGCAGCGTCCCTGCCAGCGTGAAAGGAGATCGGCGAGGGAGGCGGAGGACCGGCGCCTCACTTCCCCGACCAAAATCGGCAGCGGGAGAGCAGCGCTGAGAGAGGCCGGAACTTTCCCTGAACAAAATCGGAAGCAGGAGCGACCTGTCGGCGAGCTGCAGCACAGGGGCGGCGTCCCTGCCTACGTGGAGGAGATCATGGAGGGAGGCGGAGGACTGGGAATAGCTGCGCGTTGCCGCCGTAGTCTCCTCTTTAGCGATGTTTATCCTGACACCTGCTTCGTCTTCGTGCCCCCTTTCTCTGTTCTTGGTTACACAAGAGGATAAGGCGCGGGAAATGCACTTTGGCTCATAGGAATATTTGCTCTTATTGTGTGAATCCACATTTCGAGGTGTCAAAAATTCTAAACTGAATTTTTACACGTACATCTAGACATTTTATGTTCGTACACAAATTTTCAAAAAAAGAAAAAAAAATTGTGGCTCCTGTAAAAAAGAAATTTTTTGATGCTGTAACACGACTACGTACATCACTTTTTTTTTGTCTTTTTTGTACACACCACACAAAATATTGTTTTCCCACGGAAATTTGTGTACGAACATAGAATGTCACGATGTACACCAAAAAATTTATGTCAATTTTTTTGACATTTTTAAAATTAATTTTCAATTATTTTGTATAATAGGAGCATTTACTCCTATGAGCTAAAACGCCGCCTCCATAAAGCGCTGACTAATTGGACGATGCTAACTTTTTTTAGTGATCTCACGGATTAAGGCTCTCGCGTGTCAGCTGAATTAAGATTAGAATGGTAATGTGTAGTTGTGGTTTGATCTCTACACTGCTCAGGATGCGTATCCTCCCGAGCGAATACCACGACACACCTCCAAGGTTATTTGGCTCACGAGGCCATCTCTAACGGGGCGACCGCGGTGACCGGAAATGTGACTGGTATCCGCTCCAGCGGGACGATGCATAGTGACCGGACCGTCCGCAGCGATGCAAATGCGGTCTAAATATGCGATAGGGTTTTGTCTATGCGGACGCTGGCGGACATCTCAAGTGACCGCTCGCTTTTCCACCGGAGCTGCCTGGCAGCGAGCTTGTATCGAGGGTATTGCTTCCGCGGCCATCGCTTCCGCGGTCAGATCTTCCGTGTCTGTGCCGCAGCCTTCGCTATCAATGTCGTGGCGGTCTGTTCTGAGCGCGCACTGGCGGGTGGTGGCTGGGCCGCCCTGAATGGCATCGTTTCCCGTCGTCGCGGTCGCCCTTAATAATCGACCGACATCGTTCCTAGCATCGCCCACAGCACGGAGACCTCCACTCCCACTACCACAACACCATGGGGAAGAAGAATGGCTTCAAGGCGTCCGACAGCGGCAACAAGAAGGCGATGCGGCCGCGTAGGGTCCCACTACCCGTCGATGTGGTGCGACTCATACACTCGAACTGGACGCCGTGCGACGGCTGGGGGGACGTGCAAAAGCCTAGCGGTTGGCGGCTCAGCTACCTCCGCGTGCCCGTCCCGCCCGTGCCTACGCGCAAACCATATAGGAGGGACGAGATCTGGTGCAGGCGGCAGTACCTGCCGCCGGACCTCCGCGCTGATCCCGCGTGCGCCGTCCACTCTGATACGTGGCGCACATGGCGCGAGACCGAGAAGGATCCAAGGAGGAGGGTGGGCTTCCTCGGTGACAGGGACTTCCCCTTTGACCATCCATCGGCGCCTCATCGTCGAACACGGCAGCCGCCGGTGCCTGCACAGGACGACGACGACGAGGAGTACAGCGAGGCGTTGGCCTACCACAACGAGGAGGCCAAGGACGACAGCGACGACTACGTCACCTGCATTTTTCAGGAATGGCGGTTGGCCATGGCGGAGGGCCGGGAGTTCGAGTACCCGGAGGAGATGACGGACGACAAGATCGCGAGGCTCGGCGTCCTCGTCTTGGAGTTCGACCCACCAGTGCAGCCGCCACTGCCCCGGTACGGCACCGACATCATGCCGCCGAACCTCACGGAGGAAGAGGCTCTATGACGGGCGCTCGAGGACTAGGCCACGCAACCGGTACAACCGCCGCCTCCACCTCCGATGTACAGCCCGTGGGAACCTCCACTACCGGCGTGGGCGGCGCCACCACCACCACCGGAGTGGGCTGCTCAACCTCCACCACCGGCCTGGGGCTGCTCCACCTCCACCACCGCTCGCGGCACCGGCGTATGTTCCGCCGCTTGCGAACTGGCCGTGGCCGGTACCGGAGGTCGTCGTCATCGACAGCAACGATGACGCCTAGTAGGCGCAGCCATTCTTTAGGTTTTAGGGTTTTTTCTTTTCTTTTAATATATAAATTATGTTTTTATGTTGACAAAATGCAAAGTCTAAAAAATACGTCGTGCTGCTGGAACCACCCCGACACAAACGGACGCGTGGTCGATTTCGACCATTTCAGCCGACGCAAATGGACGCGCGCGGACATTTTAGGTGTGCATAATGCGTCGCCACGCTGCCTGAGTGTCGCTGATTTGGTGTGTTTGCGTGATTGGCAGTTTGGCACCGGCGCCCAGGTGCCGAGCAGCATCCCACAATTCAAAATGTTACTGCTATAAAACTTGCTTGGTGAAGATGATTTGTACTTTTGTAGCCTCACCGTATCTACTTCTGTAGCTCATTAGAGCATATGATCTCCTGAATGTAAGTGTATAGCAAGCTTCGTGTGTCAGATAGCTTTTCTTTTTCCTTATTTCGACCCAACATTAATTTTCCTTCCATTGGGGTTGGATGCCTTGGTGTTTGCTAATTAAGTTCTTGCCCCTAAAATCTGGAAAATATGGATCTTCATAGGGTAATACTATTTTATTAAAATCGTACTTGGTTCATGGATGCAATGTGCAGTATTACAAATGTGTTGTCTAATGATCTAAAATTTCCGTACAAGTTTTACTTTGTGAATAGTCTTGAAAAATATTACTTCTACAAAAATGTGCAAAATTATACTTTATTGACCAATATTTCTAAGGGCAGTCCATGAGCACTATGCATCATTTTGCGCTTGAATTTTTTCATGGAGGATTGCCCACAATGTAAATGTATTAATTTGTTTCTTTTGATATGCTTAATATAGATGTGGGGGATTCTTTTGTGACATAGCAACAAGTTGATACGCAGAAGAAGTTTTCCTCCTACTCCTTATTAATATTAGGTATAGGCTATTGGCTAGATTGTTGTGTAGTGAAACCTCAGAATTGAATTTTGGGTCAAAATAACTTATTTCTAAAATAGAGAGTGAATTTTCTGCCCACGGAGGTAGCTACGCACCTGCTCGCGGCCGTTAGATCCTCGCTAAGATTGGAACCCAGGCTGCCTCCCCTTTGACCGGCTTAAGCGCGTCGTACAGTAAACGTTTTTCGGAGTGGGCCTAAACGCGTGGAGGGAGTTCCAAATTATTGGCGGCAGCCGTTTGCCCTTCCCGCGGCCGGACGAGTGAAGATGGAGCCCAGAAGCGCGCGGCATGTGCAATGCTTTCGCGCGCGCCCTGTACAGTGCTTTTGCGCGCTCAACAGTAGAACGAGAAATTATTGATCATCTCCGCCAGCAGATTCCATGGGAGGAGCCATGATGCTACACGTTATATGGTTTCGTCAACCATTTCCAGTAATTACTTTTATGCATCCATCTTGGTGTAGATATGTCCATTATCGAGTTGTTCTTGCCATAGTACCTACGGTTTACTATATGCGCATTATACGTAGATGATGAAGTGTTCTGTCAATGAAAACCGATGCGACCATGTATTGTACAACGCCCGTGACCTGGTTAAGTGAGCTGGTATTTGTTACCGTCCGTGGCCTAGTTAGGTGAAATACCATCGAAAAACGATTACTGTATTGGAGCACACTACACTGTACATAAAACAGTACCTCAAGAACTGTGCAGCCCTCTTGGTTAGGTCTGTCGATACATCACAGTGTTTCTTTGTGACCATGGGTACAACGCAATGCCTAAGTGAACAGCGCTACCCAATTATTATGCGCTGCAGCGTGAAACCAGATAATCTCTCCGACACTGTTGTGCTTCTTCTAGCTCCGGCCCTTTGTTTGCCCTCTGTAAACAATCGTCTTCAAGTTGCTGCCCTATGTGTTCCTCTTCAAGACGGTATCTATATGACAGCCGACGTCACACTCTCAAGCTGTTGGACGAACTTCTCTACCATGATACTTTGCCGCTGTCCACACTAAACATATCCAAATGGTTCATCAATCCATGCGGCAAAGAAGATGAACACGTGGAAGCCATTGTTGGAGGCTCGCGTCCGCTCAACCTGATCGGTCCAATGTGCCCTCAACATTCATCAAACATTCCTAAGCACGTGATAGAAGAAGCTTGATTGGGTAGCAAATGCACTCTCATGGTAGAAGAAACTTGCAATGCGTAGCATTGGGTTGCAAATGCGGTGTCATGATAGAAGAAGATTGCATGGTGGATGAAAAAGGAGGTTGCAATGCCATTTGAATATTTGAATCAGCTGGTATATATATCAGCATCCTAGCCCTCAGGGGCCCTTATTTGCTTTCAAATGGGTGCTAACTACCATCTAGGAAATAAGAGGGGTACAATAAACGGTGGGAGCTCTTAATCACCTTTGACCGAGTGTACACGTGTTGGCTAGTGGAGGGGTGTGCAGCTACCCCGTGGGTAGCGAGCTTCATCCGTTCTAAAATAATGATACAACCAAAATCGTGGTATACTTCAAAGCTAGAATGTTCGATTTATTTTATACCCGTTGCAATGCACGAGCATCTCTGCTAGTATGTATAAACGGTGGAGATGGATGAGACCAACCGCATGGCACCTCTACGCACGGACCGTGCGGAACAGAAACACCAACAACCAAAAATATGAATTTTTTGATTCAGCGATCCGTATCTTAACAATAACTCCTATCTCCAGCTTAAAAAACACGTTCTCCTCGCCCATATAAGTTGTGATTGCTTTGTGGGCGGTGATTATCGAAGGGCGTCCAACAGAAATCACAATGGCCGTTGTGTGGATCTGGAGGCGGCCGACCTAGCACAAAGCTACCTCGAGCGGACGACGATTATCGGCGGCGCAACAACTCTATATCTCTAATGGTGACGACGGCGAGAGGTTTCCGGCCAGTGGCACATGTGCATTAATGAACGACAAAAATCATCGATGTACAGCCAGCCGTCCACGACGAACTCAAGCAGCCTGAGCTTAGCGAAATAGAGAGCTTGATGTCTTCTGATCGATGTTGGAGTAAAGGCTCCACTGAATTTCTCCTACCGGAGCATGGAGCTGCCAATTCCAAACTTTAAACTCCAGAAATCGGTACACCTCCCTGACCATAATTTGATCCTACATGGCATCTTCGGTAGATGATATTGAGCATGCCTAATGCGGATGATTCAAGTGTACTAATACAGGTTCGTTGATGGTGTTTATGACGGTCGATCATGTCAACACACGACATGGCGCCAGCGTTAGTGGTGCATTAGGAAGAGGGCAGAGGGGGGCACCGATATGAAGATGGCGTGGCTAGGGCAGTGCCAACGCGCAGCTTCACCAAGGTGTCCCGACATGGAAGCCGACAAGGCGGCGGCATGACATAGCATTGGGGGAGACACGGACATGACATCAGCGGTGTTGGTGCAGAGCGAGCGGTGGGGAGAAGTTGAACGACTGATGACCCACAAGTATAGGGGATCGCAACAGTCTTCGAGGGAAGTAAAACCCAAATTTATTGATTCGACACAAGGGGAGGTAAAGAATACTTATAAGCCTTAACAACTGAGTTGTCAATTCAGCTGCACCTGGAAAAGCACTAGTAACATGGGTGATGTGAAAGCAGCAGTAATATGAGAGCAGTAGTAACAGTAACACGCAGTAGTAGTAATATGAGAGCAATGGCACCAAAAAATAGTTGATACTACTTCCAATGACATGTAGGAACAAGTATATGATGATGAAAGATGGACCGGGGTTCCCAGCTATCTACACTAGTGGTAACTCTCCAATAACAAGTGTTGGGTGAACAAATTACAGTTGGGCAATTGATACGATTGAAATAGCATTAAGACAGAACATCAAGATTATTAATCATGTAGGCATGTTTTCCATATATAGTCATACGTGCTCGCAATGAGAAACTTGCATAACATCTTTTGTCCTACCAGCCGGTGGCAGCCGGGTCTCTAGGGAATCTAGTGGAAATTAAGGTACTCCTTTTAATAGAGTGATGCGTGCAATTAACACACGTCCGTTGGGAACCCCAAGAGGAAGGTGTGATGCAGACAGTAGCAAGTTTTCCCTCAGAAAGAAACCAAGGTTTATCGAACCAGGAGGAGCCAAGAAGCACGTTGAAGGTTGATGGCGGCGAAGTGTAGTGCGGCGCAACACCAGGGATTCCGGTGCCAACGTGGAACCTGCACAACACAAACAAAGTACTTTGCCCCAACGTAATAGTGAGGTTGTCAATCTCACCGGCTTGCTGTGAACAAAGGATTAACCGTATTGTGTGGAAGATGATGATTGTTTGCGAAGAACAGTAAAGAATAATTGCAGTAGATTGTATTTCAGATGTAAAGAATAGGACCGGGGTCCACAGTTCACTAGTGGTGTCTCTCCCATAAGATAAATAGCATGTTGGGTGAACAAATTACAGTTGGGCAATTGACAAATAAAGAAGGCATAACAATGCACATACATATATCATGAAGAGTACAATGAGATTTAATCAGGGCATTACGATAAAGTACATAGACCGCCATCTAGCATGCATCTATGCCTAAAAAGTCCACTTTCAGGTTATCATCCGAACTCCTTCCGGTATTAAGTTGCAAGCAACAGACAATTGCATTAAGTATGGTGCGTAATGTAATCAACACAAATATCCTTAGACAAAGCATCGATGTTTTATCCCTAGTGGCAACAACACATCCACAACCTTAGAACTTTACGTCACTTCGTCCCGCATTTAATGGAGGCATGAACCCACTATCGAGCATAAATACTCCCTCTTGGAGTCACAAGTATCAACTTGGCCGGAGCCTCTACTAGCAACGGAGAGCATGCAAGAACATAAACAACTCATATATGATAGATTGATAATCAACTTGACATAGTATTCAATATCCATCGGATCCCAACAAACACAACATGTAGGATTACAAATAAACGATATTGATCATGATAGGAAGCTCACAAGATCGAACATGATAGCACAATTAGGAGAAGACGACCATCTAGCTACTGCTATGGACCCATGGTCCAGGGGTGAACTACTCACACATCAATCCGGAGGCGATCATGGCGATGAAGAGTCCTCCGGGAGATGATTCCCCTCTCCGGCAGGGTGCCGGAGGCGATCTCCTGAATCCCCCGAGATGGGATTGGCGGCGGCTGCGTCTCTGGAAGGTTTTCCGTATCGTGGCTCTCGGTACTCGGGGTTTCGCGACGAAGGCTATATGTAGGCGAAAGGGTAGGTCAGAGGGCATCACGAGGGGCCCACACAATAGGCCGGCGCGGCCAGGGCTTGGGCCGCGCCGCCCTAGTGTGGCGCCACCTCGTGGCCCCACTTCGTTTCCTCTTCGGACTTCTGGAAGCTTCGTGGAAAAATAGGCCCCTAGGCGTTGATTTCGTCCAATTCCGAGAATATTTCCTTACTAGGATTTCTGAAACCAAAAACAGCAGAAAACGACAGAATTGGCTCTTCGGCATCTCGTCAATAGGTTAGTGCCGGAAAATGCATAATAATGACATATAATGTGTATAAAACATGTGAGTATCATCATAAAAGTAGAATGGAACATAAGAAATTATAGATACGTTTGAGACGTATCAAGCATCCCCAAGCTTAGTTCCTACTCGCCCTCGAGTAGGTAAACGATAACAATGATAATTTCTGAAGTGACATGCTATCATAATCTTGATCAATACTATTGTAAAGCATATGTAGTGAATGAAGTGATTCGAAGCAATGGTAAGACAATGATTAAACAACTGAATCATATAGCAAAGACTTTTCATGAATAGTACTTTCAAGACAAGCATCGATAAGACTTGCATAGGAGTTAACTCATAAGGCAATAAATTCTTAGTAGAAAGCTTTGAAGCAACACAAAGAAAGATTTAAGTTTCAGCGGTTGCTTTCAACTTCAACATGTATATCTCATGGATAATTGTCAACACAAAGTAATATGATGAATGCAAATAAGCAAATATGTAGGAATCAATGCACACAGTTAACACAAGTGTTTGCTTCTAAGGTGGAAGGAAATAGGTAAACTGACTCAACATAAAGTAAAAGAATGGCCCTTCGCAGAGGGAAGCAGGGATTAAATCATGTGCTAGAGCTTTTCAAGTTTTGAAATCATATAGAGAGCATAAAAGTAAAGTTTTGAGTGGTGTTTGTTGTTGTCAACGGATGGTAATGGATACTCTAACTACCTTATCAACCAGACTTTCAAGAGCGGCTCCCATGAAGGACGTTATTTCTACCACCGTGGTAGATCATCCCTCTTCTCTTTTGTTTACACATGCATTTATTATTTATGGATGACACTCCTCCCCACCTTTCCTTTCTCAAGCCATGGCTAACCGAATCCTCGGGTGCCTTCCAACAATCTCATACCATGGAGGAGTGTCTATATATATATTTTTCTTTTCTTTTTCTTTTTGCAAAATTAAGTTGCTCACTGATTGATCAGGGAAAAGCATGTGAAGAGAATTATTAATGCAAGTTAATTAATCGGGGCTGGGAACCCCATTGCCAGCTCTTTTTGCAAAATTATTGGATAAGCGGATGAGCCACTAGTCCATTGGTGAAAGTCTGTCCGAAGTAAATGACAAGATCGAAAGATAAAACACCACATACTTCCTCATGAGCTATAAAACATTGACACAAATAAGAGGTAATAAATTTTGAATTGTTTAAAGGTAGCACATGAAGAATTTACTTGGAATGGCAGAAAATACTATGTAGTAGGTAGGTATGGTGGACACAAACGGCATAGGTGTTGGCTCAAGGGTTTGGATGCACGAGAAGTATTTCCTCTCAGTACAAGGCTTTGGCTAGCAAGGTTATTTGAAGCTAACACAAGTATGAACCGGTACAACAAAACTTACATAAAACATATTGCAAGCATTATAAGACTCTACACTGTCTTCCAGTTGTTCAAACACCTTAACCAGAAAATATCTAGACCTCAGAGAGACCAATCATGCAAACCAAATTTCAACAAGCTCTATGTAGTTCTTCATTAATAGGTGCAAAGGACATGATGCAATTGCTTAAACATGATCTATATGAGCACAACAATTGCCAAGTATCAAATTATTCAAGACATTATACCATTTACCACATGCGGAATTTTCCGTTTCCAACCATATATCAATGAATGAAGTAGTTCAACATTCGCAATGAACATTAAGAATAAAGCTAAGAACATATGTGTTCATACGAAATAGCGGAGCGTGTCTCTCTCCCATATAAAGAATGATAGGATCCAACTTTATTCAAACAAAAACAAAAACAAAAGCAAACAAACGCTCCAAGTAAAGCACATAAGATGTGACAGAATGAAAATATAGTTTCACTAGAAGAACCTGATAATGTTGTCGATGAAGAAGGGGATGCCTTGGGCATTCCCAAGCTTAGATGCTTGAGTCTTCTTGAAATATGCAGGGATGAACCACGGGGGCATCCCCAAGCTTAGACTTTTCACTCTTCTTGATCATATTGTATCATCCTCCTCTCTTGACCCTTGAAAACTTCCTCCACACCAAACTCGAAACAAACTCATTAGAGGGTTAGTGCATAATTGAAAATTCACATATTCAGAGGTGACATAATCGTTCTTAACACTTCTGGACATTGCAAAAAGCTACTGAAAGTTAATGGAACAAAGAAATCCATCAAACATAGCAAAACAGGCAATGCGAAATAAAAGGCAGAATCTGTCAAAACAGAACAGTCCGTAAAGACGAATTTTACAGAGGCACTTAGCTTGCTCAGATGAAAATGCTCAAATTGAATGAAAGTTCCGTACATATCTGAGGATCACGCACGTAAATTTGCAGATTTTTCTGAGTTACCTACAGAGAATTCTGCACAGATTCGTGACAGCAAGAAATCTGTTTCTGCGCAGTAATCCAAATCTAGTATTGACTTTACTATCAAAGACTTTACTTGGCACAACAATGCAATAAAATAAAGATAAGGAGAGGTTGCTACAGTAGTAACAACTTCCAAGACTCAAATATAAAACAAAAGTACTGTAGTAAAATCATGGGTTGTCTCCCATAAGCGCTTTCTTTAACGCCTTTCAGCTAGGCGCAGAAAGTGTGAATCAAGTGTTATCAAGAGATGAAGCATCGACATCATAATTTGTTCTAATAATAGAATCATAAGGTAACTTCATTCTTTTTCTAGGGAAGTGTTCCATACCCTTCTTGAGAGGTAATTGATATTTAATATTACCTTCCTTCATATCAATAATAGCACCAACAGTTCGAAGAAAAGGTCTTCCCAATATAATGGGACAAGATGCATTGCATTCAATATCCAAGACAACAAAATCAACGGGGACAAGGTTATTGTTAACCATAATACGAACATTATCAATCCTCCCCATAGGTTTCCTCGTAGTATTATCAGCAAGATTAACATCCAAATAACAATTTTTCAATGGTGGCAAGTCAAGCATATCATAGAGTTTCTTAGGCATAACAGAAATACTTGCACCAAGATCACATAAAGCATTACAATCAAATTCATTGACCCTCATCTTAATGATGGGCTCCCAACCATCTTCTAACTTCCTAGGAATAGAAGTTTCAAGTTTTAGTTTCTCTTCTCTAGCTTTTATGAGAGCATTTGTAATATGTTTTGTAAAGGCCAAATTTATAGCACTAGCATTAGGACTTCTAGCAAGTTTTTGTAAGAACTTTATAACTTCAGAGATGTTACAATCATCAAAATCTAAACCATTATGAGCTACAGCAATGGGATCATTGTCCCCAATGTTGGAAAAAAATTCAGCAGTTTTATCACAAGCAGTTTCAACAGTTTTAGCAATTTCAGGTAATTTTGCACGCTTTGCACTAGGAGTAGAAACATTGCCAACACCAATTATTTTACCATTGATAGTAGGAGGTGTAGCAACATGTGAGGCATCAACATTACTAGTGGTGGTAATAGTCCAAACTTTAGCTACATTATTCTCTTTAGCTAGTTTTTCTTTTTCTTCTCTTTCCCACCTAGCATGCAATTCAACCATCAATCTAATATTTTCATTAATTCGAACTTGGATGGCATTTGCTGTAGTAACAATCTTATTATCAAGATCCTTATTAGGCATAACTTTCAATTTTAAAAGATCAACATCAAAGGCAAGTCTATCAACCTTAGAGGCAAGAATATCAATTTTATCGAGCTTTTCCTCAATAGATTTGTTAAAAGCAGTTTGTGTACTAATAAATTCTTTAAGCATGGCTTCAAGACCAGGGGGTACACTCCTATTATTTTTGTAAGAATTACCATAAGAATTACCATAACCATTACTATTATTAGAAGGATATGGCCTATAGTTGTTACCAGAATTATTCCTATAAGCATTGTTGTTGAAATTATTATTTTTAATGAAGTTCACATCAACATTCTCTTCTTGAGCAAACAATGAAGCTAAAGGAACATTATTAGGATCAACATTAGATCTACCATTCACAAGCATAGACATAATCACATCAATCTTATCACTCAAGGAGGAGGTTTCTTCAACAGAATTTACCTGCTTACCTTGTGGAGCCCTTTCTGTGTGCCATTCAGAGTAATTTATCATCATATCATCAAGAAGCTTTGTAGCCGCCCCCAAAGTAATGGACATAAAGGTACCACCAGCAGCTGAATCCAATAGGTTCCGCGAAGAAAAATTCAGTCCTGCATAAAAGGTTTGGATGATCATCCAAGTAGTCAGTCCATGGGTTGGGCAATTCTTTACCAAAGATTTCATTCTCTCCCATGCTTGAGCGACATGTTCATTATCTAATTGCTTAAAATTCATTATGCTATTTCTCAAAGATATAATTTTAGCGGGAGGATAATATCTACCAATAAAAGCATCTTTACATTTAGTCCATGAATCAATACTATTCTTAGGCAAAGACTAGATGGACCAAGCGCGCTCTGCTGCGCCATCCTTTGCTAATAGCGTTTAGGTTTTGCAGCGTGACTGTTATTCCTTCTCCTAATTTCACTCGTACTAAGATGGAAATAAATTATAAACAATTATCCTAATTTTATCATGTATGCAAACATATTTTGCAGCATCAAAGCACCTTTGCCTATATTTCCAGCATCGTCTAGAGGACTTTACTTTGTTTACTCATCCAATATTTGTCACTATGAATGGAAGACCTTCCTTTTTTTTGAGATGTGGAAGACCTTCCTTAAGACACCTTTGCCCCAACATAGCATTTGCTTGGCCTTGGTAATATCTAGTTTTCCCATATGGGATCATCAGTTGTATTGGGATTTTCAACAACACGAAGAACCTAGCGTGCCTTGTTGCGCCATTTTTTGATGTTTGTCATTTAATTGTTTTCGTGCAAGAACCTAGCATGCCTTTTGGTCATGTCACTGCATGCAGATGATATTTTCGCAGATGATGTGTACAAACTTGACATCTGAACTGAAAACAAACACCTAATATTTGAACAAACCTGGGGCGTCCCCGAATGCATTGAGCCCATTACTTACGGATTTTAAGTTTATCGCACCCAATAGCCAAAACATAACAGCAAGTATATACAATTATCATGCTCCGAATTTTCCAAATATAGTCTAGATCACCATTTCTAACAGAATACAAAGACTGGACAAGCATAAATGATAAACCTTTCTAATCCAGTGGCATCTTCAAGGGCGTCACCATTGATTCTTCAGGCCTTGTATTGCGTGACCACTCCATTATTTCCACCTTCTTGTAGATCCTCCATAAATCTCTCCTCAATCCCTTCCGTTTAAAAATGTCTCTTCAACAACCCTTGCTAATTTAAGCAACAAAGACACTATACCCTATGTTGTGATTCACATAGGAAGTTGTATGTTCGGATCTGTGTATTGCACAACAAACATGAATAAAATATATATGTCTAAAACATGTGGAAGAACCTAAAACTACAGTATGAATTGTATCACCATACAGCTTAAATGGATGAAAATAAAAGGAGAGATTACCCTCTTGGTTTATTCTCAATTCCCTGTTTCTTCTATCAAGTAGTTGATGATTTAATTAGTAGGTGGATTTCCAAGCAGACACATATAAGAGATTATTTTATCAATCCGACCACTCCCTTTGACAGTACTAAATTTTGGCATCCTATGTTTGCAGATATAGGTAACTCAATAATATGTTTCAAATTATATAATAGTCCCAAATTTATAGAGCAGACATACCTAAATGTCCCTTCCCATATTTTTTTTTGGAACTTATGTCCCTTCCCATTTAGCCTCTACTAATTATTCATTTGATGATTCACATCGACTCGAAACTACATGCAAAGAAGAGAAGTTAGATCAGACTGCATTCTGTAGCAATGATGAATATTATTGAAAATGCAAGTTATTTCACTCTCTATTTTGACAGAAATACCACAGATTATTTAGCTAATTCGAACAAAGAACCAACCATCGCAATTGGCTCGTCGTAAAATGATTTGAAAAGTAGGCAGAAGGCATACTATGTAATTAAATTGTTACAGTACACATGCATCATGAAAGAAACACGATATTTATCCCATGAACACACATACATGGAAGGTTTAAATCAGACGACGCCATGGTACCTGGTGTGCTTCAATAAATTCTTCGCACATATAGATCCAGCTGGAATAGTTTGGAAGATAAGCTCTCTCCTCTGAAGGTACCTGAAGCACGGAAGAAACAATCATACAATCTCTACATATTAACAGTGTTGGAGTTGATTTGCGACTCTTGAGTTGCTAGGACATACCGCCATAGGCCATCACTGGTAAGTATGTACCAAAAGAGACGGGAACCGGATTAAAAAAACAAATGATTCCTTGTTAAGGCGTACAACATTTAATCACATATTTTTTCTTTCTGAATAAATGAACGTCAGCTGTCTAAATCGTAATGATTGACAATGTTAGTGGATCAGATCTTGATCACATAGCAGCTCTTACGAAGCGAACTTCAGCCTGCAGAAGAAACCATAAATTGTACAGAGACCAACTTAAATAGGTTCTTAATTATGTAGGACATCATTAAAAAAGAATGGAAGGCGTTAAAGCTAACAAAGTACAAATATGAGGAATACTCAGTAAGAGGTCTATCCATCATAGTTCGATCTCCTCGTTGCTTCAAAATAGTACTGGAAAAGCAGTTTTCTTGCCTCCTTACTGTGTATACACTCCATCTGTGCATACAACACTATTAGAAAAAAATCAAGCGGAACATAGCTCATTAGTTTGTCCTTCTAAGATATGCATATCCTGTTGGAGGATTTAGGACTTAACACATATACACTCCATCTATGAATACATATATGGAGGACTTAATGCATGATTTGTTCCATCCAAATGCTAAACGTTGAAGTCAGCAACTTTAATCTACTGGAAAACTCAACATTTTAGGACTTAATATGTACAAATCATAGGGGACAAGCTGCAACAGATTAATATATACTCTGTCTGATAGGTCTGAGATTTAACAGAGTAAGATAGGTCTGAGATTTAACAGACAAATACGATCCAAGAAAATAAGTGCCATGGCTCTGCTAGAGATGTTCATTTTTTTATTGCAGAAAAGCTGACCTTGATCTATGAATGTGAGGTTGCACTGTTAGTTCAGTTCTTCCTGCGCGTACACATGCAAATTAGCCAAGTTAACGTATGTTTTATTTGACACTGAAAGCATATAAAATTTACTGCAAACAACAAAGGCCAACAAAATCTGATTTGATTCCTCGCAGAAAATAGAGCCCGGATCTGATCGGAAAGAGAAGAGACACATCGCTTGCATGTGATAAGAGCAAAACCAGCGGCACCATCCAGCAGATGTTGGGTTTACGCGGGCAAGGCGAGTTCAGGACAAAGGCCACCATCTAGCACATGTTAGAGTAATAATTCCAGTGTGAATGCCAATAGCAGCCTCTCAAATCTTGGGGCATATACAAATTAAAATGGGTGTGCCTATGTCTTAGTTGACTGAGATTTTCTTAAGTCTTAGTCAACTCAGAAAAATGCAACTACAGTTCAAAAAAAGTGCAACTTGGTTCAGTTGCACATTTCTATCAGAAAAGTGCAATTGCACTTTTTTAACAGAAAAGTGCAACTCAAAACACATTTTTGTAAGTGACTTAGACTTAAGAAAATCTCAGTTGACTGAGACATAGCAAAACCGAATTAAAATACTTCTAAAGTGTTTTCATGTTCCCATGATAATCATTGAACCAATTGGATCAGCATGAACAAGCCATATATAACACACAATATTGATGACTCTCAGAATTGTACACGGAGGATCCAGTGTCATTGACGCAAAGAGGAAGATGAAGAAACAATTTTATGCTGCATCATCACCTCATGTCTGAACACTCTTGGTAGCGGAGGCAGCCATACGTTTGAGCCACAATTGACTAAACTTTTCGTCGAGCACATCTCTCTCTTCACCTTCCTCTGCGGCTTCTCATCCTGATGTGCTCATCTGGCCTCGCCCTCTTACTGCAAAATCCAGAGCACCCAAATGATCCTCACCAACACGCCGCACTCGCTGAAACATGAACGCCATTGGCGAAGAGAAACAGAGCTGCTAGAAAAACACAGGGCAAATCCACCCCAACCCAAGCACAGGCATCCAAAAAATCGCGGTCCGTGCATGCCACCCACACGCACGCTATACAGAACATCGGCAGGAACCGATTCGCCGTACAAATAGAAAGAAATCGACCCCAAAATCCTCCCCGTACAGCCCACCCACACCCACACGCTTTGACCAAAACGACAACATGAACCCAGTGACCATCAATCGAAGAAAATCAACCACGAAGGCCAGCAACCCCAAAATCCACAAATCCACATAGAGACCAACATCTCATCCGTGAATCGACCTCAACTTCCGGGCAGTCGCCGCACCGACGGCCGTCGCAGATCCACGACACACACACACGCGACCACACAGCAGAGGCGCCCCGGCCCGCGACCTGCTCCACCGGAGCAACCCCCACAACACCATGGAAAAAGAATCTAGAAAAGAGAACATAGAGGAGAACAAGCAGCCCCGGAGGACACAAACCTCCGCAGCGGCCGCACCCAAGAGTCAACCGCACCGACGAAGCTCAGAAGGCGAGGAAGCGGGAGGAACAAGACGAAGGGAAACCACCGCCTCGGGAGAAAAAGGAGGAGAAAGACCGAGGCCTGGTCAAAGAAACCTAAACCGACTTCCCCGCGAGGCTTCTGCTCGCTTGTACACGTCACGCGCAACCGACGCCGATTTGCGCTGGCACGCAGGCACACGAGGTGGGTCCCGTGAAAGCGACCTGCAGCGTAACCAGGAACGTCGCCAACCCTGGGAGCTTAGTGCTCTTTAAGGATATCAACCAATCTTTAGCTCTTCCTCTTAATGAGAAAGGAAACAATTTTAATTTTATAATGTCACCATCTACATCCTTATACTTTTGCATTTCACATAGTTCAACAAAATTATTAAGATGGGCAGCAGCATCATCAGAACTAACACCAGAAAATTCCTCTCTCATAACAAGATTCAGTAAAGCAGGTTTAATTTCAAAGAATTCTGCTGTTGTAGCAGATGGAGCAATAGGTGTGCATAGGAAATCATTATTATTAGTGTTTGTGAAGTCACACAACTTAGTATTTTCAGGAGTATTCATTTTAGCAGTAGTAAATAAAGCAAACTAGATAAAGTAAATGCAAGTAACTAATTTTTTTGTGTTTTTAATATAGAGAACAAGACAGTAAATAAAGTAAAGCTAGCAACTAATTTTTTTGTGTTTTGTTTTAGTGCAGCAACCAAAGTAGTAAATAAAATAAAGCAAGACAAAAACAAAGTAAAGAGATTGGAAGTGGAGACTCCCCTTGCAGCGTGTCTTGATCTCCCCGGCAACGGCGCCAGAAAATATGCTTGATGCGTGCAATTAACACACGTCCGTTGGGAACCCCAAGAGGAAGGTGTGATGCGGACAGTAGCAAGTTTTCCCTCAGAAAGAAACCAAGGTTTATCGAACCAGGAGGAGCCAAGAAGCACGTTGAAGGTTGATGGCGGCGAAGTGTAGTGCGGCACAACACCAGGGATTCCGGCGCCAACGTGGAACCTGCACAACACAACCAAAGTACTTTGCCCCAACGTAACGGTGAGGTTGTCAATCTCACCGGCTTGTCTGTGAACAAAGGATTAACCGTATTGTGTGGAAGATGATGATTGTTTGCGAAGAACAGTAAAGAATAATTGCAGTAGATTGTATTTCAGATGTAAAGAATAGGATCGGGGTCCACAGTTCACTAGTGGTGTCTCTCCCATAAGATAAATAGCATGTTGGGTGAACAAATTACAGTTGGGCAATTGACAAATAAAGAAGGCATAACAATGCACATACATATATCATGAAGAGTACAATGAGATTTAATCAGGGCATTACGACAAAGTACATAGACCGCCATCCAGCATGCATCTATGCCTAAAAAGTCCACTTTCAGGTTATCATCCGAACCCCTTCCGGTATTAAGTTGCAAGCAACAGACAATTGCATTAAGTATGGTGCATAATGTAATCAACACAAATATCCTTAGACAAAGCATCGATGTTTTATCCCTAGTGGCAACAAGCACATCCACAACCTTAGAACTTTACATCACATTGTCCCGGATTTAATGGAGGCATGAACCCACTATCGAGCATAAATACTCCCTCTTGGAGTCACAAGTATCAACTTGGCCGAGCCTCTACTAGCAACGGAGAGCATGCAAGAACATAAACAACTCATATATGATAGATTGATAATCAACTTGACATAGTATTCAATATCCATCGGATCCCAACAAACACAACATGTAGGATTACAAATAAACGATCTTGATCATGATAGGCAGCTCACAAGATCGAACATGATAGCAATATTAGGAGAAGACGACCATCTAGCTACTGCTATGGACCCATGGTCCAGGGGTGAACTACTCACACATCAATCCGGAGGCGATCATGGCGATGAAGAGTCCTCCGGGAGATGATTCCCCTCTCACGGCGGGGTGCCGGAGGCGATCTCCTGAATCCCCCGAGATGGGATTGGCGGCGGCTGCGTCTCTGGAAGGTTTTCCGTATCGTGGCTCTCGGTACTGGGGGTTTCGCGACGAAGGCTATATGTAGGCAAAAGGGTAGGTCAGAGGGCATCACGAGGGGCCCACACAACAGGCCGGCGCGGCTAGGGCTTGGGCCGCGCCGCCCTAGTGTGGCGCCACCTCGTGGCCCCACTTCGTTTCCTCTTCGGACTTCTGGAAGCTTCGTGGAAAAATAGGCCCCTGGGCGTTGATTTCGTCCAATTCCGAGAATATTTCCTTACTAGGATTTCTGAAACCAAAAACAGCGAGAAAACATCAAGCGGCTCTTCGGCATCTCGTCAATAGGTTAGTGCCAGAAAATGCATAATAATGACATATAATGTGTATAAAACATGTGATTATCATCATAAAAGTAGCATGGAACATAAGAAATTATAGATACGTTTGAGACGTATCATAGAGCACCGGAACAAAGAATTAACACTCCGTGAAAACATGTGATCCTCACATCTAAGCCTTCCCCTCCGGTTATCCCAGTTGCTGTCACTCTGGGGCCTCGGGTTCCGGACATAGACATGTGCAAACAACTTGTAGATACAATCTAAGCAATAAGTATAGAGCTTAAATCTAAGATCATGCCACTCGGGCCCTAGTGACAAGCATTAAACAAAACAAGATTGCAGCAACAATAACTTCACAAACTTATATAGATAGACTAATCATAATGTAACAATCCATCGGATCCCAACAAACACAACACTGATTACATCAGACGGATCTCAATCATGTAAGGCAGCTCATGAGATCATTGTATTGAAGTACATGGGGGAGAGAGTACCAACTAGCTACAGCTAGAACCCGTAGTCCATGGGGGAACTACTCACGGAGCATGATGGAGGCGGTGGCGTCGATGGAGATGGCTTCCGGGGGCACTTCCCCGTCCCGGCGGCGTGCCGGAACAGAGATTCTGTCCCCCGAATTGGAGTTTCGCGATGGCGGCGGCGCCCCTGGAGTCCTTTTGGAGTTTCATCAATTGGTATCACGTTTTTAGGT
This sequence comes from Lolium rigidum, assembly GCF_022539505.1. Taxonomy (NCBI): domain Eukaryota; kingdom Viridiplantae; phylum Streptophyta; class Magnoliopsida; order Poales; family Poaceae; genus Lolium; species Lolium rigidum. The sequence continues at coordinate 224,289,177 of NC_061514.1, forward strand.
CGAAAGGGCTTATATAGGCGAAGAGGCGGCGCAGGAGGGCGCCTGGGGGTCCCACCCCATAGGATGGCGCGCCCCATTTCCAGGCCGCGCCGGCCTATGGTCTGGGGGCCCCAGGCCTCCCCTCTGACTCCCCTTCGGTGCCCTGGTCCGTCTCGGTGAATTATGATGTTTGGTCTTCGTTTCGTCGAATTACGAGAATATTGCCCGAACAGCCTTTCTGGAACCAAAAACAGCAGAAAACAGGAACTGGCACTTCGGCATCTTGTTAGTAGGTTAGTTCCGGAAAATGCATAAAATTATTATAAAGTGTGAGCAAAACATGTAGGTATCTAACGTTGTATATGATGCCCCCCATAGGGGGCCTCACAGCGATTTGAGATGGTAGCCGTTGGATGGTACTTCAAAGCGAATCACGTCCGTTCATTCGTTTTCACCGCACCATATAAATGGGCCAGCCCAAAGTAAAAAAACCCTAGCCGCCTCTCCCGGATGCGACGCTCCCGTCCCGGCGGCCGGCGCAGCGCGGCCTCAGTCCTCTCTCCCGTCATCCTCTCCCTCGTCGGTCTCGCGCACCTGCCGTGCGCCATCTCCGTCACCGGCGCGTGCGGAGTTGGTGCTCTCACTCCTGACTCCTCTGCTCAACGGGAGGAGCACAAGCTGCACCTCTCGGCCATCACCACAGACACATACGGCAACGGCCTGAGGTAAGATGGCGTTAGCCTCACCTAGGTCACTCTTGTCCTCCCCTATTCCTCTCCCCATGGCTGAGCTGACGATGCTGCTGCACTCCTTTTTTTATCCTCCAAGGTGGTCAACGGGAGAAGGGCGGGCGCCGCGGCGGCTGACCTCGCATCTCGGCTCCATCCGACCTCGCCGCAAGGGCCAAGGGGCTTCTTGCGGGCTCCTCTTTTTAGATCCCTACAACATATCGTGTCTTTGTGTGTACAGATTCTCTTTTATATGCTTACGGATTGTTTGACGAGAATTCAACCATGCCACGGGGAAAGATTCTTCTATGTAATGTTTATGCTCCATTGGTACTCTTAAAAAATATAGCTCAAGCAAACAATGATAGGTTGAGTAGTCTTTCTAGTCTGTTCAAAAAAAATTCAATTTAGGTATGGAGATATTGAAGAAGATCAAGAGGTTTCTAAAATACATATGTGCTTTACAAAACAATGTGATTTCCTCTTGTGATGTATGGCTAGACCATGTGTGTACAATGCACGACATCTTATTTTTCGGATACTCTATTTGAACTAAGGAATATTATGTTCTCTAAATTTTGTCGATTAGTATCGACATATCTTAATGATGGTCATATGCATCAAATGGGAAGGGGATAGATGGGCTCCAGTTCCCATCTCCGTTACGGCCCCGGCATATGATGTGCAGCAGCAGAAATCACCTGATAATTGAATTTTGCTAGATACGCTGCATCTTTGAAATCACCTAAGGTTAATGAGCCGCTTTTTTTTTTTTTATGTTTGAAGGCACAAACTTTGGCCTATATTGAGTGCTTTGGTCAGCTTACATGTGACAGCGAGCAATTCCTGAAGCATGTAGCTCAGCTACCATATCTCTTAGCATGATTTTGTATTTTCTGTGGTAAAATCTATATTGAATCTTTTGACCATCCGACCTTCACCTTTGCTTCGTGAAGCTCATTCAGAGTTGATATCCATAAAAAAACGTTTGGTTGCTCAAGTTTTAAGTAATATATGACTTCTGGTAAGTGGTAATTACATGTTATACTACAGGCATTTCGGGAAAAAAATTGACACCTATTTTTGAATAGTGTACAGCAACTTGTGTTCTTCTTCACCCCGAGCATGACCATGTTGTTGTACTCCAATTCATTCACGCATCATAGATGGGGTACTGAGTTATTGTAGGTATGGTTCCCCATTCAATTCCTTAGTTTTTTTATTTAGCCAAACTTCTGAGGTGAAGCCATTAAGTACTCGGTTACTTCGATTCTCTCGCTTGATGTTGGTTGAAGTGTTGTTGCTCATAGAGTGTCCTTTTGGCTGCAGAACAAAGTACTCACAGAAGGGAGCCTTGGCTGGTTGAGAATTTTTTTGAGTTTTAACTCACCACAATAGGCTAATCTTCAAAGTTGCAGAATTGAGTCCCTCACAAAGCAGTTTTTTTCCTTCAGATCTTCCAGCGAACGTAAGAAATATGTAGTTATTTTGTATGTCTGTTTTTAACGGGGTTAGGGATTAAATCGATGTTCTTCTTGCTGATGGTATGCAACTTAATATATTTGTTATATAATTGTGGTCCATTGCAGCTCAAAAAATTTGTTGGACACATGTGTGGGTGCTTTATCTTGATTTGATCTCAGTTTTTTTCAACGACTTATATTTTAGTTGATATTTTTAAGAACCAGTTCAAGGTCAATTATTTAAAAACTTGGGTTGCCTTATTGGTTAAACCTTACTATTGCATCTTTCGTTATCATGAACTATATTACTTCAATGGCTAGGTAGTGTGGATGACGGATCTTTCGGCCTCTTTTTCGTTGCAACGGAGCTCTTAATAAGTACTCGTATTGTTATATCCCGAGAGATTAAGCTGAGCAAAGTAGTGAAGATGATGTTTTTTTCCTACAGCCTTTATTGTTTCCTGAAGTTCCTTGTCTGTAGTAGTTGTGGTATCCTTCTATGCAGTTGTGGCCTCATGCCACGTGCTTGCTTTGAAATTTGTTTTCGAATTATCTTTTCAGTTTTGTGCATGTTTTCCTTCTTACTAAAAACTAAACAATAATCGTTATAATTTGGTTATATGGTTAACCAAAATTTTGGGAGGAATGGAGATTGCATATTCTCTTTATGATTGGTGTGCCCTAATTCCTTATATAGACTGTTCTCACATGAACATTGATATTACCACGGTTGTATTCTTGATAAACTCTTGTGTTGAACATACTGTTGAATAATGCTTTTGTTAGTATTGTTGCAGAGCTCGCAACCGATGTGTTTGACATGTATAATAGATACCTTGCCTACTTTTATGTTAAATTCCAGCCTACCAAAGATTATCTTGAGCTCGAACTCATGAAATCCTGCTTGGCCAGGTTTCCGTTCGATTTGAATGGGGAGATACACTCCATATTACCTCTACATGTCATTGATTTTTCGTCAAGATATCAGCCTTGGACTCGCTCTCGAGATTGCCTTCGCAATGCTGAGCCACGACCGGAGGCTTGCAGTGGTGGTGTGGTCACTGGTCTGACCCTGGCAGGGTGTCTAACACTGGCGATCTCGCCATCTCTATACAAGCCTGAGGTAAACAAGGCCTCCCTGCCCTCAGGCTGACTTAGGATGTACATCTGCAACCTCAGGTTGAAGCCGTATCACCAAGGTGCAGCACAGTGGCTGCGTGTAGTGAGCAGCCTTTGAGGAAACTCAAGCACACTTGCCCCTTCTATTGCAGACCTAGAGAAGTGTTCTATTTGCAGCATATAAATTTCTTCTTGTATTAATTTATTGACGAACAGTAGGTGCACATCAGCATGCAATGTTGTTTTCAGTAACCAGACTTCCATACTCTGCATTTATAAGCGTTTCCATTGATCTGGCTTTCCCATCTACACTTCTTCCTCTTAGTTAATATTGGTTCTCTCTCTCGCAATTGAAATGTACTTGCTATATATGTTGTAGGACTGCAAACCTGGCATAATTTAGCTTTCTCTTAATGTTTCCTTTAGATTTACTTCCATTCTCTCGTTATATTACAAACCCTACTTAAGCTTGATCGCAGTTACTTATTTTCTTGCATTTAGCTTTCTTTTAATGTCTCCATTAGATTTACTTCCACGGTATTCCTTTTAAGATGCTATTGCTTCCCGAATTTCATAGTTGTCCTGTTAGATACTTTGGGTGATATCACTCGGACATTGTTGTTTGAATAAAGATCGTGTTGCTCGACTCGCTGCGACCATGAGGTGATGCGATGTGCTACCGCTGCTGGTGAGAACCAACAGAAGAGCAGAAGCCGTAAACGAGAGGGAGGAGTGGTGAAAAAAGAGGATTGGCGAGAGGAGGAAGAGACCTCGGCGGCGTGCTTGGAGCTCCACGATCCCATCCGTACCCCTCTTTGTCTGGCTGCAGAAGGAGGGCTTCGATGGCGTGTCTTCTCTCTCTCCAGCCGAAGGGCGAGGTAGATCTGACGGTGATGAGTGTGATGTTGCTGCAGCCACAACTGCTGCCTCTCTACCTCTTTTCCATCTTCGTTTTTGTTTTGTTTATGCAGTGCAAATTAAATTTCAATATGTATGGTTTCTTGTTCAGGAAATGGATGAGCAATGAGTTGAAAGCAAAGGTCGGAAAGGGACTAATATTATCAACTTCACGGTGTACATCTGGTATTTGTCCTTTTTCTCATCTGTTGTATTGTAAATAGTTACATACTGAATATCTAATATACATACAAGCTAATCAGAGGATGGGAGATATGAACATTACTGCACTATTGTACCTTTAAATTTTATAATAATGATGTGGTATGTTCGAGAAAAAGCATCGACGGGTTGAACAATGCTTGGTGCATGTGGATTTCTAGGGAAATTTGGTGGATAAGTTATTTGATCTAGAAATATCTATGTAGGGAAATTTGGGGAGTGACTTATTTGGTAGTGATTCATTCTCATATTTCCCCCCATATGGTCCTTTTACAATTTGAACTTAGATACAATGTTCTTTTAGTTTTTATCACCAGGAATTCTACCTACGGCGTGCATAACAGGAAAGCTTGTGCATATATAGAGAACGTGGATTTTGAGATATTTATACATAACAGTTCTTGGTATCATAACTTCCAGTCTCTCTTACTTTATGGTTGCAATAATGCATATATAGGTCAATAGGTGGTAATAACAGAAGAAGGGTTTGAATATGAGTGCATCTACCACTGAATGGTGCTTCCATTGCAGCTGGGGCACCTTCTATGACAGGTTACTGTGTTGGAAGGTGCAATCAGTTTAGAACCAAGGATTGTTTAAGCATCAACCTTAAAATCGGTACTTTCGGTTATTTGTATGTGATGGTTATGTTTTATCAAAACCACATATGTTTATTCACATTTCGGGCTATGTTCTTGGAAAGATGAAAATAAAGGCTTGCATGAGTTGTATCTCTTAATTTCCCTGTAACTACTCTCTCAATTATTTATACATGGAGATAGCAGGTGGTTGTGAAATTGAATCTTTTTTGTTTTACCTTTCAGTCTTTCTCTGACCCTGGGCTAGAGGATTTTGTTTCTTGATGCACCTAAAAAATAAGAAGTTCATAGCAAATTAGGTATCATATATGCACCTTCATTTTCATTGCATCCCATCTTGATATAAATCTCAGTCTGTTACTTTTGTAGGTCCGTGTGATTGAATAGTTGACTGGCTTAGGCAGGGTGTGATTGATTATTGCTGCCTCTCTATCTTTTGAAAGACGCTATTTCTTAGGTCTTGAAATGTACGTGTGTGCATTCCAGAATTTTTAATGCGCTCTTCCCTTTTTGTTATGGAGAACTAGAAACTGCTATGCCTATAATGCCTTACGCTCGGTCTATCTTTTAAGTAAAGATAATTTCATTTTTTCCTGCATTATTTTTGTTCAAATAAATGTGAACTTGGGACTCGAACGAGTGGCAATGACCGGGCATAGCTCAAGAAATATGCTGTAGTTTTCATATCCATATTTGTGGTTGTTGAGGATCGATTAAATCTCGGATTTCATATAGCTGACAGATTATTAGGTGCCTGGTATCAACGTGTTCTGTCAAAACATAGTATGACCGTGTTTGCTTGTGTTTTTTGTACCAGCTTTCTTATTTGGGGTTATACAACAGGAAGCAATGGAGACATGCATATCGCTAGCTCGAACAAGACCTGTATTAGCCAGCTCATGGTACCCGATGGGTTCGAGCCCTTGCTTCTAGCAGGTTCCAGCAGACACATGCACATCTGTCGTTGTATGACTGGTCAAGAAGGGAGATGCGGGGAAGGTGTTAATTTTTATCTTTATTTGGCTCTACCATATTGTTGGAGCGAGGCATGCAATTGTGCCTACGGATTTGTCGATTTCAGTACTTCATTTTGGTTTAATCAACTAATCTTTCTCCTGCGTGAGCACAACATGGCAGTGATGAACAGATGCAGTCAACGACGTAGCATCGACGGCGAGCGACGACCTGACCAGGCAAGTCAATCCCCTCCGAGTATCCCCTCTCCTCTTACTATCTCTCTCGTGGGCTGCCGACGCGGCAGCTGCGGACTCGATGGCGTGCAACTTCTTTGTGGCTGCAAAGCTAGCTTATTTTTGCAACCTATCCGGATCGATTAGATGTTTATACTCACTTCATTGTAAGGATGTATTTTTTACTCACCGTTGTGCATTAGGGCTTCATCATCGATCGCAAGGGAAGATTAGCTTAATTATTGAGTACCTCAAGGAGAAATCGGAGTGAACACACTCTTTCCAGGTGAGGACATTCAGGAGTGCCTTCTAAAATTATATTAGATGGGTTGTAAAAAAGATGGGTTTCAGCTTCCTAAATATGTGTAGTACTTGCATTTATCTGTTTTCATTAATTCTTGCACATCTGGTTACTATTCAGCATAGTAGGTTTTGCATATCATACCGTTCCAGCCAAAATTTTTTTATTGCAGCTAACGTTTTGTATCTGATGAAAAGGTTAGTTGGTCGGTGGTTAACTTCTTCATTGAATGACTAAGTGCAAATCTTCTTTTCAGAGGTACTTTTTTTTTTTGCATCTCTAGAGACTATGGCTGTTTGTTGCCTTACACTAATTTTCCTAATTTTCAGAGCTATACATCCTCAGTCTAATTAAGCACTTTTAGATAGTTAGTACATTTCCCTTTCTATCACTTATTTGTGCATTCTTATATTTTGTGTTATAATTATGTGTTCCTAGAACAGAAAGTTACAACTATATGGATATTGTGTTCATCTAAAAAGGAATAATACAATTCACCACTGATTCCATTATATCTTCACTTCTTCAGATTAATTGCATATATATATATATATACCTCCAATATTTGTGTTTTACTGCTTAATATGATTAGCTAATTTGCTATATGTTTAACTTCTATTTCTTAGTATTCACATGGTATATACTAATTAACGTTTGCCCTTCGTTTTTGCTACTTACTGATGTAATTGAAAGGTTTGATATGCTAGCCCTTCAGACTACTCCCATTTGTTCGCACAGTACAATACAATTATGGTGAAATTCGGTAAGGCCTTTTATACTGTTTTAGTAGTCAAGCATGGTTCGGATGCATTATACTTTGAGTTTATTTTTCGTTTCGGTTGTCATCAACACATATGTCACTATTTCTTCATCGTGTGCTAGGTAAGGAAGCTGTATCACGTAGTAATTGACTCTTCTCTTTTTATTCCGAGCATAGTCTTTTCCCAATCCTGTTTATATCTTTTACTTTAGTAAACGAAATGGTTGCGAGCAAGGTCTTTTTGTTCCAGCATCATCTTTTCCCAAACCTGCTTATATTAAACCAAAAGATCGCATATATGCTTGCTGCAACGGTAGTGGTCTGGTGATTGAAGTGATTTTCACAATGAATGCTTTCCGTTGTATTTATTTGAGTGATACGGGAATGTGAGGAGCCTATAGTTTCTTACGAGGCAGAAAGTCAGGTGGTTTTTTATGACAAGTATGTTTAAGTGCAGATTTAATTGTTTTGCTGAAGGACAGTTTCTTTTATTCAGTTTTGATATTTTGGATTTACCGTGACGAGTATTTCATGGGCTGCTGGCATTTCTACCTAACTAATTAGACTGCATAATTATATGAGTTTTGGATTAGTGCCATAAGTATTTTTTATTTCTTCCTTTTGGTACCAAATTCGTGGTTTATCTGCCAATTTTCCATTTAATAATCGGTTGTCGACACTTCAGCTTACTTGCTTTCATACGGCTAGCTAATGTGCCTTTTATAGTTCTTCACTTGTGTCATGGGATTGGCATGCTTTCCTTTTCTGGATGTACACATGATTGGCGCATTGAGGAGGCTTAGGATCTTACAAGAATGGTGTATAATATTTGCTAATATTTTTTTCTTATTTGTGTTCTAAAGTGGAAAAGATAGGATATTTTTTGTATGGTATTTTTTTTTTCACTTCTACCATCTCATGCCTTAGCTGAAAAGTCGCTTTCCCTTGGTGTTGGACTACGGATCAAGAAATATTGATGCTGATCAAAAAGAGGAAGGCAGTTGCTATACAATAAATTGCACTTGGTTAGTTCTCATTCTTTACTATTATCTTCGATCCTTCAAAGCCACTACGTAATATTGTTAATGGAATAGGGCTCTTTGATGTTTATCAAGTTCCACCCATAGTTGCAGAAAAAATTGTTGAACGATACAAACTAAGTTGATTATGCACTTTCATTGTATCTTACTGCATTGGAATGTTTTGGTCTTTGTTTCTTATTTGATTGGTATCAACACATGTTCTACCACCTGCTATACAGGAAGGTTTACCCACCGAGTAATAAAGCAAGTGGTTGTTGTGTATAGACTAGCCCTGTAGTAACAAATTGTCATGTGTACCGCTTTCCAGTTCTAGAATTTAGGTTACTTCTTGTGTACCATGTAACACAATCCCTACAATATGTGTTTTCACACTCGCGGTTGTGTTTAGTAGACCCTATGTATGCAAGAGCAAACGTGTTTTGCTTTAAAATCAAGCTGACACTGCTATATGTAACATATTTCCTTACATTATATACATATACAAATTTGTTAAATATTTACCATTGATTTGTATAAATGTTTAACATATCATTTTACAAGCCGTTTACCAGTGTGGAAGGCGGCGGCGCGTAGAGTGCCGCGCCCCAAAATTGGTGTTGATAATAGGTTAATTATGAGGGTGTGAACTGGTTCGTTATAGGGCTATATAATTTTGGATGGGTTACCTCATGATTATGCATCCGTTATTCATCCAGATTTTATAGTTACAATTTTTATTTTGGCGCATGTTCAGTCTTTGTTATAGTTATGTAAATTACGCTAAGGTTCCCAGGACTGATGTGCTTTCCACCATGTTTGGGTGGTCGTCAGCATGTCCGTGCACTTCTTTTGTGTGTCTGTGCCTCATGTCATCATGTGTGTTTGGTCTATGTTGCTTGGTAGTCACCGATTTCTATGGTGGTGACGTATGCTATTGGCATGTTATGCCATGATTTTAAGGCATTCAGCTATAATTGCTAAATCTGATGAAAATATTTCAAGATTTTTGTACCCACCACCTAACCTTGATATTGTTTATTTTTCCAACAGATCATTTATTTGTTTCTGCCAGTTTCTGTTCTATGTATTTGAAGGCGATTCAATATTTTGATTATAAGACATTCAACTATAATTTCTAAACCTGATGAAATTAATGTGCCCTGATGAAACTAATGTCCCATGTAGTAATGATTGTACTACATACTACCTTTCAGTTCCAAGCAGCCAATTATATCTTAAATATCTAATGTATGTGCTTTTTTTTGTGTATTGCTCTACCAACTATGTTAAAATCATGCTTGATGCTGCTTGCTTATCACTGATTTTCATAAATGCTTAATATAGCACTTTGTAGCGACATAGTATTTTCCTCTTCCTGAAGCGTGCGCAAGCACGAAGAGACTGTGTCTGATCCCGTGGGTGATGATTTGGGTTGTGAACTGCTGCTGGCCGTGGGATGTGCTTGGATGGTGGATGTTTGGGTCAAGGCGACGAGCAAGGCACTCGATCTAAGATCTCAAGTATTTTAGTATTGTTTTTTTTGCTCTATGACAATTTCATCCGTTCTAGGAGCTGGTTTATTCTTGGGAGGGGCATATGTCTTCATTTCTCCGGACAGGTGCTCAATATTGTGTATCTTTTTTATTAGCATTGAAACCATGGGCGTTGTCCTTAATTTATAGAACCTAGCGAGATATAGAACCTAGCTAGATAATCATGATATTATAGTATCGAATATGCGTTAATGTTCCGTTGTTACCGTTTCTTACATTTGACTGTTGCTTAATTTATAATTCCATTTGCAGGGGTGTTAAATTTTGGTGGTGCAAGTACCATTTACGTTTCCTCGGTGCTGCAAGAATGCCCAACTTATGTAGATGTTGCTTTTGTTGTTCTTTCATTACTTCTATTGCTCTTGACATAGCCATCGATTGTTTTCTACTATAATATACTCCTATGTTTCCCTGTTATATATAAATGTTTCCAATTTTGTTTGGAATTTTGTTTGCCTTATCCTAAGTTCATCTTATCGACTTCGTTTTCTGAAACCTAAGAAATGTATTATTATTTTTGCACTTAATTTTTATGGGTGCTATACGAAATGTGTATTCTTATTAGATTTACGGGGTCGTGCGCCAAGGCGCACATCTAAATCTAGTTGTCATAAAACAAGCATGGAACATCATAAATTATAGATACGTTGGAGACGTATCAGCATCCCCAACCTTAGTTCCTACTCGCCCTCGAGTAGGTAAACGATAAGAAGAATAATTTCTGTAGTGACATGCTACTTACATGACCTTCATCATACTATTGCAAAGCATATAAGATGAATGAAGTGACTGAAGGCAATGATCTATATTTGCTAACAAGTAGATAACATATAGCAAAACTTTTCATGAATAGTACTTTCAAGACAAGCATCAAAAGTCTTGCATAAGAGTTAACTCATAAAGCAATAAATTCAAAGTAAAGATATTGAAGCAACACAAAGGAAGATTTAAGTTTCAGCAGTTGCTTTCAACTTTCAACATGCATATCTCATGGATAATTGTCAACACAAAGTAATATGATGAGTGCAAATAAGCAAGTATGTAAGAATCAATGCACAGTTGACACAAGTGTTTGCTTCTAAGATGGAAGTAGGTAAACTGACTCAACATAAAGTAAAAGAAAGGCCCTTCGCAGAGGGAAGCAGGGATTAAATCATGTGCTAGAGCTTTTTAAGTTTTGAAATCATATAGAGAGCATAAAAGTAAAGTTTTGAGAGGTGTTTGTTGTTGTCAACGAATGGTAGCGGGTACTCTAACTACCTTATCAACCAGACTTTCAAGAGCGGCTACCATGAAGGACGTTATCTCTACCAGCAAGGTAGATCATCCCTCTTCTCTTTTGTTTACGCATGTACTTTAGTTTAGTTTTTTATTTATTTATGGATGACACTCCTTCCAACCTTTTGCTTTCACAAGCCATGGCTAACCGAATCCTCGGGTGCCTTCCAACAATCACATACCATGAAGGAGTGTCTATTTATTTTAGTTTTATTTAGAGATGACACTCCTCCCAACCTTTGCTTTCTCAAGCCATGGCTAACCGAATCCTCGGGTGCCTTCTGTAACGGCCCCGGGTAGTACCCTAATAGAATTGTTTCTATTTTTCTTTTGTGCATCATCATGCATCATGCATCATATCATCCACATGATTTTAACAAAATAAAATTATTTTGTAAATCCTATTTCAATATTTTTTTCCTCTCATATGGTTTTATAAAACCCTCCCACCCTTATTCTTATTTATATAAAGCCAACCAAAAATTATAATTGGAAATATTGCAAAATTGTTTTGGTTCAAAATAATGTTTTCAAGTTTGCTCTTGGATCTTTCCTTCATCTCTCTTTCCTTCACGCTCCAATTCTTTTCCTTCTCTTTGTTCTTCTTTGCATTATTGCAATATTGCAGAAAATAGCAGAGGCCGTAGCCTTGCATCGAGCCAATCTGTCCATCTCCTTGTAAGCCATATCCCATCGTGAACCATTTCTTCTTTTGCAGCCCACCTTCACGTCCAACAATCTCTGTGGTCTTCTCTCTCTTGTCGTCTTCCACGCACTCACGCAGGAGGCGTGCTTTTTCTCCCCACGCGGACGATGCCACAGCGCACAACCGCGCTCGTCTCTCCTCCCTTTAATCCCCAGCGAAGCCTCTGCAAACCCTAGTCCTCCTCCCCATCTGCGCCGCCGCTCCCCTCGTCGTCTTTTCCCTTCCCCACGAATGATATCAGAGAAGGATACAAATAAAATTCAGTTAAATTCAGAGAACCTCGCCGGAGATATCGCCACAGCCCCGATGTTCCTCGCCGCCGTTCGCCATGCTGAGCATGGGGATGGAACCGCCGTAGCTTCCTCATCGTCCTCGACCAGGAGCCGGACCTGCTGGGGCTCTGCTTCCTCTTCTCCGTCCGCGCCGCCGTCTTCTTCCCGGAGGTCACCGTCGACCGTGACTTCGCCTTCGTTCGTCCTCGGGCCGGTTCGCTTCTCCGACCACCTCTCTGTAAGCACGCACACCTCCTCCACCCTTTCTCTGGTCGTTTCCATCCATGCAACATCGTATACAAGATCGCCAAAATCTTCTTCACAGACATGTCACCGGCGAGTCGTTTCCATCGATCTCTGCACGTCGCCAGTAGCTAGGTTCTGTCGCGTGAATGAGCAGCACCTTCCTGCACCAGCGTTGAGCACTTCTCGGTCGCGGACGCGCCGCCAGCGAGTGGTCGCTGTCTCCGACTGTGTCCGTCGCAGGCGTTTTCTGAATATTATACAGATGACACTGTCGTGTTCGTCAGTTAAAAGTTCAGGTAGCGGGTTCCTGTAAAATACCTTGCTTTGGATCTGTTTATCTCGAACACATCACATAGCTCCACTGGTTCTATGTTCCCTTACTTGAACTAGCCATCACGGTTCAGTTCCAAGATCCACCAACTAAGGCAAATCCTTTTCTGCATAGCTTGTTGTTCCAGATACGGTGAACAAATGTCCAGGAACTACCTTTTCACGTTTTTGCTCCCAGCATAGTTCCATTCGTTTTAAAAATCAACTTTTAAAATTCATTTGACTAAAACTTTATATCCAGGAGCATTATAAAAACATAATCTATCTGCATATAAACTTTGTTTAAACTTTTGACAATTAAATTTGAACAAGTTTTCAATTGGGTTAAATAAATGCTAAAACTTGTAAAGTTTATAACTAAAGATCTACAATTCCAAATGCGATAAATTTCATATCAAAACGTATTAGAAAACTGTGAAGAATCTAAATATGTCATCCATATATTTGTTTGTATCCCGCATCATGTCCTCATGCCGTGATAGTTGTGCATATCACCTAACATATATGCGGAGTATTTCGGACACCGACTATGGTTTCCCCGCTCCGTTTAATATTGAAGTAGCGCACCCTTGCCATGTTATGCCATGCTAACCAATACTTAAATTTGCCAGTAGAAATGCAACTCCAACCTAACTTGATTGTCCGGGGTTCCGACTCCAATTAATATGGATAAGTTGCATCGCATCATGTTTGTCATGCCATGCATATCATCTTGAGCATGCCGATTCTTCTCCGTAGTTGTAAGATTTGCATCCGTTGTTTGTCCAGCATTTGCTTCTTCCCGGATAGGATCACGAAGTGTTGATGTGAGATACGAAGAGTTCCCCGACAAGTTCTTCTGCAGCTTTTCACAGGCGAGCCCTCTCTCTTCACCTATTATACACTCTCCCTCTCATTGCTATCCTTATGTTGCGCTTCTTTATCGAGTCACGTGTCCTATTCCACTTGTTTACCATGATAATCCTATATGTATCATTCCTTACCCACAGCCGTTGCTTGATGTTTGAGCCTTGCGAGTCGTAGGCGTGTTTAGGCTCTGTTGTTTATCTCGATCTGTTATCGGGATATGTTGGGTTGTTGGGAGGTTATCACATGCTATACCAATTGTTGGAGATACTCATGCTTTACTTTATTGTTAACAACTAAAATTGTAAGCAGAGGCATCTGTGAGCCCCTTTGCGAAAGCATCGGAACTTTGACTTGCTAATGTCCCCTAGGACCCGAGTTCTTGTTATCTGTTCCGAGATTGAGCGCTCTACCCGTACGTGGGGGAGTGGGACCCCCATCACCCACTACCTTTCCTCGAGTCTGTTTATTGGGAGCCACAACCTTGGTTTTATTTGCTCATATGCACGATGCACGATTTATTTCTGTTGCCTTCGGGTGTTTATTTCTGTATTGTACTCATATCGTGGAACGATTAGCGACAGCAGGTTGTTCACACTTAGCTTAGCCGTTGACACAAACCTCTGGGTCCGTATCGGAGTACGGCCGAACTTCGTCACGGGTAGCTTAGCGGGGTGGCTCCCCTTAAACTTTCTCTTGCATTGGGAACGGTCTTGTTGTGAGACTCCCCTGTAGTAAGTGGGTTCGAGCATGCGTATGGTTACATTTGGGCAACCCCTGCAGGGTGTACATCTTATCGATAAGCCGTGTACGCGGTTATGGACGACTTGGAATTGTATAGCTTGATCATAGAACAACTTACACTGTTATCTTGTTGCTAATAATTTGATAATAACTTGCGTAGTAATATAACATTACTACAACCAACATATAATAAAACTTGTCAACCGTGGAGTGCCTTTTACATTGCCTCTTCGCTTTGTTGAAGGGGATATGTGTAATCGGCTAGGTTATGTTTGTGTAGTTTTTATCTGTTACCTTGTGCGCTCTCTTATCTTCTCTAAGTAGACGGATGTTGTAGCGTGTCTCTATTGGATAGTAGCTTTGTTGCCGCTAAACTCCACATATAGTCGGGTGAAGTTTATACCGCCCACCAGCGAGCATAGCTGGTCTTGTCTCGCAAGTACGTGCCAATGGTACTTACCCTCGCCTTTTCTCTTTTCTCTTTTGTTCCCTCCTCTTGTCGGCAACCGATGGCCCGACTTTGACAGGTACGAGATGACGACGTTAGCAAGGTTACCCTTCCGGCTTGGCCTGGGCAGGGTTATGGACGCCGCTGGTTATCTTCAGGACTCTTAGTCCAATTTGTATCTTGTCCGTACTCGGACGTATTCGATCTTTTGTATGATTTGGATCTTTGTATTGTATATTTGTATCTTGACTCGTTGGAGTCGTTGTTGTATTATATGTTTCTTGTGGGCTCTATTGTAATCCTGTTGTAATGTTACTGCTCGTGTTAATTCCTCTGACATCACGTGTGTGATTCTTCGCGCACGTCGTGTTGGAGGGCGTCTCTGAATCGATATCGTGCGGATTTCGGCGGGATCACTGAAATCCTCATGGTACCGGTTTCGGGGCGTCACACCTTCCAACATTTCTCATACCATGGAGGAGTGTCTATTTGCAAAATTAAGTTGCTTACTGATGAACTAGAGCAAAACATGTGAAGAGAATTATTAATGAAAGTTAATTAATTGGGGCTGGGAACCCCATTGCCAGCTCTTTTTGCAAAATTATTGGATAAGCGGATGAGCCACTAGTCCATTGTGAAAGTCTGTCAAAAGTAAATGATAAGGTTGAAAGATAAACACCACATACTTCCTCATGAGCTATAAAACATTGACACAAATAAGAGATAATAGCTTTTGAATTGTTTAAAGGTAGCACATGAAGTATTTGCTTGGAATGGCATGAAATACTGTTATCACCGGATTTTGGCCAAATCAGGAGATAGGCCGTAATTAAGATGGGCTTGAAGGATGTACATGTGGAGCGTCTTTGAAGCGGCCTTGTGCGAAGAGTTTGGGCTAGATTGCCCTTGTATCTGTATTATAGTAGATCGCATCTCAGTTTAGAAGTTAGAGTTTAACCCGTGCACGGTTAAGTGCACTGCTGAATTAGAAAGTCCCCTGGACTATAAATATGTATCTAGGGTTTATGAAATAAACAACAATCACGTTCACCACAAACCAATCTAGGCGCATCGCCAACTCCCTTATCTCGAGGGTTTCTTCCGGGTAAGCATCATGCTGCCTAGATCGCAACACGTTTATTCGCTGTTCATGCGTTGCTCGTACTGAAGCCTTTTTGATGGCGAGCAACGTAGTTATCATAGATGTGTTAGGGTTAGCATTGTTCATCGTATCATATGCTGTCGTCGTGCAACCCTTAGACATCTAGCCGTCCTTACACCTATCTTAGGTGTAAGGGCGGCACCCCGCTTGATCTTTATTTAGTAGATCCGATCCGTTATGATTGCTCCTTGTTCGTCAAGGATTAGTTTAATATCTGCATAGTTAGGCCTTACAAACGGGTTGAAGGATCCAATGGCGCGTAGGGTGTAGTTTGCTAGCCCTAGACAGGATGTTCCGAGGATCAACTTCGTGTTGGTTTTTAGGCCTTGTCTAGGGTCGGTTTACGATCACCGTGCGTGGCTGCCAGGCTCAATCACGAGTAGGATGTTCCGATTATGCGGTGAAAACCCTAAATCATAGTAGGTCGTTTTAGCTTTGTTTTGATCAAGCAGGACCACCATCTGATCGTACACCTCGTACGGATCATGGGTGGATCGGCTCCTTGAGCCGATTCACGGGACAACCTCGAGAGCCGATCGAGGCTCGTATTTAATGTTTACGTGTATGCCATGCAGGAAACTAAGCGAGGCACATCCAACACCTTCCTGACCAGGTATAGGTCAGGTGGCACGCCCTTGCACCAGCATCGGACGTGCGTGCCGGAGTCTTTCCGGGCCGTCGCTCGGAGGGACCAGGGCCAACCGCAGTCCTAGGAGCCTCCCGGCTCTACGGTGTTGCCCGTCGCTGCCCGCCGGTGGGTTTCTGACCGCAACACATTCTGGCACGCCCGGTGGGACAATCTTCGACATCAACCACATCGCCATCTACATCTGAGATGGCGGAAGGCACGCCGGTCGCGTACGAGGATCTGACCGACGAGCTCAAGAAGAAGTATGACGAGGTCAAAGCGATCCTCGAAGCCGACCTCATCGGCTCTTTTCACAGAACCCGCTCACACGGCATCAGGTGGAAAGGGTTCTCACCCGAAGGCGCGCTCGATGGAGTGGACCCGTCCGCCCCGTCGGAAGAACGCACCAGGTCTCGCGTCGGGAGATTAACTTCATGGTAGCTCATTCGCTACACCGCCATTCCGAGAGCTCGGTGAACACTTTGGAGCGTGTCGCTCTTCGTGTGATCCAGAAATCATGAGGCATCGGTACTCTCCGTCGAGACCAGCTCTAGGGACTCACCAAGGAGAGATGCCACTCCGAGTCCCGTCCACCGCCGCCGTTCGCGTTGGCAGCACCGAAGTGCCGAACTCACCGGCATACGTCGTCTACAAGATCGGTGGTGACCCTAGTGACTACCAGTTCTTGCATGAGGCGCCTAAGGAGATCCCTCACGGATACACGTGCACATACGTGCCGGCTAGCGATAGCTCGGGCACTAACAAACCAGGCACCGCAACGACGAGGATTTCGGAACGGCGAGGAGGAACTTCGGGAACAGATCTTGAGAAGCGGACGTGGCTAGCTAAGTATGCCACTCCGACAAACCTCCGAGCCCAGCTCTTGCGGTTGGCTCGGAGCTGGAAAAGCAAGCATGGCTGGCTAAGTATGCCACTCCGGCGAATCTTCGGAGTTCGATTCCTACAGCCAGCACCGCAGATCAGATTAGTACCATCTTAAAAGACCAGTTCGGCATGGTGCCGAAAAGGAGGACAATCGGCTATTCCAAGCCGTACCCCAACGAGTACGAATTGATCCCGCTACCACCCAAATATCGGCTACCTTATTTCTCCATGTTTAATGGATCAGATGGTTCCAGCTCCATCGAGCATGTGAGCCGATATTTGGGGCAGCTGGGCACGATCTCAGCATCAGATGAGCTACGTGTGAGGTTCTTCGCACAGTCCCTCACAGGATCGGGTTTCGGGTGGTACACATCGCTGCCACCAGATTCAATCCGGACTTGGAAGCAGTTGGAAGAACAATTCCACATGCAGTTTCACTCAGAGACTTCCGAGGCTGGCATTGCCGATCTAGCACAAGTACGACAGAAGCGCGGAGAAACAGTTTCAGAATACATCCAGCGCTTCAGGACCGTTAGGAACCGATGGTATTCGGCTCGTGTGACTGAAAAAGAAGCAGTCGAGTTGGCGGTGGTGGGTCTCGCATCACCGATCAAGGACGTGGCCTCCCAAGCAGACTACCCTTCACTGGCGCACATGGTGCAAAAGCTGTCGGTATATGAACAGCGCCACCCAGATGTCTACCAGGATAAATTCAAGCGTGCGGTGGTCCTGGTTGAGGCAGATGAAGATGAAGGCTCTGCGGGAGATCAAGAGGTAGCAGTGGCTGAATGGACTCGGGGGGCAAGCCCCGTGTCCTGTAAGTGGGTTAAGCCACAAGGTCCTCCAAGAGGGTTTGACTTCGATGTCACCAAGGCTGAGCAAATTTTTGACCTCTTACTCAAGGAGAAGCAGCTAAAGGTACCCGAAGGCCACAAGATCCCCACGGCTCAGGAGCTGAACGGAAATCCATACTGCAAGTGGCATAACACGTTCACCCATGCCACCAACGACTGCAGGGTGTGGCGTCAGCAGGTCCAAATGGCGATAGAACAAGGGCGGCTAATTTTCAGCCAGTACGCCATGAAGGTCGACACACACCCCTTCCCCGCCGTTAACATGGTGGATTGCACTTACCCTCGGAGGGTGCCGGCCAGGATTCTCGTTCAGCATCAACATGGTAGGACCCGGGCACCACTGCGGTAGGGACGGAGACGAGGGCAGCTGCTCTCATAGCAAGGACACGAGAGGAAGCCGTTCCACGCGATCGGATCCGTCACGATGGCAAGCGCTATATCACAGAGGGAGAAGTGAGGAACGTGAGATATCAGCGACCTCTTTCTGATCACCTCCTCAACAAATATGTGAGTCAATACGACCAACGCCGACGATACAACGACGATGATGAAAGAGATCGTCTGGCTAGGGACAAATATGTAAGGGCGGCACCCCGCTTGATCTTTATTTAGTAGATCCGATCCGTTATGATTGCTCCTTGTTCGTCAAGGATTAGTTTAATATCTGCATAGTTAGGCCTTACAAACGGGTTGAAGGATCCAGTGGCGCGTAGGGTGTAGTTTGCTAGCCCTAGACAGGATGTTCCGAGGATCAACTTCGTGTTGGTTTTTAGGCCTTGTCTAGGGTCGGTTTACGATCACCGTGCGTGGCTGCCAGGCTCAATCACGAGTAGGATGTTCCGATTATGCGGTGAAAACCCTAAATCGTAGTAGGTCGTTTTATCTTTGTTTTGATCAAGCAGGACCACCATCTGATCGTACACCTCGTACGGATCATGGGTGGATCGGCTCCTTTAGCCGATTCACAGGACAACCTGAGAGCCGATCGAGGCTCGTATTTAATGTTTACGTGTATGCCATGCAGGAAACTAAGCGAGGCACATCCAACACCTTCCTGACCAGGTATAGGTCAGGTGGCACGCCCTTGCACCAGCATCGGACGTGCGTGCCGGAGTCTTTGCGGGCCGTCGCTCGGAGGGACCAGGGCCAGCCGCAGTCCTGGGAGCCTCCCGGCTCTACGGTGTTGCCCGTCGCTGCCCGCCGGTGGGTTTCTGACCGCAACAAATACCACATAGTAGGTAGATATGGTGGACACAAATGGCATAGGTTTTGGCTCAAGGTTTTGGATGCACGAGAAGCATTCCCTCTCAGTACAAGGCTTTGGCTAGCAAGGTTGTTTGAAGCAAACACAAGTATGAACCGGTACAGCAAAACTTACATATGAACATATTGCAAGCATTATAAGACTCTACACTGTCTTCCTTGCTGCTCAAACACTTTTACCAGAAAATATCTAGACCTTAGAGAGACCAATCATGCAAACTAGTTTCAACAAGCTCTACGGTAGTTCTCCACTAATAGGTTTAAACTACATGGTGCATGAGCTTAAACATGATCTACTTGAGAGCTCAAAACAATTGCCAAGTATCAAATTATTCAAGACAATATGAGGCATTTTCTGTTTCCAACCAAATATTAATAAGTGCAACGGTTTTCAACTCCGCCATGAACATTAAAATACAGTTAAGAACACCAGTGTTCAAATGAAAAAGCGGAGTGTGTCTCTCTCCCACACAAGGATTGCTAGGATCCGAATTTATTCAAACATAAACAAAAATAAAAACAAACAAACGCTCCAAGTAAAGAACATATGATGTGACCGAATAAAAATATAGTTTCAATAGAAGAAACCTGATAAATTGTTGATGAAGAAGAGGATGCCTTGGGCATCCCCAAGCTTAGACGCTTGAGTCTTCTTGAAATATGCAGGGATGAACCACGGGGGCATCCCCAAGCTTAGACTTTTCACTCTTCTTGATCATATATCATCCTCCTCTCTTGACGCTTGAAAACTTCCTTCACACCAAACTTCTCATAAACTTCATTAGAGGGGTTAGTACTCAAAAAACTTTAATACACTTTAGTCCTGTAGTTACACATTGCAAGAACTCAATAAAACATTAGCTACAGCTCTCCACGTCTAGAAAGCCTCACTTAAAGTCCACAAGAGACAATGCAAAAAAACAGAGACAGAATCTGTCAAAACAGAACAGCCTGTAAAGACGAATTTTTAAGAGGTACTTCCGTTGCTCAAATGAGAAAACTCAAAACTAATGAAAGTTGCGTTCACATCTGAGGAACACGCACGTAAATTGGCAGATTTTTTTGAGTTACCTACAGAGAGCCCTGCCCAAATTCGTGACAGATAGAAATCTGTTTCTGCGCAGAAATCCAAGTCTAGTATCAACCTTCTATTAGAGACTTCACTTGGCACAACAATGCAATAAAATAAAGATAAGGAGAGGTTGCTACAGTGGTAACCACTTCCAAGACACAACAAAACAGTAGCAAAATAAAAACATGGGTTATCTCCCAAGAAGTGCTTTCTTTATAGCCATTAAGATGGCCTCAGCAATTTTAATGATGCTCACATAAGGATGAGAGTCGAAGCAAAAAAGAGCATCAAAAAGCAAGTTCAAAACACATTTAAATCTAACCCTCTTCCTATGCATAGGAATCTTGTACACAAATAAATTCATGAAGAACAAAGTGACAAGCATAAGAAGATAAAACAAGAGTAACTTCAAAATTTTCAGCATATAGAGAGGTATTTTAGTACCATGCAAATTTCTACAACCACATTTTCCTCTCTCATAATAATTTTCAGTAGCTTCATGAGCAAACTCAACAATATAACTATCACATAAAGCATATTTCTCATGATCCATAAACATATAATTTTTATCAAGCTCAAAAATAGCGGGATTAAAACTTTCAAACCCACTTTTATCAATAATATAACAAGATGATTGATCAATCTCAAGAGACATGGGACTCCTAGATAAAGTCAAGACTTCTCCAATCCCATTTCATTAGTAGTACAATTAATATTATCAAGTAACATAGGACCATCATCTAGAGATTTATCATAAACATTTGCTAAGCAAAACTCTTTAGTACCATGCATTTCGATGTCAGGCACAAACAAAGCATTATCATAAGATTTATCAAAATAGCATGGATTATCATAGATAACAGTAGCATAATCATTCTCACAAGTTTTAATCATAGGTAATATTTCAAGAGAATCCACAGGAACATAACATTCATCCTTCTTTGGTAAGCATGGAGGACAATCAAATAGTGTAAGAGATAAAGAGTTACTCTCATTAGAAGGTTGGCATGGGTAGCTAATCCATTCTTCCTCCTTTTGTTCATCACTCTCCTCCACTTTTTCATCCAATGAGCTTTCAGGTTCATCAATTTCCTCCTCCACTGGTTCCTGCAAATTGTGAGTGCATTCTTGTGCATTAATGAGTCTCTCTTTATAATCAATGATATAAGGATTATCACTGTAACTTTCTATGTAAAAATTAAGAATAGAAGAGACATAATCTTTAAGGTCCTTACAAACAACACAAGTTTCATAATTTTTAGACATGAAGGATTCGATCTCAGAAGCTCCCATAAATAAGACAAATTGTTCTACCTCTTCGAACCCAAAATGAATATAGTTATTCCAATTATAGTTCTTAATTAAAACTTCTTCACTAAAGCCACATTGGAATTTCAGATGTTTAGTATCCTGTTTAGAGCAATAGTTTATATCATGGCGTTTAAGCAAGACTTTAGCAATTGTATTCAATTTTTCTATCACAGCACTCATGGCTTTACCCGTTCTTGATTCTCTATAATTCATATATATTTCAATAAGCTCCAAATAGGTTGTGGGTTCTCCCATAACAACAGTTTTTAATTTTTCGGTTTTTCAAATTTTTATGGATTTTTGAGTATATGAGAAAAATAAAACAAGACAAAAAGAAACTAAGCAAAAGTAAACTAAGCAAAATAATACTAGACAGAAATAAACTAAGCACAAACAAACTAGATAAAAGTAAACTAAGCAAAACAAAATAAAATAAAAACAGTGAGAGAGAGGTAGAGTGTACTCCCCAGGTGAACTTATGAGTAGAGCTATGCCTCCCCGGCAACGGCGCCAGAAAATAGTCTTGATGACCCACAAGTATAGGGGATCGCAACAGTCTTCGAGGGAAGTAAAACCCAAATTTATTGATTCGACACAAGGGGAGGTAAAGAATACTTATAAGCCTTAACAACTGAGTTGTCAATTCAGTCGCACCTGGAAAAGCACTAGTAACAGGGGTGATGTGAAAGCAGCAGATAATATGAGAGCAATAGTAACGAGTAACACAACAGACAGTAGCAGTAATATGAGAGCAATGGCACCGGAAAATAGTTGATACTACTTCCAATGACATGTAGGAACAAGTATATGATGATGAAAGATGGACCGGGGTTCCCGACTATCTACACTAGTGGTAACTCTCCAATAACAAGTGTTGGGTGAACAAATTACAGTTGGGCAATTGATACGATTGAAATAGCATTAAGACAGAACATCAAGATTATTAATCATGTAGGCATGTTTTCCATATATATGTTGGAGATATGCCCAAGAGGCAATAATAAAATGGTTATTATTATATATCTTTGTGTTTATGATAATGTTTACATACCATGCTATAATTGTATTAACCGAAACATTGATACATGTGTGTTATGTGAACAACAAGGAGTCCCTAGTATGCCTCTTAACTAGCTTGTTGATTAATAGATGATCATGGTTTCGTGATCATGAACATTGGATGTTATTAATAACAAGGTTATGTCATTATATGAATGATGTAATGGACACACCCAATTAAGCGTAGCATAAGATCTCGTCATTAAGTTATTTGCTATAAGCTTTCGATACATAGTTACCTAGTCCTTATGACCATGAGATCATGTAAATCACTTATACCGGAAAGGTACTTTGATTACACCAAACACCACTCGCGTAAATGGGTGGCTATAAAGGTGGGATTAAGTATCCGGAAAGTATGAGTTGAGGCATATGGATCAACGATGGGATTTGTCCATCCCGATGACGGATAGATATACTCCGGGCCCTCTCGGTGGAATGTCGTCTAATGTCTTGCAAGCATATGAATGAGTTCATAAGAGACCACATACCACGGTACGAGTAAAGAGTACTTGTCAGGAGATGAGGTTGAACAAGGTATAGAGTGATACCGAAGATCAAACCTCGGACAAGTAAAATATCGCGTGACAAAGGGAATTGGTATCGTATGTGAATGGTTCATTCGATCACTAAAGTCATCGTTGAATATGTGGGAGCCATTATGGATCTCCGGATCCCGCTATTGGTTATTGGTCGGAGTGAGTACTCAACCATGTCCACATAGTTCACGAACCGTAGGGTGACACACTTAAAGTTGGATGTTGAAATGGTAGTTCTTGAATATGGAATGGAGTTCGATTATTTGTTCGGAGTCCCGGATGAGATCCCGGACTTCACGAGGAGTTCCGGAATGGTCCGGAGAATAAGATTCATACATAGGATGTCATTTTATGTGAATTAAAATGTCGCGGAAGGTTCTATGGAAGGTTCTAGAAGGTTCTAGAAAAGTCCGGAAGAAACCACCAAGGAAGGTGGAGTCCACATGGGACTCCACCTCCATGGCCGGCCAACCCTAGTGGGGGAGGAGTCCCAAGTGGACTCCCCTTAGGGGGCCGGCCACCCCCATATGGGAGGTGGAACTCCCACCTCTAGTGGGAGTCCTAGCTTGGCTAGGTTTCCCTCCTTATGGAAGGTTTTTGGTTCGGGTCTTATTCGAAGACTTGGATACCAACACTTGGGGTTCCACCTATATAATGAGGGGCATAGGGGAGGGGGCCGGCCACACCAAGACCACAAGCTGGCCGCCCCATTGAAGTGGCCGGCCACCCCCTCCCAAACCCTAGCCGCCCCCCTCTCCTCCATATCTCCCGCGTAGCTTTAGCAAAGCTCCGCCGGAGTTCTCCACCGCCACCAACACCACGCCGTCGTGCTTGTCGGATTCAAGAGGAGCTACTACTTCCGCTGCCCGCTGGAACGGGGAGGTGGACGTCGTCTTCATCAACAACCGAACGTGTGACCGAGTACGGAGGTGCTGCCCGTTCGTGGCGCCGGAACCGATCGTGATCAAGATCTTCTACGCGCTTTTGCAAGTGGCAAGTGAACGTCTACCGCAGCAACAAGAGCCTCATCTTGTAGGCTTTGGAATCTCTTCAAGGGTGAGACTCGATACCCCCTCGTTGCTACCGTCTTCTAGATTGCATCTTGGCTTGGATTGCGTGTTCGCGGTAGGAATTTTTTGTTTTCTATGCAACGTTATCCTACGGTGGTATCGAGCCGTGTCTATGCATAGATGGTTGCACGAGTAGAACACAATGGTTTTGTGGGCGTTGATGCTCTTGTTATCTTTAGTTTGAGTACTTTGCATCTTTGTGGCATAGTGGGATGAAGCGGCCCGGACTAACTTTACATGACCGCGTTCATGAGACTTGTTCCTCGTTCGACATGCAACTTGTATTGCATAAGAGGCTTTGCGGGTGTCTCGTCTCTCCTACTATAGTAAAGATTCAACTTACTCTTCTATTGACAACACTAGTATCACCGTTGTGGTTCATGTTCGTAGGTAGATTAGATCTCTCTCGAAAACCCTAAACCACGTAAAATATGCAAACCAAATTAGAGACGTCTAACTTGTTTTTGCAGGGTTTGGTGATGTGATATGGCCATAATGTGATGATGAATATGTATGAGATGATCATTATTGTATTGTGGCAACCGGCAGGAGCCTTATGGTTGTCTTTAAATTTCATGTTGAGTAGTATTTCAAAGTAGTTGTAATAGTTGCTACATGAGGTGAACAACCATGAAGACGGCGCCATGAACCTTGACGCTACGCCGACGATGATGGAGATCATGCCCGTTGGTGATAGAGATCATGTCCGTGCTTTGGAGATGAAGATCGAAGGCACAAAGACAAAAAGGGCCATATCATATCACATATAAACTGCATGTGATGTTAATCCTTTATGCATCTTATTTTGCTTAGATCGCGACGGTAGCATTATAAGATGATCCCTCACATTAATATCAAGATAATAAAGTGTTCTCCCTCGTATGCACCGTTGCCAAAGTTCGTCGTTTCAAAGCATCTCGTGATGATCGGATGTGATAGATTCAACGTTCATATACAACGGGTGTAAGCCATGTTGCACACGCGGAATACTTGGGTTTGCTTGACGAGCCTAGCATGTACAGACATGGCCTCGGGACAACGGAAACCGAAAGATTGAACACGAGTCATATGGATGATATGATCAACATGTTGATGTTCACCATTGAAGCTACATCATCTCACGTGATGATCGGTTTTGGTGGAGTGGATTTGGATCGTGTACCACTTAACAACTATGAGGGATGTTGTATTAAGTGGGATTTCATTAGTAATTAGATTAAAACATGAACTAATTATCATAAACATAGTCTAAGTAGTATTTTGAATTAATTTTGTAGTATTGGCATCCGTTTTTCTACCATGCGCTAGTCTTGTTATTGAGATAGAAATACTGTTAAAATCTGACAAGAAACTTTACGGATTGGTACCGTATTGTTAAAGAATCAAGAATTGATTAAGTCCTATTGCAAACTTTTAGTAAACCTCGCATTGTTGATTCAAAGAGCTATGGTTTCAATTAGTACCTAAAGTTATCTTGTCTCCATCAAACTTGAAGTTCAAATTTGTTTTGAAAAGTAAGGAGCTGAAAATTTAGTTTTCGAAATAATCAAGGTATGAGATATATGTGATATCTAAGACCTTATTGCAAGATAATAGAATTTGGTGAGACTACATAAACTCATAAGTTTTATGGGAATGTATGAAGGTTGAAGACGCCACGCGTCACAATCCTCCAACTATTGGAGCACTAACGATATTCGCATATCCATGAAGTTATCATCCTTAGTATGCACCGTTGCTAAGACTCGTCGTATCGAAGCATCACGTGATGATCGGGTGTGATAGATTCTACGTGTGCATACAACGGGTGCAAGCCAGATTTGCACATGCGAATACTAAGGTTAAACTTTATGAGCCTAGCATGTACAGACATGGTCTCAGAAAGTTGTCATGAATTGATGGATAAAATTATGAGTGAAATTGTTCATCATATTACAAGGTTACTAATAGTGAAATCCGAACACTTGTCATATGATGATCAACTTCAAAATAAGAACCTCGAGGTTATTGATATTTGACCAACAAACCTAGAAGTTATTGATGTTGAAGTGTTTTTCTGAATAATGAGGAAAGCTAAAAGAGAAACTGCAAAAGATATTTTGGCAAAAAGAAAAGAAAAGACTAGAAAGTCTAGCTCGGGTGTATATAAATGATATACATGTTATGGTTGTATTCCTAGTTAAGTCATACTATGAAATTCTTGGGTATAAGTACTATATTGGTTGGTATGAAGTGTCATACAAAAACAACGCAATACAAGAATACTATGGCCTAAGTGATCGATAAGGAATATGGTAATAATGCACGTACGGAACATAATAAAGTGTTATTATGTTTGTCGTTGGCATTCTACCTAACCCTTGGAATTTATAATAAAGAGCTTAATAAATTGTTATTTTGCTCCGGTCAAATAAAAACAATGAGTTGTTAAAATTATGACATTACTCCATGTACGATGGATAAGTGATTATAAATCTTAATGGTGAAACACACACACATAATATCGACGCTAAAATGCCATAAGGCAAATGATTTGAATTCCACTTATTTGTGGAACCGCCATTTAGTTCATGTTAGAAAGGAACGCATGAAGGAACTCCATGCAAATGGATTTTTGGAGTCATTTGATTTTTTGAATCGTTTGGCGCTTGCAAAATCTTTTCTAAAAAGTAATGACTGAAATACCGTTCATAGGCCGAGAGTTGAACGGGCAACTAACTTAGTGAAAACATACATAATGATATATGTGGTTCATCAGGGCATAGTTGTGTGCGGGAGATTCTTCTACTTCATGAAAACTTCCAACAATAAATTGAGTATATATGTGGATATATTCAATAAGGAAGAAGTTTGAAACATTTGAATGGATTCAAATAAATTTCAGCATGAAGTGGAAATCATCGTAATAGAAAAATCAAATATCTATGATTGGATCATGGTGGAAATATTTGAATTACGAGTTTTAGCGAACATCTAAGAGAGTTATGAAATTGTTCTACAACTCACGTTTCTTGGAGTATCATAGTGATGATGAAGTATCCAAGATATGTATCCAAACCTTGTTGGATCAATGATGAGATAAGATATTGACGCCATTATATTTTTGTGGATTATGCTTTAGTGACTACCGCTTTTACACTTGAATAGAGCATCATCATGATCCGTTGAAATGACACCATACGAGTTATGGCATGGGTATGAACCACGATAGTCTTTTCTTAAATTTTGGTATGCATAGCATAAGTAAATAAGTTTACAACCAAAATCGGATGAATGTCTTTGTTGGTTATCCCAGAGATTTGATTGGGAATTCTTCCCACGAGACAAAGACAAAAGTGTTTGTCAATGTTTCTTATTTCCGAGAAATTGTTTCTAGTGAAGTATTTGAGTGGGAGGACAATATAATTTGATAAGGTTTATGAACACTGAGCATAATGATCAGAGTAGCGCATCATCGGAAATTGGTTCCGGAAGCGACCACGACGATCATGGCTCCCATGACTACAAAGTGTTTTAGCCATGGAGATCAAAAAGCATATTGAACCTTGTAGGCATGGTTAACTTTGTGATCAAATAAATGATTTGTGGACAAAGGATTGATTGTGAACAAGGATAAACCAACTACAAACAAAGAAGTTATGATGGGCCCTGACTCCGTTAAATTGGCTATACACCATGAAATCCAAGATAGATGAATACTTTTTGAAAGTAAATGGATCTATAAAATTGATGGACTTGGATGAAATATCCTTGAAAGAAGCTCGACTTGTCGAAAAAGTTGTTTACGACAAAGTTCAAAGAGTTGACTACGATAAGATTAGATCTTCCGTAGTAATGCTTATAGTCTATGTGGATTATTCTAGTAATCACTACATATTTCTTTTATGAGATATGCTAGTAGGATGGAAAAATACATTTCTTATCGGAAGAGTGTATTAAAAGTGTATACAAGATACAACCAAGAGTTTTGCTAGTCCGTGGAATACTAGATAGGTATACAAACTTCAATTGGATGAAGTGAGTATCAAGGAGTTGGAATCTTCACCAGATGAAATAGTCAAAGAGTTTTTGATTTCATCGAAACGATGAAGAGGCTTGCATTTGCAAGAAATTAAGTGGGAGCGCTGAGACATATTTATAATACTTTATGTAGATGACATATAGTTGGTTGTAAATGATGTAATTATATACTTGATTAAAAAGGTTTCATTGAGAAATTAACTTCAATGAAAGAATATGGACTGAAACATATTTAGTGTCAAGATCTATGAAGATAGATTGAAACACATAATAAGTTTAAGTCAAAGTACATAGAATGGATATTGAAGTAGTTCAATATATAAATTTTAAGAAAATGTTCTTGTCATGTTAAGTTTTAACAAGACTTGAGTGTATACGACACTCAATGAGTAAAAACACATGAGTGATTTTAGATCAAAATTAATATGTACACAATCAGATGTCCTGTGCTCTAAAATGTTAGAAGCATATACCAAAATGATTCATGTGATGATCATTGGACAAACGAGTAAGAATATCCTTGAGTACTTTAGAAGAACTAAGGATATATATATATAGTTTTGTATGAGGAAATGACAAACAAATCGCTGTAAGGTGTTACACCGATATTGGTTTTGTCACATATAAAATATAATTTCAATCTCAAATTAGACTAAGTGTTGTTTAAAAGGTAGCACAATGAGCTAGAAGTTGTTTATGCTAGATTTAGAAGAGTTCTAAATATTGTGACGGATTCTACAAAAGAAGGTATGTCATTGTTTTGACAATGACAAAGGATGTTAAGTCAAGAGGTTCTTTGAGAACTTGGTGTAGTTCCGACAGAGTCAGAACTTTGAAGCTATATTGTGTGTGACAATATTAGTGACATATTTCAGACCGCGGAATTAAGGTTCCACCAGAAGACTAAACATATTTAATGCTGACTCATTTGGAAATGAGTGATGCGATGAGACGCAAATGAATTACAAAATACATACGTTTCTGAGCAAGTCAGATCCGTTGACTAAAACCTCTCCCGTGAGCAAAACATGATAAAGCACCGGAAGACCAAGGTGTTATATCTTTACAAATGTAAACTAGATTATTGACTCTAGTGCAAGTGGGAGACTGTTGGAGATATGCCCAAGAGGCAATAATAAAATGGTTATTATTATATATCTTTGTGTTTATGATAATGTTTACATACCATGCTATAATTGTATTAACCGAAACATTGATACATGTGTGTTATGTGAACAACAAGGAGTCCCTAGTATGCCTCTTAACTAGCTTGTTGATTAATAGATGATCATGGTTTCGTGATCATGAACATTGGATGTTATTAATAACAAGGTTATGTCATTATATGAATGATGTAATGGACACACCCAATTAAGCGTAGCATAAGATCTCGTCATTAAGTTATTTGCTATAAGCTTTTGATACATAGTTACCTAGTCCTTATGACCATGAGATCATGTAAATCACTTATACCGGAAAGGTACTTTGATTACACCAAACACCACTCGCGTAAATGGGTGGCTATAAAGGTGGGATTAAGTATTCGGAAAGTATGAGTTGAGGCATATGGATCAACGGTGGGATTTGTCCATCCCGATGACGGATAGATATACTCCGGGCCCTCTCGGTGGAATGTCGTCTAATGTCTTGCAAGCATATGAATGAGTTCATAAGAGAACACATACCACGGTACGAGTAAAGAGTACTTGTCAGGAGACGAGGTTGAACAAGGTATAGAGTGATACCGAAGATCAAACCTCGGACAAGTAAAATATCGCGTGACAAAGGGAATTGGTATCGTATGTGAATGGTTCATTCGATCACTAAAGTCATCGTTGAATATGTGGGAGCCATTATGGATCTCCAGATCCCGCTATTGGTTATTGGTCGGAGTGAGTACTCAACCATGTCCGCATAGTTCACGAACCGTAGGGTGACACACTTAAAGTTGGATGTTGAAATGGTAGTTCTTGAATATGGAATGGAGTTCGATTATTTGTTCGGAGTCCCGGATGAGATCCCGGACTTCACGAGGAGTTCGGAATGGTCCGGAGAATAAGATTCATATATAGGATGTCATTTTATGTGAATTAAAATGTCGCGGAAGGTTCTATGGAAGGTTCTAGAAGGTTCTAGAAAAGTCCGGAAGAAACCACCAAGGAAGGTGGAGTCCACATGGGACTCCACCTCCATGGCCGGCCAACCCTAGTGGGGGAGGAGTCCCAAGTGGACTCCCCTTAGGGGCCGGCCACCCCCATATGGGAGGTGGAACTCCCTCCTCTAGTGGGAGTCCTAGCTTGGCTAGGTTTCCCCTCCTTATGGAAGGTTTTGGTTCGGGTCTTATTCGAAGACTTGGATACCAACACTTGGGGTTCCACCTATATAATGAGGGGCATAGGGAGAGGGCCGGCCACACCAAGACCACAAGCTGGCCGCCCCATTGAAGTGGCCGGCCACCCCCTCCCAAACCCTAGCCGCCCCCCTCTCCTCCATATCTCCCGCGTAGCTTTAGCAAAGCTCCGCCGGAGTTCTCCACCGCCACCGACACCACGCCGTCGTGCTGTCGGATTCAAGAGGAGCTACTACTTCCGCTGCCCGCTGGAACGGGGAGGTGGACGTCGTCTTCATCAACAACCGAACGTGTGACCAAAGTACGGAGGTGCTGCCCGTTCGTGGCGCCGGAATCGATCGTGATCAAGATCTTCTACGCGCTTTTGCAAGCGGCAAGTGAACGTCTACCGCAGCAACAAGAGCCTCATCTTGTAGGCTTTGGAATCTCTTCAAGGGTGAGACTCGATACCCCCTCGTTGCTACCGTCTTCTAGATTGCATCTTGGCTTGGATTGCGTGTTCGCGGTAGGAAAATTTTTGTTTTCTATGCAACGTTATCCTACAATATAGTCATACGTGCTCGCAATGAGAAACTTTCATAACATCTTTTGTCCTACCAGCCGGTGGCAGCCGGGTCTCTAGGGAATCTACTGGAAATTAAGGTACTCCTTTTAATAGAGCACCGGAGCAAAGCATTAACACTCCGTGAAAACATGTGATCTTCATATCCAAGCCTTCCCCTCCGGTTATCCCAGTTGCTGTCACTCTGGGGCCTCGGGTTCCCAGCAATAAGTATCGAGCTTAAATCTAAGATCATGCCACTCGGGCCCTAGTGACAAGCATTAAACACAACAAGATTGCAGCAACAATAACTTCACAAACTTATATAGATAGACTAATCATAATGTAACAATCCATCGGATCCCAACAAAAACAACACCGATTACATCAGATGGATCTCAATCATGTAAGGCAGCTCATGAGATCATTGTATTGAAGTACATGGGGGAGAGAGTACCAACTAGCTATAGCTAGAACCCGTAGTCCATGGGGGAATGATACGTCCATTTTGCATCACTATTTTATATCATAATTTACTGCTATTCATTGATATATTTCGTATTTAGAGATGATATTTATGTTATTTCACTTATTTTGCATGTTTCATGATTATTGGAGAATCATTCACCGGAGTCAGGATTCTGCTGGAAAAAGCACCGTCAGAATGCAATATTTCTGGAGATCAACAATTGATAGAAATTACACCGAAGATCTTATTTTTCCAAAAGAATGAGCCAGCCAAAAGGAGGAGCCGAGGAGGGCCGCCATGGCCTCCCCATAGGCCGGCGCGGGCCCTACCCTGGCCGCGCTGCCTTGTGGGGAGGGGGCCCACAGCCCCTCTCGGCCTCCTCTCTTTCGCGTACTTCATCTACCCGAAAACCTAAGCTCCAGAAGGTAATCGCGAGGAGACACAGCCGCCTCTGCGGGGCGGAAAAACACCAGAGAGAAAAGAGCTCTCCGGTGGGGAGGAATCCACCGGGGAAATTCCCTCCCGGAGGGGGAAATCGACGCCATCGTCATCATCATCGAGCTGGACTTCATTGGGATCATCATCACCATCATCTCCACCGCCGACACCATCATCTTCACCGCTGCACCTCGTCACCGCTGTAACATCTAGGGTTGAATCTTGATTGTTTGATAGGGAAACTCTCCCGGTATTGATTACTCCTTGTTATTGATGCTATTGAGTGAAACCATTGAACCAAGGTTTATGTTCAGATTGTTATTCATCATCATATCACCTCTGATCATGTTCCATATGATGTCTCGTGAGTAGTTCGTTTAGTTCTTGAGGACATGGGTGAAGTCTAAATGTTAGTAGTGAACTATGTTGAGTAATATTTAATGGTTTGATATTTAAGTTGTGGTGTTTTTCTTCTAGTGGTGTCATGTGAACGTCGACTACATGATACTTCACCTTTTTGGGCCTAGGGGAATACAACTTGTATTCGTTTGCTAATTGTGGGGTTGCCGGAGTGACAGCAACCTGAACCCCCGTTGGTATATCGATGCGGGAGGGATAGCAGGATCTCGAGTTTAAGGTTGTGGTTAGATTTATCTTAATTACTTTCTTGTATTTGCGGATGCTTGCAAGGGGTATAATCACAAGTATGTATTAGTCCTAGGAAGGGCGATGCATTAGCATAGGTTCACCCACACAACACTTATCAAAACAATGAAGATTAATCAGCTATATGAAGCGAAAGCACTAGACTAAATTCCCGTGTGTCCTCAAGAACGTTTGGTCTTTATAAGTAAACAAACCGGCTTATCCTTTGTGCTAAAAAGGATTGGGCCACTTGTTGCAACTATTACTCTCGCATTTTATTTACTCATACTTTATTCATCTGCTATATCAAAACCCCCTGAATACTTGTCTGTGAGCATTTACAGTGAATCCTTCATCGAAACTGCTTGTCAACACCTTCTGCTCCTCATTGGGTTCGACACTCTTATTTATCGAAAGTACTACGATACACCCCCTATACTTGTGGGTCATCAAGACTATTTTCTGGCGCCGTTTGCCGGGGAGTGAAGCGCTATTGGTAAGTGGAATTGGTAAGGGAAACCTTTAATGTACGTGCTGTTTTTTTATTTCTGTCTGCTGCTATAAATCATTATGGAGAGATCTTCTCTTGAATTCCTATTTGGAAAATCTACTACAACTGCAAAGTTAGTGGATGAGGCGCCAGGTGAGAAAGAGGTTCCATACAAAATACCTATGAAAATTATTGAACGTGTTGTGGATAACCGCTATGAAGGGGATGGAACTGTCCATCCTGGAGATCATTTACTGTTTTTACATGAATTATGCGGGTTATTCAAGTGTGCGGGTATTGCTATGGATGAAGTTAGGAAGAAACTATTCTCTATATCGTTGTGCGGTAAAGCGGCGCATTGGTATAAATTGTCTGAAGAATGGGGATTCTCTTGATTGGAAGGATATTGTGCCTCTATTTTATTCTAAATTCTATCCTCCAAGTGAAATTCACAAAGACCGGAACCGCATATATAATTTCTGGCCTCATGATGGAGAGAGTATTGCCCAAGCATGGGGGAGATTGAAGTCTTTAATGCTCAAATGCCCCATTCATGAGCTTCCTGGTAATATCATTATTGATAATTTCTATGCAAGACTTTCTTTTCAAGATAAAACCTTGTTGGATACTACTTGTTCTGGATCATTCACTTGCAACAAAGAAGAGTTTAAATGGGACCTTCTTGATCGGATCCAAGAGAATACTGAAGGATGGGAGAACGACAAAGGTAGAGAGTCAGGTATAAATTATGATTATGAATGCATTGAAACTTTTATGGATACTGATAAATTTCGTAATATGAGTGCTACTTATGGTCTTGACTCTCAAGTTGTTGCAAATTTTTATAAAGCTTTTGCCTCTCATTTTGAATTGCCAAGGAAGAATTTCGATAAGTATCATGAACCTTATAAAGATAAAACTGATTCACTTATAGGTAAATGTGTTGAAATTAAAACTGTTGATCATATTCTTCCTGAAGCTTATATTGAAAAAACTCCTTTTCCTGTTAAAATGAAGGAGCATTCTGTTATAACTAGTGCGGTTAATAAAAGTGCAAAGAAACCTATAGAACCTGAAGAGCAAATAAAGGTTGAACCTGCTATTGCAATAGTTAAAGATCTTGTGACTGAAAATGTAGAAGATGGTCATATCATTTTTTGTGAAGATGCTTCTAATATTGTTTCGCATCCTAATAAGTCTAGGAAAGCCAGTGTTCCTATGCTCTCTGTTAGAATTGGTGATCATTGTTATTATGGTTTATGCGACATTGGTGCAAGTATTAGTGCCATTCCTTATGAGCTTTACACGGAAATCATGCATGAAATTGGTTCTTGTGAACTTGAAGATATTGATGTGGTTATTCGGCTAGCTAATAGAGAAACTATCTCCTATTGGGATTGTTCGAGATGCGGAAAGTTCTATGTGGTAAGATTAAATATCCTGCTGACTTTTTGGTACTTGGTTCTGCTGTTAATAAGACTTGTCCTATTATTTTTGGTAGACCTTTTCTAAATACTTGTGGAGCTATTATAGATTGCAAGAAAGATAAAATTGTGACTAAATTTGCTGGTGAATCTTATGAGTTTAATTTCTCTAAATTTGCCAAAACTCCTTATAAAGCTGATTTGCCTAATAATGATTTTAGAGTTGAACAGTGTGCATCTATTGCTCTTGCTCCTAATAATCCTTTGCAGCAACATTTGGAGGATAGTGAGAGTGAAGTCTTTAGGGAAGAAAGGAATGAGCTTGATGAAATTTTCCTTCGTCAACCTATTCTTAAACATGACTTGCCGGTTGAAGATCTAGGTACAATACCACCACCAAAGGAAGATCATGTTCTCGATTTGAAACCATTACCTGATAATCTTAAGTATGCTCATATTGATGATAAGAAAATATATCTTGTTATTATTAGTTCTAAGCTTTCAGAATTTGAAGAAGAAAGGTTATTGGAAATATTGAAGAAACACCGAGGAGCTATTGGCTACACTCTGGATGATTTGAAGGGGATTTCTCCCGCTATTTGCCAACATGCCATCAACATGGAAGATGATGCAAAGCCCGTTGTTGAACATCAGCGTCGTCTAATTCCTAAGATGAAGGATGTGGTAAGGAATGAGGTATTAAAACTTCTTGAAGCAGATATTATATATCCTATTGCTAATAGTAGATGGGTTAGTCCTGTGCATTGTGTTCCTAAGAAAGGAGGAATAACTATTGTGCCTAACGATAATGATGAGCTCATTCCTCAAAGAGTATTTGTAGGGTATAGAATGTGCATTGACTTTTGGAAAGTTAATAAAGTTACTAAGAAAGATCATTACCCTTTGCCATTTATTGATCAAATGTTAGAAAGGTTGTCTAAAAATACTCATTTTTGCTTTCTTGATGGTTATTCTGGGTTTTCACAAATTGCTGTTAGAGCTAAAGATCAAGAGAAAACCACTTCCACTTGTCCCTATGGAACTTATGCTTATAGGCGTATGCCTTTTGGTTTATGTAATGCTCCTGCTACTTTTCAAAGGTGCATGTCTGCTATTTTTCATGGCTTTTGTGAAAAGATTGTAAAGGTATTCATGGATGATTTTTCTGTCTATGGGAATTCTTTTGATAATTGCTTGCGAAACCTTGATAAAGTTTTGCAGAGATGTGAGGAAACTAACCTTGTTCTTAATTGGGAGAAATGCCACTTTATGGTTAATGAAGGAATTGTATTGGGACATAAAATTTCTGAGAGAGGTATTGAAGTTGGTAGAGGTAAAGTTGAAGCAGTTGAGAAGATGCCCTATCCGAAGGATGTTAAAGGTATTCGTAGTATTCTTGGTCATGCTGGGTTTTATAGGAGATTTATTAAAGATTTCTCCAAGATTTCAAAGCCTCTTACTAATCTTCTTCAAAAAGATGTACCTTTCGTTTTTGATGATGATTGTAAGGAAGCTTTTGAAACTCTAAAGAAAGCCTTAACAACTGCTCCTGTAGTTGAACCTCCTGATTGGAACTTACCTTTTGAAATTATGTGTGATGCTAGTGATTTTGATGTAGGTGTTGTCCTTGGACAGCGAGTAGATAAGAAATTGAATGTTATTCATTATGCTAGTAAGACTCTTGATGCTACTCAAAGAAATTATGCTACAACTGAAAAGGAACTATTAGCTGTAGTTTTTGCTTGTGACAAGTTTAGATCTTATATTGTTGATTCAAAAGTTACGATTCATACTGATCATGCTGCAATTAGATACCTTATGGAAAAGAAAGATGCTAAGCCAAGGCTTATTAGATGGGTACTTCTTTTGCAAGAATTTGATTTACACATTATAGATAGGAAAGGTGCTGATAATCCTGTTGCTGATAATTTGTCTAGATTGGAAAATATTACTTATGATCATGTCCTGTTAATGATAGTTTTCCAAATGAACAATTGGCTGTAATAAAGGTGAGCTCGCGAGATAGTCCTTGGTATGCTGATTATGCTAACTTTATCGTTTCGAAGTATTTGCCTCCAACCTTTTCAGCGCAGCAAAGGAGGAAATTCTTTTATGACTTGAGGCATTATTTTTGGGATGACCCACACTTATATAAAGAAGGAGTGGATGGTATTATGCGAAGATGTGTCCCAGAATATGAACAACAAGAGATATTGAGTAAGTGTCATGGTAGTGTTTATGGAGGACATCACGCTGGAGATAGAACCGCACAAAAGGTTCTACGATCGGGTTTTTATTGGCCAACTCTCTTTAAAGATGCAAGGAAGTTTATCTTATCTTGTGATGAATGTCAAAGAGTTGGTAATATCTCCAGACGCAATGAAATGCCTATGAATTATACTCTTGTTATTGAACCATTTGATTGTTGGGGATTTGACTTCATGGGTCCTTTCCCTTCTTCAGAAGGTAATACTCATATACTTTTTGCTGTTGATTATGTTACTAAATGGGTGGAAGCTATACCCACAAAAAGTGATGATGGTGAGACTTCTTTAAAAATGCTTTTAGATATTATTTTTCCTAGGTTTGGAGTACCTAGATATATTATGACTGATGGAGGTTCTCATTTTATTCATGGTGGTTTTAGAAAAACTCTTGCTAAATATGGTATTAATCATAGGATTGCTTCCGCTTATCATCCTCAAACTAGTGGGCAAGTAGAATTATCAAATAGAGAAATTAAATCTATCTTGGGAAAGACTGTTAATAAATCTAGAAAAAACTGGGCTAGTAAGTTAAAGAAAGCGTTGTGGGCTTATAGAACTGCTTATAAAAATCCTATGGGTATGTCACCTTATAAAATGGTTTATGGAAAAGCTTGTCATTTACCTTTAGAACTAGAGCACAAAGCTTATTGGGCTGTAAGAGAACTTAATAAAGATTTCAAACTTGCCGGTAAGAAAAGATTGCTACAATTGAGTTCTTTAGATGAATGGAGAAGTGAAGCTTATGAAAACACTAAACTAAGGAGAAGGTTAAGAAATGGCATGATAGAAGAATTATTAAAAGAGAATTTAATGTTGGAGATAAAGTCCTATTGTATCGGTCTCGTCTCAGATTTTTTGCAAGGAAATTGCTCTCAAAATGGGAAGGACCATACGTCATTGCGGAGGTGTATCGTTCAGGGGCAATTAAAATTAGTTCTCTGCAAGGTGATGCCACACAAGTAGTGAATGGACAAAGGCTCAAGCACTATATTTCTGGAGATTCTTATAATGAAGATGTTGATGTTATCCAAGTGGTGACTCCGGAAGCTTTCATCAAAGGTCAAATTGACAGTTCTGCAGAGTTCGACTTTGAATAGGTAACAGTTCTGGTAATAAAAAGTCCGCATTTAACTTTCCGAACAATGTTTTTGCTATTTTCGGAAAATATGAAAAAATACGAGATCGAAACGGAAAGGAGGAGACGCACGAGGGCGTGCCCCCATAGGCCAGCGTGGGCCCCAGCCTGGCCGCGCCGTCCTATGAGGACGGCCCCTCGGTGTCCCTCTCCGACTCTGGTTCGACCTGGTACTTTCCTTCTGTCGTGAAAATTTCTGCTATATAATCCCCCGGACCCCTGGAGGTCCGTATATCGTTTTCTCGTCGCGTTTTGTTTCGAGCTGTTTTCTGCTAGGATCTGTTTTTGATCTAGAAGCACCATGGTCTCCAACAACAAGGACAAGGAGCCTTTGGAGGAAGATATTCAAGACCCCGATTTGAAGAAGGAAGTCGAGAGCGAGGATGAAGGAGAAGTGGAGGAAGTTCCGCGAGTATACCCGCGCGCTACCGTCGCAAGCATCGGAGTGGTGGAAAATCCTTTCAACACCAAGAGAAGCGCACGGATTAGCACCGGAGGAGGAGTCCCACGTCGCTACCTAGCTCCAAGGACATCTCCCTCAGGCATTGACAACCCCTTCTACACTCTAATTTATAGTCGTCAAATTGAAAGGATTCCCAAAGCGGTATTGCCTAGTGGTTGGGATATGGATCGTTCTAACACTGCAGGAAGGATGAAACCTGAAGCTGAGGAGTGGGGAAACAACTCTAAGAGTTGGGACTCACCGTCTGACATACTTCTTAACCGCGTCGAGCAAAACTCGGAGCTGATCCGCAACCTCACTTACGAGATTGATGAGCTAAAGGAGCTGGTTAAGAAGCTTATCAAAGATTCACCATCACCACCGAAGGAGTAATTCATCATTGGTATTGGCATCCCCTTGGTTTGTTCCAAGCTTGGGGGAGTGCCGCGGTATCACATCATCACTATCTTTTACCTTTTTACTATCAAGTAGTGTCATATCATGAGTAGGGAAGTTATCATATAAGATGGTTTGCAGTGTGGAAGTATCTCTCTTTTTAGTTGGTTATCTATGTATCCCTTGGTGTGAGTTATCGTTATGGAATATTAATGAGAAGTTTTATCATTTACTTTTTGCACACCTTATTTTAGTTTGCAATCTCTATTATATGATTGATCTTGTTGTTATTATTGGTATCACTTTGGGAGCATCAAGTAAATCTATTTGGTTTTGGCAAACTTAGCATTGGTCAATAGCAACACCACTTTGAGTTTAAGTAGAAAAGAGGAAATACATGTAGATATGTTAGTTCATTATCTTTCTTTCTTGATTAACTATGAGCTTAGTATTCTGAAGTTAAAATTGTGTGTGCTTACAAGTAAGATGCATGATTGTTTCTATCACATGTATATTTGTTTGTTTCCCTCAACTCTTATGCTTGCTAATCAACCTTGCTAGCCAAAGACCTGTACTGAGAGGGAATGCTTCTCGTACATCCAAACCTTTAAACCAAACCTATGCCATCAGTGTCCACCATAACTACCTACTATGTGGTATTTTTCTGCCATTCCAAGTAAATACTTCATGTGCTACCTTTAAACAATTCAAAAGTTATTATCTCTTATTTGTGTCAATGTTTCATAGCTCATGAGGAAGTATGTGGTGTTTTATCTTTCGATCTTGTCATTTACTTCGACAGG
The DNA here is from genome assembly GCF_022539505.1 of Lolium rigidum. NCBI lineage: Eukaryota > Viridiplantae > Streptophyta > Magnoliopsida > Poales > Poaceae > Lolium > Lolium rigidum. The sequence goes on from NC_061514.1 coordinate 224,329,143, forward strand.
ACTTTCACCAATGGACTAGTGGCTCATCCGCTTATCCAATAATTTTGCAAAAAGAGCTGGCAATGGGGTTCCCAGCCCCAATTAATTAACTTGCATTAATGATTCTCTTCACATGCTTTGCCCTGATCAATCAGTGAGCAACTTAATTTTGCAAAAAGAAAAAGAAAAAAAGACACTCCTCCATGGTATGAGAATGTTGGAAGGCACCCGAGGATTCGGTTATCCATGGCTTGAGAAAGAAAAGGTTGGGAGGAGTGTCATCTATAAATAATAAAATACATGTGTAAACAGAAGAGAAGAGGGATGATCTACCTGGCTGGTAGAAATAACGTCCTTCATGGGAGCCGCTCTTGAAAGTCTGGTTGATAAGGTAGTTAGAGTGCCCACTACCATTCGTTGACAACAACAAACACCTCTCAAACTTTACTTCTATACTCTCTATATGTTTTCAAAACTTGAAAAGCTCAAGCACATGATTTGAAACCTGCTTCCCTCTGTGAAGGGCCTATCTTTTACTTTTATGTTGAGTCAGTAAACCTATTTCCCTCTATCCTAAGCAAGCAATTGAGTTGTTGGGATCCAACCATTTATATTGTGATCTATTTAATCATGCCTTTTATTCTTCCTTGTTTAGTGCAAGTTTTATCCGAATGAATATAGCTTTGAAAGTTATCAATGATTATGAGGAGATTATTATGATTGAGTATGCAAGTTGTGCCATATAATCTTTAATATAAGAGCACTGCTCGACAAATAAGTACAATATGTTAATTGTTCTTTGACCAAGAACGAAGTTTTCCATCACCAACTATGATTACCTATGCACCTTTATTTGTGATGTCCTTCTACTTGTTTCAAGTTGAATTATATGAGGAAGTTGTCTACTAGAATGTCTTGTGTGAATTAATAAATGTGATGCTTCTTGTCCGTATTTTATTTATCGACTCTTCACTCCATAAACATGTGGTCTTGTTTACTGAGTTCAGTTTCGCTTGGGGACAAGCGAAGTCTAAGCTTGGGGGGAGTTGATACGTCCATTTTGCATCATTATTTTATATCATAATTTACTGCTATTCATTGATATATTTCGTATTTAGAGATGATATTTATGTTATTTCACTTATTTTGCATGTTTCATGATTATTGGAGAATCATTCACCGGAGTCAGGATTCTGCTGGAAAAAGCACCGTCAGAATGCAATATTTCTGGAGATCAACAATTGACGGAAATTACACCGAAGATCTTATTTTTCCAGAAGAATGAGCCAGCCAAAAGGAGGAGCCGAGGAGGGCCGCCATGGGCCCCCCATAGGCCGGCGCGGGCCCTACCCTGGCCGCGCCGCCTTGTGGGGAGGGGGCCCACAGCCCCTCTCAGCCTCCTCTCTTTCGCGTACTTCATCTACCCGAAAACCTAAGCTCCAGAAGGTAATCGCGAGGAGACACAGCCGCCTCTGCGGGGCGGAAAAACACCAGAGAGAAAAGAGCTCTCCGGCGGGCAGGAATCCGCCGGGGAAATTCCCTCCCGGAGGGGGAAATCGACGCCATCGTCATCATCATCGAGCTGGACTTCATTGGGATCATCATCACCATCATCTCCACCGCCGACACCATCATCTTCACCGCTGCACCTCGTCACCGCTGTAACATCTAGGGTTGAATCTTGATTGTTTGATAGGGGAAACTCTCCTGGTATTGATTACTCCTTGTTATTGATGCTATTGAGTGAAACCATTGAACCAAGGTTTATGTTCAGATTGTTATTCATCATCATATCACCTCTGATCATGTTCCATATGATGTCTCGTGAGTAGTTCGTTTAGTTCTTGAGGACATGGGTGAAGTCTAAATGTTAGTAGTGAACTATGTTGAGTAATATTTAATGGTTTGATATTTAAGTTGTGGTGTTATTCTTCTAGTGGTGTCATGTGAACGTCGACTACATGATACTTCACCTTTATGGGCCTAGGGGAATACATCTTGTATTCGTTTGCTAATTGTGGGGTTGCCGGAGTGACAGCAACCTGAACCCCCGTTGGTATATCGATGCAGGAGCGATAGCAGGATCTCAGAGTTTAAGGATGTTGTTAGATTTATCTTAATTACTTTCTTGTATTTGCGGATGCTTGCAAGGGGTATAATCACAAGTATGTATTAGTCCTAGGAAGGGCGATGCATTAGCATAGGTTCACCCACACAACACTTATCAAAACAATGAAGATTAATCAGCTATATGAAGCGAAAGCACTAGACTAAATTCCCGTGTGTCCTCAAGAACGTTTGGTCATTATAAGTAAACAAACCGGCTTGTCCTTTGTGCTAAAAAGGATTGGGCCACTTGCTGCAACTATTACTGTCGCATTTTATTTACTTGTACTTTATTTATCTGCTATATCAAAACCCCCTGAAAACTTGTCTTTGAGCATTTACAGTGAATCATTCATCGAAACTGCTTGTCAACACCTTCTGCTCCTCGTTGGGTTGGACACTCTTATTTATCGAAAGTACTACGATACACCCCCTATACTTGTGGGTCATCAGGGAACTACTCACGGAGCATGATGGAGGCGGTGGTGTCGATGGAGATGGCTTCCGGGGGCACTTCCCCGTCCCGGCGGCGTGCCGGAACAGAGATTCTGTCCCCCGAATTGGAGTTTCGCGATGGCGGCGGCGCCCCTGGAGTCTTTTTGGAGTTTCGTCAATTGGTATCGCGTTTTTAGGTCGAAAGGGCTTATATAGGCGAAGAGGCGGCGCAGGAGGGCGCCTGGGGGTCCCACCCCATAGGGCGGCGCCCCCCTTCCAGGTCGCGCCGGCCTATGGTCTGGGGGGCCCAGGCCTCCCCTCTGACTCCCCTTCGGTGCCCTGGTCCGTCTCGGTGAATTATGATGTTTGATCTTCGTTTCGTCGAATTTCGAGAGTATTGCCCGAACAGCCTTTCTGGAACTAAAAACAGCAGAAAACAGGAACTGGCACTTCGGCATCTTGTTAATAGGTTAGTTCCGAAAAATGCATAAAATCATTATAAAGTGTGAGCAAAACATGTAGGTATTGTCATAAAACAAGCATGGAACATCATAAATTATAGATACGTTGGAGACGTATCAACGACGTGAGTTATTGTCCATCTGAACAAGACGTACCTGATGTCTGTTATGCAAGTGAGTTCCTAATTTGCAGAATGAGCCACCAAGAATCGTTGACATGTCCTTCGATTAATAATTTGTTGGTCTTAATTGATGGTGTACGCCTCCATACACAATGGCAACCTGAAGGTAAAACAGAGTGTTAAAGTTTTCAAGAAACATAGATGTTTACATTGCTATTGATCTTCTCTCCAAGTGCTACAATCTTTCTTTATGAATTCAAATTGGTACACTGTCACATTGTGCTGCCCTGTTTCTCGGAAGATTCAGAAAGAAGAAAGGCATATTTTTGTTTTGTTTTGTATTTTCCTCAGATGAATATGTATTCTTAAACATTAGAATTTTTAAACCCAAGGAAATACTCATTATTTATTTCTTCTGTTTTCTACATTGTTATGTTCTTTTTTTTTTCCGAACTATGCAGGAGTACTGCATGTGTTTACTACATTGTTATGTTCCCGAGATGCAAAATTCCTGTGAGGGTTCTCTTCCGTGAATTTGGTCTATACTGAACAGTTCTTAGTGTACATTCTACATGTTCTGCTATTTTTAAATCAATCCACTGATAAAACTCACTTGCTTGCAGATGGTTGAATGTCTATGCGAGAAACAACAACTGAAGCTTACACGCTCACCTCAGCATATTTCATCACTTCTTCATATTTACAGGTGTCAGATCCTTTCGGATGCTGATTTGTGGAGTACATGACAGTAGAATTTGAGTTTTCGGAGGATGTCAGGTAGATTTTACTTGAGGTTTTCGTTGTTTGCTCAAACAGTAGGCCAGTTCTTCGTAGACCTTTAGCTGAAGAATAGTATACGAGTCTATATGTACCGAGCCCTCCCACAAACACATAAAAGGATCAGAGGGAAAATATTGAGGCACTCCTAATAAAATATGGAATTCCATCCCTAAAGGCAAATAAAAAATAACAGCCACAATTAGCGTCCTAGCGCGCTGCCGGTTTCTACTTTTATACATACGTGCGTATATATAGGGTGTCCTACCTAGAAAACAATTCCTACGTTTCAGGATTAAACAATCCCTAATCAGCCGCCGCCACTCCTGCGGCCGCCATTGCCGCCGCTCCGCACGGCTCCACTGCAACTAGGCAATCACCATATACACCATGTGATGTGGTAGAACCTGCCGGCGCGCGTGCTTGCGGCTGTGAGATAGGAAAACTGCAAACGGAGGCCGAGCTACATGTAGATTTTTATATTCAAAAATTCAGAAATTATAGTTTTAAGTTTCAAAAAAACCTGAAAAAAATCGTAGATGTAGACAACGATGAAATCTACAAACGTGCAAAATCTCAATCTGAAATTCTTTGTATTGTAGACTACATAAAAATAAAAATGACACAATCTGACAGATTTTATAATTTTGAAATCTACACTATTCACTATTCTCAGATCCACACATTTGTCATTTTTGTGTAGCCTAAAGTACTAAGAGTTTCATATTGAGATTTTACATGTTTGTAGATTCCATCATTGGCAACGTCCAAGATTTTTTTTCAGAATTTTTTGAAACTCAAAAATATAGTTTCCAATTTTTTAAAAAATAAGAGCTACATGTAGCTCGGCCTCCATTTGTCCACTCTCCTGTGAGATACCAATACTTCAAGGTAGGGTGATGTTGCATCAACGATCTAATGGATATTCACACACAGGTTTTTTATCCATCGTTCTCTTCAAGGGTCTAATTGAGGGTGGCACCCCATGTGCGTTGGAAGCCTGGAACCAGTCCGCCGATATCCTTGGACGGTGACACGCTGCAAAAGAGCATGACAAGAACACCTGTGAGGAACATGGTGTGCCAATTGGTCCATGTACTCCTCGATGGCTGCAGGTAAGCTCAATTTCTCGGTTCTTCGTAGTAATAAACATAATAGTGTCTGATCAGCAGCCGTATTGATTTTGGTTTGCGCATATACAATTTTCCTTCTTCCTGTCGTCTACAAACTGCAGCCTAATCAGGAAAAGGAAAACATGTTCGTAGCAAAATCTACCTTCACGGGAGAGATTATGCATCTCAATTCTTCCGTTGTGTGTCCACCGTATCGTCATTGTAGAGGGTCGGATATCGGATGGGCCGCAGCCAGCAGCGTGCCGCCGAGGATCTTGAGATGGCCGCAGTATGCGTGAGCAGTCATGTCACCCTGGAACAGCCCAAGAAATTCCTGGAACGCGTAGACGGCTTGGTTCTGGTTGAAGAGGAAGATGGTGCGGATGGCCGTCCAGACGCCGGATCATTGTCGTCCTGCCGAGCACGATCGTGAAGCAGCTCCGCGTAGACCATGGTGTAAAACACAGAAACGACGAAAGCATCGCTCTGGGTTCTCTTGGCATCATCAAGACGAAGACGAGACGAGCGTCCATGGTGACATCGAACCGGTCGCGGATGCTAAACTGCCGGAATAGGACAGGTACATCATGACGGTTAAGGAGGACAAGAATACCGTGATGGGCTGCATCCACTGCGTTTTACTTGCGCGCATGCATGATGGAACGATGATGTTCCAATCTATGCAAGCTCTAGATGGACAGCACAGTAATAGAATTTAAATAAAACCATTTTTTGACTATTTAGTTTCTATCCGATTGATATGATGAGTCATGGCGGCCTGGTGAGTTGGATAGGAAGCACCGTACAACAATTTCCTTCTTCGAGAGGAATCCAACGTTTCGTAACATATAGTAGAAGGTAAAGAAATCTATACCTACCTAATCTATACCTAAACCTAATAATAAAGGAGCTAACGTTTCCGTGGTTTGGTCCGTCATAATGCGCTTTGGTCCATCCAACAATGCGTTTTCATCCTCCGTCCGAAGCTGAAGTTCTCTTCTTCCTACGTTTTGCTTCCTGCCAGACGAGCAACGTAGAGTCGCAGAGTCCAGGTAGAACCCGATTGCTTTTTCTATACTTAACCAGCCGGGCAGGATTTTCAACCATCGCGTAACTTCATGTTGCCGTGTTGGTGTTGGTATGTTGGACCCAGATTCAATTGGCAAGCGATCTCTTGGATGCCCCGATAATACGATATGGACTCCAATTTGCCTTTTCCATAATAAAAAGGATTATGTCTACGCTCTTTCTGCATCTATCTATCTCAGCGTGCACATCACGCGTGCGTTCACCGCAGGGAACGTTTCCGGCTCATCGGCTGGGTCACGAACGAGGCGTACTTGCCCAAGTCACGTCCAGCATGTCGTCCTAGATCAGTGTCGCGCCACCGTGCCAAGCACGCTGACCTGAGGGATGAGAAGTAGGTGCTCACCTGCGTGAGATTGGCGAGACGGCCGGCCGGGCCGACGAGGTTGCAGAGCGTGTTGGGAACCTCTCCGTACAGGCAATTTCCGGCAAGGTTGAGCTGCTCGACGCTACTGAGTCACAAGAAGGATGGTGGGATTGAGCCGTCGGCTGGTTCATGCCGACCTGCCGTCGATGGGAGTGTCATCGCACCGCAAGGGAGTTGTGGAGCCAGAACGTCTCATTTCTCTTCTTCGGCATGAACTCTGCGCAAACAGGCGACCGTGTCTGATATGAACTCTTTTACCCGTTCGGCAAGCCAAAGGCACCTTTAAATATGAGTCTGAGTCCATTGACAGATCCCAGGCAGGAAGACATCCTCTGGTACGCCAAGATGCTGTTCGTACGGGTGCTGAATGAGGGCTCGGCCGGCTCCGTTGTGGTTTCGCCGCCGGTGTTTCTGCGAATACTGAGCGCTGTGTCGGACTCGCCGTCAGGGCGTACGATGGCCGGGGAGGAAGGCCGGCAGGCAGCCAAGGTCTGCGCCACTATACACAGAGCCAGCGCCGGCAGAGTCCAGAGATGACGATTGTGCGATTACAGGTTGTGGATGAGTAGACGGCTGGGCTAAGAAAAGATGGATTTGTACCCCCTGGCTGCTCACGTTTCACTCCGGTGGAGGTTGCGGACGGTTTCAGATCAGAGTGGCTGTGAACTTCTGATGGACCTTTGGTCGTGGGTTTAAGGCTTCCAAGCCACGATCCCGGGGAGTACTCGACACATCTCCTACAAGCACGATCGGTAGCAGTAGCACGGTGAAATTTTATCTGGTTGATTTACTTTTATACGCAGCCGAGTTACCAGCGAATACTACGACACTCATCGAATATTTTTGTTTCATGGTTTATTGATCTCTAATTTTTGGCTTTGCAAACTAAGTTTGAGGGCAGCAAAAACCCATGTTCGTCCTGTACTTCAACTTCTCACACGTAAAATATTTTGTACAATCTTATTCCAACGGTTCTGGTACAATCATTCTGAATCTGCAAAGATGCAAAGTGCAGAAAGAGCCAGGTAGATACTGGAGTATATCAGAAAAATAGTCTTCAAATGTGTCTCGACCTTGGAAAATTTGGATATGATATTCACTTCTACACAGAACCCTAATGGTTAAAGTATACATACATATCTACACATGAAAACGTGAACGTCAACAAAGAACATCTTTTTAGTCCAAAACTAGCTTATGATACTAAATTTCTTCATCGCCTAAGAAATATTTAATTAAAATCAACCCGGTGCAACGCACGGGTTCTGTCCTAGTCTATACCTAATAATAAAGGAGCTAAGGTTTCTGCCAAAATTTTCGTCCAACTTTTTATTGGACGATTTTGCCCTCCCACCAAATCGCATAATACATCAAATTGCCACCGTACCGGTTCAGGTTTTCTTTTTTCCTCCTCTACCCGTGAGAGGGAGCGAGAGCAGAGAACTGCTCTGCCGAGCCCCGGCCGCCCCACCGCTTTCGCCCATCCACGCCTGGCGCAGACCGCGTACCGCACCGCGCGCTCCATCCGCCGCCCGCACTGGACCGTCACCATCGCGCGCGGACGGCCGGTCCGGGGACCCGAGGGCCGATTCGAAGGTTGACCCGATGCAGCGCCGCCACAGTTAAAATCGAGCTCGAATCCCTGCCGGAATCAAGATCGGACGAGGAGCAGGGGAGAGGAAGAAGAGATGTAAGAGGGGCATGGCCACTCCTGCACGCGCCCACAGTCGTGCTGGCGAGCCAATTGAGGAAGAAGAGATGTAAGGGGGCGAGGCCACTCCTGCACGGCCCTCCGCGGCGAGGACACGTCCGGCGAAGTCCATCGACTTGTCCTCCCAGGCTGCCGTCTCCCCCGGTTTTCCCCTCAATTTAATGCATCGCTAAAACGCTCCATGCCATGGCGAGATTCACGGCGTCGGCGCCGCGCTCTCAACCGGCGCAGACACAGACTGCTCTTTTAGTCTGCGGGTGGATTTTGGAGAAACGTACGGGAGAATAGAGTAGAATCCTTATCCCTTCGTGTGTGGTGTGGAGCCGTGGAGGGGACCGAGGTGGACAGCACACTAGAATGGTGCGACGACATAAACAGATGAAAAGGCCTGGCACAGGGGTGCTGCTTGGGCCGTACTTAATCTGAAATAATTTCAATGGGCTCATGTGCTACATAGATAGACGCTACTGAAAAATGTACTAAGGCATGGAATAGTCCCACCTCGGTCATTTATACAGAGTTCAGCCAATTTATATACCCTTGCAAATTGGGAACTCCAACAAGTTGTCTTCAAAACAACAAACAAGAAGCAGCACGGTCGTGTTTGGGCAAAAGCGAGCCACGCACAAGGAGGGAAAGCAAATAAAAATATGTCCTTATGCGGTTGTGATCCGGATAGAAGCATGTACTCCTATGAAAAGTCCCGCGCATAAGGACTGAACCGCGAGTATAGACGGACCGCGGCGTGGCAGAAAGCGGCAAGTGTAATAAGCTAATGCTCCTAAAGAATTAGGGAAAACAAACAAACGTACATGTGCTCCGCCGCGAATGGATGGATGTCCTTGTACAGCTGAGTTTGCACGCAGCCGATCGACCATGATGATCTCTAATTGTTCTTTATTTTATCTATAATTATTTTTAATTGTGCTTCTCATGAGCACTTGATGGATATAGAAACTGCCCAAATCAAATTGGAGAACTAATAAATTTATTTGTATTTTCTAAAGAAAGTGCTAAGTATACTCCAGAGGATCAGGGCTTCGGAACCACCGAGCCGAGCATACGACACATGTTTGTCCCCACAAGAAACAAAACAAGGACGAGAGATGAGAATTCCTTCGCTCACTTCTAACCGGTGCCCAAAAATATTTTGTTTTGCCTCTTGTATGGTTTTTATTAATAAACAACCCCTCTCTTGTCATTTAACAAACCCTAACACAAAACTATTTTACTTTTGCTATAAATTTTTTGTCTCTTATTTACTCTCTCTCCACTTCTTATTCAAATTCAAAACCCTATATGAACCATTTCAAAATCAATTGCAAAACAGTTTTCAAAAGAGAAGGATTTTGAAAATAAAATAAAACCCCCTAACCTGACCCTCTCTATGCTTCTGGCCTGGCCTCTTAGGTAGTGCTTGTGTGGGAGCAAGAGCATTGACATGACTTTGGATTTTTGTTCTCCAACCTCTGTCCCATCATATCGGTGCATGCTCCGATTTCCTATCAAGTCAACATCGTTGTGTGCATTAGCAATTTAATTCCACATCGACGTCTGCGATGAAGTCTTGATTACCCGGTGCAACGCACGGGCACTTTTGCTAGTAATAATAAAGGAGCTAAGGTTTCTGCCAAAATTTTCGTCCAACTTTTCTTTGGTCGGTTTTACCCTCCCACCAAATCGCATATAACCAACAATGCCACGGGTAAGTGAAATACCGGTTCGCTTTCTTCAGCTGAGTCCAACCCCATCGTTCATCGATCCAGTCGAGGCCTGTGGCGTTCCAATCTGGCCCAGATCGAGTTCGTCCACAAGCCTTTCTTCCAGAGCGAGTTTTTACCGAACTCAATGCTGTTTTGATTTCTTACCCCCTACCCAAGACAATCCGCTCTTATAAACATCCTCTCCTCTGCTAGCGGTTTCCAAAGAAATTTCGCCAGATTTCTCGGTTTCTCCCCGTACACGTTTCCTTTGTCCCGATCTAGATTCAGAAAATTAGCTTTGGCAAGGCCAGGCGAATAGCGGAAGCACGGCGAGACAAATAGCGGTGGCATGGCGATGGATCACCGACATGGGAAGCAGGACGATGGTGTGGAGGCCGGGCCGGAGGAATCGGCCATCGGCAGCGCTGGGAGGAAGCAGGGCGCCGGACCTGCAGTAAAGCTTTCCTGGTAGTACGGGTCATCTTGGGGGATGCAAGGATTGGGACAGTATTTGCGGGGAATCACCGCGGGCAAGGTGGAGAGTTCCTGGCCGCGAGGAATTGTTCTGGGGTAGCGCCAGCTCGTCGAATTTTGCCGGCGAAGGAGATGCTGTCCACCGGAGAAGAGAGTTTGGTACAGTCGAGGTACCCCTATTTTCCCTTGCAAGGAGATGACCGACTCAACTATTGCCTTTCAGAGGCGTCGGGATGGAGGTCTTCCGCTGCCGCGCCTGAGGGTGCCGCCGGCCGGATTTGTCGGACCTCCGAGCCACTGCATGCCGATGAGGGCTGTTTTTCCTGCCGCAAGCCATTGCTGTTTTGTGTGCACATGTACGTATTCTAAGTAGAAAAGCAATCTGGTTTCTCTTCTGAGTTTTTCATTCATGTTCCTAAGAGCGCGCTGCAGATTTGATTAGACTGCGATAAATCATGGAATAGCTTAGCTTTAGAATTTTATTCTGACTATATGAGTAAATTTGAGATGCTTCGCTGTAGAAGCTAATGACCTGATTTTTTTTTTTTTTTTGCCTGCGAGGGCCTGCGTTTTTTGAGCACCTCTTTTGTTTGTTGCCTAACTAGAGTGGCCAGTTGTTGATTCGAGGCAGGGACAATCTACTCCGGGCACGACATTCATTGCCATCATGCCGGATTCGGAGCTAGCCGGGATCCTAGAATCGCCCAGATTGCCGCGACCTACCGTCCAAAGAAAACACAATGTGAAACTTTTCTGCAGAATCTCTCGACAGCGGCGATGTTATTGGCCATCAATCTTCAGGCCAAGCACTCGACAACGGCGATGTTATTGGCCATCAATCTTCAGGCCAAGCAGAAGCTCGTAGTAGACCAGGTTCAGTTGAATCGATGCCTCCAGCCTCCAATGTATTGCCATGCTCAGCGCTTCTGAATATCACCTCCCATTTCACCTAGCTCAATGTTTTCTTCTAACGTGGAGGCCGCACAACTGCCGGTGAGTGCCACTAGATATATACACCCGTTCTAGCTCAATGTTTTCTTCTGACGTAGAGGACGCATCCCTGCCGGCAAGCTTGTCGTCGTGGGAACACGGACAGTGTTGAGGTCACACCCTTGCCAGGCAAGCTCGCCATCACACGAACAGCGTGCATGCGGCACCCCTACCTCCAAACTGATAATTGGTACGATACATAATCAGCCAATGAAGCATCGTCACAAGAACCGCGTGCAGGCGGCATCCCTCTCCCCAAAACTGACAATTGGTATGATATTTGATCACCCAACCAAGTAATGAAGCATCGGTGCCTCACATACAATACACTCAATTCAAAGTTCAGGTGTCCCGGTAGCTGCACGGGATATGTCGGCCATTGTACATGTTGGGCGAAACATGCTAATAAGAAACTCAAATACCCCGAAAATAGGAAACTAAAGTACAATTGCATTTCTAAGAAATCAGATGTTCCAAAGAAAAAATAACTATGTCTTTTTCTGCTAAGAAAATAAATGCCGTGGCATTGTTAAACATATTCTTTAAATTTGATTACATTTGTGATTGCTAAATAAATTTAAAGCTACATCCGATTTTCATTTGGAGATAAATATGGATTTAATTCAAATGCTACTAATATTGTATGCGTATATGCTTAAAAGACAATGTTAGAATATCTTTTCAAAAGGTATTGTCTGACAGTTTGCTTATTGCATTTTCCCGATGCAACGCACGGGCACTTTTGCTAGTTCACAATGAAGTGTAATCTGAAGGTTCTTAGCGTACGCATTAAATATTATTTTATTTTTAGATGTGATGAGGCCATAAATTTTCAAATAATCTTCTTTTGATTAGCATGTTGCACGTTAAAATCGCTTGCTTGCAAATATCTTAAGACGGATGAGTGGAAACTATCACTGATCTTTTTCGCAGGACAGCAAATATCTGCTACTCCGTGTCATCGATGCTTAAAACAACAATTAAAGCTTACTGCTTCACTTCACTGCCTCGGTTCACCTAAAACACTACATTGTTTGTTTATACTATTTCATATATTCTTCATTTTGCAGGTTTCGGATGGTATTACATAATGGATGCTAAGCCTAGACTTATTAGATGGGTTCTCATTTCTTGAATAAAAGGCAATTGAATTCCAGTAAAATCATTTGGGCACTTGTCAGATAGTTTTTACTTCTTGGCTTTTTTTCTGCTTGCTCAATCGACAAATCACCCACAATGAAAAGAGTGAGTAGTTGGGACACTCTATAATTGAGTAAAATAAATTATTTAATTAATTTTCACTTGCTACTTTTGTAAAAATGCTCTAAAAATAGTATCAAGAAGAACATAAATACATTAGACATGAAGATTAAAAAAATCTCGTTGCTAGCCGCGCAATTTGCACGGGCCACCCAGCTAGTTATGTTAATGTGATAGTAAAATCATCTAAGTTCATACAATTCTTTGGCTTTTCTGTGTTGTTTGGGCAAGATCGGGACCTAATCCAATGGTATTGAAGGCCCCAGTAATAACCGACGATGGGGACGCTGGCGGCCAACTCAACGGCTGCCTGGATTATCGCCGTAGGTTCCTGGCTTTGGCTTTTCTTGATCATAATCATTATCCAGCACTGCTATGGATACATATACGGTCCACTTTAGCCAATGCGAAGGATGATATTCTTTATTTCCCTCACCACACATTTATATTGTATCCATCTGTTCGGTGCTATGTTTTCTGAATGCCAGATTTTGCACGAAGAATTCCAAGGGCCTGACCAGCCGTTGGGAAGGATTCAGGTAGAGGACCTCGGAGCTGATGCTCTCTTCCTGGGTTTGAACCACCCCTTAATGGGAATTCTTACTGATGTTTTGGTGGGGAAGTCAACATGGGTCTACATTTTGGATGATCGCCTAACTCATAGAAGACGTGCAGAAGCAGATTGGATCGGGCTGCAAGTTTCTAATGTACGACAACCAGTGGGAGGGTTCTTCAAGTGCAACATGGCGGCATGGGGAAGCACATAGACGCCGATGTGGGTCTTGCCTCATGTGGCGGTTAAGAATCAAATAGGATGATGTTTGCTAATAAGGTTTCACTTGTTCTAGCATAGTGATTGGTCTTCTTAGTTAGTGGCATGTTCTGTCGGGTTGTAAAGCTTGTGTTAGTACTTTTCATTGGGTTTTGGATACTCCTCTTGTAACTATTTTGCACTACTTGGTGTTTGACACCTAAACTGAAGATATGTTATTTGAAGTCCCTACGTGGACGTAGTCTTGTACTGTTACAGTTAACTGGTGTTGCAGTTTTCATTTCACATCTTATGGCTGAACTGGTATTCTGTAAGGTCTAATCAAACATCTTGCATTCAGAAAAAAGCAGTGCCCTTTAGGGTCTTCTATCAAGATATAATAAAACTGAATCAAGAGACTTCGAATAAAGCTCCTGGCCAAGCTGCAAGATCGGCCACTCTAAGCGATCGACGAAATGCGGCTTTCTTTTCCAGGCAGTTCAGCTGATCAGACATTCAGACTTCGTGTAGCCTCACCTAGATATGTTTAGAATAAAAAAAACACCACTCAAAGATCTGCAACCATCTCTTCGGCTAGGTCCCTCCACATAGAGGTATTTATATGTTGGCACAACTTTAGCCCATGAGGTCCAACACTCTTGTACCGTAGATTGCCTCATTGAGACAACTAGCAGAGGCGGACCCACCTATCTGAAATGTCTCCAAATATAGCTTTCAACTGGCAGGGTGCTAAAAAATTGAAACTGAGGAAATGTCCCTTCTACCCGTGAGTCCCACGGTTGTAACATCTGAACCTGGTCTCTGAGGACAAGGGTATTCTAGGACTTGTAACCCAATGCCGAAATGTACAGAGTTTTCCCCCAATACAACAATGAATGAACCCTAGATCGGCCTCCGCCTCTGCCTCCCCCATCTAGCTATATCCACCATCGCCCTTAGCCTACTTATTCGCCCCTCTCTTTGTACACATCGTTGCTGCGCTACTGCCACTCGTGGCCGTCCATTGTCCCGGCAACGCCCGCTAGTGCAGTTCTTGTTCATGTCTGACATGAGATCTATGCACACCGATAGTCCAGCAATGGTGATACCATATTTTTTTGGCTCCGAGTTTTTTATATTGTTTCTAGATGTTAGCGGTTGTTTTGTCAATTAGTTATGGACTAGCTAGTTGGTTGTTCAACTGCGCTTATATAGAAGCTTCGAGTAGTTAGCTTGTTATAGCAGGTACTGTTTCAGCCTACCTGCTGACTAAGTTTGATGTAATTTTTTTTGGTTTCTCTACGAGGAGCGTCATCTAAGTCTTCTTTAGCGAATAGATCGAGAGGAATACCCTCCTTTCTTAGCTGCGAGAGGAATCGCTGCGAGCAGTGTTTATATCTTCCCTTTTGTGTTTTATAAAATTAGGGATAAAACTATTGGAAATTTATATTAATGTCCTTTTTGATTTGTAGGAATTACATAGGATTCTCAAAGGATTGTATTCCTTTGGGTTTTTCCCCTAAACTGCCGTTTGATTTGTAGGAATAGAGTCTGTATGATTATTTCCTACCAACTTCTCCTAGCCTATTCCTGTAGGAAATTTTTCATTAGGTGGGAGCTCTTGAAAAAATTCCTACGCTAGCTGAGTGAGTAACTGCTAGTTTTTTAAAGCTCCAACTTGAAGTAGTAATATTGTAATGATTGATAGTTCCTCTGGTTTTTCTAGGCTGCCATCAAATAACAACTCCTACAAATTCCCATATATAACCTATATAAAAGCCGCACCTCTTTGCATTTCATCCAATTAGCGATAGACGCGTATGCTTGGGATGTTTGCACGGTAGATCCGTTTTCATTTTCCTTTTTCTTTGGCAATTATTGTGTGTTACCGCCTGATTTCCCGATCCTTCCTTTTATCTTTTCCAGCTACTCCCGATTGCTGTGCGGAGTTTCCTTCCTTTTAACCTCGGTGAGCTCCGGAGGTTTCTACGTGATGGTGGAATGCCAGGTATGGCTCTACCAGTTTCGTACGTGTCATCGTGCCGTTTTTTGTGCGGTCAAAGCGGTGACCCCGCAGCACCGAAACCAAACGGCCTCTTCCTCCCAGTACCCAACATCCCTGCCCACTTTTCTTCCTCCCCCAATCCCATCACCGTCAGAAAAACAAAAACTTGGGGGTTGGGGCGCGATGTCGGAGGCAGCGGCAGGCTGATGCAAGGGAGGGGACGCGTGCTTCCAGCGACAGGGGTGAACCTCCAACGAATCCCATCCTCGACTTGCCGGGGCTCCAATTTTCGCTGCTCGAGCTCTCCCATGGCCGACCTCATGAGTCCTCCTCTCCTCTGTCTTCCTTACGCCCACATTGTTCTATTGGTATATGTTTTCCATCTTAATTTCTTGTTGTTTATGTTAGATTTTAGTTCTTTTCTTATGGTGGATTCTTCTCCTTGATGTAGGCCCCCAGTATGAGTGGATGTCATGCTGGTGGTCGCCGACCCATCGGGGAGGTCGGCTACCTTCCGCGTCGCCTACTGCGGCACCGCATCCGGGTCTTGCTGATGTCTTGCCCTTCGTCACTGCTACACGTTCTGCATCTTTCGGCTGTGCGCATGCATGGTGTGGTTTTGGGCGACTCCTTGCTCGGTCAGTTCGATTTTTCGTCAGGTACGCTGCATCAATCACACCAATAGTCTTCATGTTGTTTGACCAGATGTGCACAGGTACTCGGCCAGCATGTGCACAAGTTGTCATGCTGAAACTGTGCATTCTCTTACTCCATAGGAGCACGTCAATGTTCTGATTACTGTAGAGATTTGTTTTCTCTCAGATTTTAACTCTCGGAAGAGAGGACCGAAAAGCGCTGCATAGACTGTATGCAGACTTTCAAATGCTTAAGTCTAATGGAGACACTATTCAAACTGAGAAGAGCCTTAGGCTAACTGTGATTTGTGAGTGACGTACCTTAAATTTTTAACTGTAGAAGAGAATTTCTTTCTCCGTTCAGTTTTTTTTGCTTAATAAAAGTAGTTCCCAAATAGTTGCTGGTGGTTATGGCATGGCAAGTGTGCTGCTTGGAGCAAAGTAGTCAATCCCCTGTTTTTTGTTCAGTTCTTTGTTTCAGGTTTATTGGGTTGCTTCTGATTTATTTCGTTTCTGCAATTCTGCGGGTCTTCATGGATGGCCTTCTACAAATGCCTATATCTAGCATTCTCTTGGTCTGAAGGCAGGTTCCAGGCAGATCCGTCATCAGGTTGTTGGAATTTTCAGTGACTACCTATATAATAATATTTACATGTGCGGGAGACCGATGTCATCGCACCATTTCCATCAGACTGTGGTGGCTCATGTACTCTTGTCTTCTCCTATACGTGTTCTCCTATATATGAGATGACCACCATCTAATATGTGTGGCTAGCATGATATTGATAACATGTGAAGATGCTATGTAGTCTGCCATCCTGAAACTTTTGCTACGTTACAGGGTGTTTTAATCAGAATTTCAGACTCCCTTTTTAATATGGCTCCGAAAAATTTGTCATCCATGATTACACCTGACATCTAAAACATAAAAATGCTACTTGGTTGTCATGTCTCATTACAATCACGTGAACTTTTCTCTAAGGTTAAGCTTTACTTTTTATTATTTTATTGATTTTTACCTACACTCATTTCTCAATTTGGATCTATTTTTTCGCCTCACGGTAGTTTCTGGAAACTGATTTAGAATGTTAGGCCTCACGGTAGTCAGTCTATTAATCAATTTTTTGCTCTCCTCAAGCTGCAAGTTCTAGCAATATCTAGGTCTAACAATACTTACTAAAGATGCTATGCTGCAGGGAACCTAAGAGAGTAGCAATGCAAATAGCCTTGGTGAAAAATTTCTCACCTCGAGGGTCTCGACGAAATGTTGTTGTGCGTGTCACACGGATCTGAGAAAACAAGGATCAAGCACAAAATCGGTATGTGTTGGGATTCATTGTCATTGACCAACCGGAGCTTCTTGGGCATTCAAACACTTGAATACTTGATCCAGCTCACCTACAAATGAAGTCCATGCAGTTAGTTTGATCTACTCATTTAATTACCTATCAATGTTTACTCTGCTTTTTCTGCAATGCACCCAACCAGCTTTACCTTTTAGTGTACTGCATGTTCATTTGCTAAGTGGATATTTAGAATCTTGACATGTTGGTATAGCAATATACCTGTTCCAAAAATATCTGATATGAATGACAGGTACAATGCATAAACCCTTAGAGCCAATACACTAACATACATGTTATTTACTAAACATGTGTGTGCAAATTTGTTGCAGCCTCGGAAACAAAATACCTGAACCAATAGAGACATGCTTTATGCTCTGGCTAAACAACTAATGTAAACTATTTTGGTGAACATCTCTCCATTACTATACATTATCTACATAATATTAGTCACATAAAACCAATGATTTTCTTTCATGGGAATCTAATAATTAATCCTTGCAACATCTACAGACCCAAACTATCTGTTAATTCAAAGGATATCAAGCCTAACGAGGAGAACAAAGAAATAATAGGTCAATTCATGTTTTTTTGGAGCAATAACCTATCGTCGCTGTATAATTACTTTTCTTCTATATTCCCAGCTCTCCTCTAACAGCCAGTCCACTGAAGACAAACTTCGGTTAATCAAGCCAACCGGTAAGTAAATTGAGCATTGCTGCCCATGATACTACAAAGCTTCTGCTCCAAATTACAGCATATTGTACTTCACTAGACGTCAGAGAGAAACTTTTATTCTAGACTAGCTCAAATGGCCATGCAGAGTGAAAGAAAAAAAGTTGATTCAAAACCATCAGCATAACCCAAATTTTACCCGAAGTCGATCGACCCGTAACCCTAGCCTCAGTTCATCATTATATCCTATAATCTTTGATTATTTTTATTTGATCTACTCTTTTATGCTTCATTGCTATTTTTTTCATTCAAGCTACTATTAGGAGCAAGGATGAGGGAGACATTATCAAATGAAGGCATTGCAAATCCAAGAGCCTTCAATGTGTAACACTGGAGCACACATTTATGGTGCGAAGGACAATTTGAAGGCCAAGAGCCGAACAATATAATCAAGACACACAATAAAAAGAGGTGCAAGGGAATTACTTTGTAAATGAGAGTTTGTCGTTATGCGTTTGTTAGATGATCGATCCTCGGCTCTAGATGAAACTTGAGAATATATGAATTCAGGGGAATACTAAAATTTAATAACTTCTCTGCATCTTTTCGTTGCCTGATAACATGATATATGCACATGGCAGAGCCATCAAAAAAGCTATGCACTGGCTGGCCATTACTTCTCATAATCAGGAAAACATCAAGGTTCTTTAAATCCAGCTGACCTTTATAAAACCATCCGACGCTCTCAGGGTATGTATATCACTTTGCATAGTTTGTAATTCTGAATCATCAACAACAATGGGTCAACAAAAGGAAGATATCTTACAGGAGCAAAAGCAGGTGTGAACTGCAGCAGAATTCATTCGAATTGACCACCAATTTCATGACCTTAAATGTACACAAAGATGAGCACACCATTCAGGGTAACAGACTGTACTTCAGCGATTGGAAAAAATTATATGCTCAGTTTGGCCGAACACAGCAATCAAGAGCGCAATGCACAACAGCGATGTCCAGGAAGCGGAGCAGGTGCGGCTGCTCGCGTGGCGGCACCGTAGGTCCGCACAAGCCTCAAGCTTGGCTGTTGTCGTGGCTATGTCGCCTCAAGCTTGGCTGTTGTCGCGGGTATGTCGAGAGGTCGTAGTCTCCAGGGCTAGGAACCTCTCTGTTTCTCCTGGTATTCTCCAGAATCTCTCTCAATCTCTCCCTTATCTTTCCCTCAAAGCAGCAGCTGACCACCCCTCTCCTCTCATTTCAGTTTGATATTTTTTCAGATAAACAAAAAAGAACAGACATACCATGCACTGATAGACCAGTTCGCATCCAATCCTTGGATTCAGTGTCGTGTGGAGTCAACGCGGCGTGGCCGACGGCCACCATGTGCCTCCGCTGGTAGCTGCCTCCGCCAGTTCCTCACGGTCAGCGAGCGTTCGCCTCGGGAGCTTGGCCTGATCGGCGACACCGACCGACTGGATCCTAGACTTCGGCAAAGCTCCATCGATGTACTAGGCGACAACAAATGTGATCAGCTCCCCCCTCTCTACGGCCTGCCATTCGCTGCTTTGGTCGGTGGTGACACCTGCTCTATCCTTTCTTTACCGTGTCACTAGCAGTTTTAGAAGAAAAAACAAATGGCTGTAAAATTGATAAATCACATATGGATCAAATCCGCTAGCAAAGCCCATCTACCTAGCCCGCCAATGCTACCAGCAAATCAATCCAGCACCCAAAAAGGCCAGATAACATTGTGCCTAGACTTCTTCACACAAAACACTACAAGAAAAGTTCTGATAGACAACGTCTCAAAATCGTCCGCTAAGGGGTATTTTTCGTCGCCTATGGGCCTAACCCGACGATATGGGTTCTGTTGTGGAAACTGCGTCAGGCAAAGTCCAACGACGTTTTTTTGTCCGTCGCGCTTGGGCGCCCTTCCGCCACGGAAAATCGGACCGTTGCGCAAGTGTTTCCGGGAGCCCGTTGTTCGCGACGTCATGCACGGCGACACGTGGCGGGCGCGGGTTAGCGGCGGTTAACGGCGTTAGCAGCTGAGACCACGTGGTAGATGGTAGGCCCACACGAGGCACCGCCACGTCTTAAGCGGGCGGGCCGGTGACATAGTTTGA
>NC_061514.1:224349357-224380814 GCF_022539505.1 Lolium rigidum
GATACGTCTCAAACGTATCTATAATTTCTTATGTTCCATGCTACTTTTATGACAATACTCACATGTTTTATACATACTTTACATCATTATTATGCATTTTCCGGCACTAACCTATTAACAAGATGCCGAAGAGCCAGTTGTTGTTTTCTGCTGTTTTTGGTTTCAGAAATCCTACAAAGGAAATATTCTCGGAATTGGACGAAATCAACGCCCAGGGTCTTATTTTTCCACGGAGGTTCCAGAAGACCGGAGAGGATACAAAGTGGGGCCACGAGGGGCCGTAACCATAGGGCGGCGCGGCCAGCACGGAGCCCGCGCCGGCCTATGGTGTGGGGCCCCTGCGCCGCCTCCAACCCTACCCTTCCGCCTACTTAAAGCCTTCGTCGCGAAAACATCTGTACCGAGAGCCACGATACGGAAATACTTCCAGAGACGCCGCCGCCGCCAATCCCATCTCGGGGGATTCAGGAGATCGCCTCCGGCACCCTACCGGAGAGGGGAATCATCACCGGAGGGCTCTACATCATCATGCCCGCCTCCGGATTGATGCGTGAGTAGTTCATCCTTGGACTATGGGTCCATAGCAGTAGCTAGATGGTTGTCTTCTCCTCATTGTGCTATCATGTTACATCTTGTGAGCTGCCTATCATGATCAAGATCGTCTATTTGTAATGCTACATGTTGTGTTTGTTGGGATCCGATGAATATTGAATACTATGTCAAGTTGATTATCAGTCTATCATATATATGTTGTTTATGTTCTTGCATGCTCTCCGTTGCTAGTAGAGGCTCTGGCCAAGTTGATACTTGTAACTCCAAGAGGGAGTATTTATGCTCGATAGTGGGTTCATGCCTCCATTCAATCTGGGACAATGACAGAAAGTTCTAAGGTTGTGTATGTGTTGTTTCCACTAGGGATAAAACATCAATGCTTTGTCTAAGGATATTTGTGTTGATTACATTACGCACCATATTTAATGCAATTGTCTGTTGTTTGCAACTTAATACTAGAGGGGGTGCGGATGCTAACCCGAAGGTGGACTATTTAGGCATAGATGCATGCTGGATAGCGGTCTATGTACTTTGTTGTAATGCCCTGATTAATTCTCATAGTAATTATCATGATATATGTATGTGCATCTCTATTTGTCAATTTCCCAACTGTAATTTGTTCACCCAACATGCTAGTTATCTTATCGGAGAGACACCACTAGTTAACTGTGGAACCCGGTCCATTCTTTTACATCTGAAATACAATCTACTGCAATACTTGTTCTCTACTGTTCTTCGCAAACAAACATGATCTTCCACACTATACATTTAATCCTTTGTTTACAGCAAGCCGGTGAGATTGACAACCTCACTGTTACGTTGGTGCAAAGTACTTTGATTGTGTTGTGCAGGTTCCACGTTGGCGCCGGAATCCCTGGTGTTGCGCCGCACTACACTCCGTCACCAACAACCTTCACGTGTTCCTTGACTCCTACTGGTTCGATAACCTTGGTTTCATACTGAGGGAAAACTTGCTTCTATACGCATCACATCTTCCTCTTGGGGTTCCCAACGGACGTGTGTAATTGCACGCCATCAAGCTCTTTTTCTGGCGCCTTTGCCGGGGAGATCAAGACACGCTGCAAGGGGAGTCTCTCACATCCAATCTCTTTACTTTGTTTTTGTCTTGCTTACTTTACTTTATTTACTACTTTATTTGTTCTCTATATAAAAAACACAAAAAATTTAGTTGCTTTACTTCATTTATCTTGTTTGCGTTCTCTATATTAAAAACACAAAAAAATTAATTACTTGCATTTACTTTATTTACCTTTTGTTTATTTCATCATGTTTCATCCTAAGTTCACTCTGAAAGATATACCGGTAGGGCAAGGGTCTATCATTGGAAGAGATAATATAGAAATTTTTTTCACTCATGTTAGTATGGTTGAAGATTTTGAAGATAGATCCTTAGTAAAAGTTGTTCCTACTTATGAAAGTGCTAACGCCTCTTTAGTACACATGTTGGAAACTAGATTCGTTAATCTTAATCCTATAATTCAACATATGTTTCTTACACTCTCTGATATGGAAAGGGGAGAAAAGAGAGATTTTGTTTTAGATGTCCTTCTTAGAGAATTTGGTGATATAGCTAAAGAAGCTAGAAAAGTTTTTATTAAGTATAAGAGGATTGGTCTTTTCACCGATTTTGCAAGAACACTTGAAAAGATGGACATGGATAGAATAAAGTACACTAATAATGTTAATGATGGTGGGGAGATTAAAGTACCGATACCTAGTAAGCTCCTAGGAATGCATGAAGCTCTAGAAAATAACTATGCTTGGCTTGTTCCTGAAAATTTGTTTCATGAGGGTAGTAAGCCTAGGAGCAACGAAAGAGGAGTTAATTATATAGACAAGATACAATGCATCGTTGAGAAAACTCCCAACTCCCCTGGTAATAATGTTGATGCTTCATCTCTCGATAATACTTGATTCACGCCTTCTGCGCCTAGCTGAAAGGCGTTAAAGAAAAGTGCTTATGGGAGACAACCCATTATTTTACTTCTGCACTTTTGTTTTATATTTGAGTCTTGGAGGTTGTTACTACTGTAGCAACCTCTCCTTATCTTTATTTTATTGCATTGTTGTGCCAAGTAAAGTCTTTGATAGTAGGGTTGATACTAGATTTGGATTACTGCGCAGAAACAGATTTCTTACTGTCACGAAATTGAGAAGCCCCGTCTGTAGGTAACTCAGAAAATTCTGCTAATTTACGTGCGTGATCCTCAGATATGTACGCAACTTTCATTAAATTTGATCTTTTTCATCTGAGCAAGCTAAGTGCCCCAGAAAAAATCGTCTTTACGGACTGTTCTGTTTTGACAGATTCTGCCTTTTATTTTGCATTGCATGTTTTGCTATGTTTGATGGATTTCTTTGTTCCATTAACTTTCAGTAGCTTTGTGCAATGTCCAGAAGTGTTAAGAATGATTATGTCACCTCTGAATATGTGAATTTTTGATTATGCACTAACCCTCTAATGAGTTTGTTTTGAGTTTGGTGTGGAGGAAGTTTTCAATGATCAAGAGAGGAGGATGATACAATATGATCAAGAAGAGTGAAAAGTCTAAGCTTGGGGATGCCCCCGTGGTTCATCCCTCCATATTTCAAGAAGACTCAAGCATCTAAGCTTGGGGATGCCCAAGGCATCCCCTTCTTCATCGACAACTTATCAGGTCACCTCTAGTGAAACTATATTTTTATTCAGTCACATCTTATGTGCTTTACTTGGAGCGTCTGTTTGCTTTTATTTTTTGTTTTTGTTTGAATAAACTCGGATCCTAGCATTCTTTGTGTGGGAGAAAGACACGCTCCGCTGTTTCATATGAACACTGGTGTTCTTAGCTTTACTTTTAATGTTCATGGCGAAGGTTGAAACTGCTTCGTTCGTTGTTATATGGTTGGAAACAGAAAATGCTTCATGTGGTAAATGGTATATTGTCTTGAATAATTTGATACTTGGCAATTGTTGTGCTCAAATAGATCATGTTTAAGCTCTTGCATCATGTACTTTGCACCTATTAATGAAGAACTACATAGAGCTTGTTGAAATTTGGTTTGCATGATTGGTCTCTCTAAGGTCTAGATATTTTCTGGTGAAGTGTTTGAACAACAAGGAAGACAGTGTAGAGTCTTATAATGCTTGCAATATGTTCTTATGTAAGTTTTGTTGTACCGGTTCATACTTGTGTTTGCTTCAAACAACCTTGCTAGCCAAAGCCTTGTACTGAGAGGGAATACTTCTCGTGCATCCAAAACCTTGAGCCAAAACCTATGCCATTTGTGTCCACCATACCTACCTACTATGTGGTATTTTTCTGCCATTCCAAGTAAATACTTCATGTGCTACCTTTAAACAATTCAAAAGTTATTATCTCTTATTTGTGTCAATGTTTTATAGCTCATGAGGAAGTATGTGGTGTTTTATCTTTCGATCTTGTCATTTACTTCTGACAGACTTTCACCAATGGACTAGTGGCTCATCCGCTTATCCAATAATTTTGCAAAAAGAGCTGGCAATGGGGTTCCCAGCCCCAATTAATTAACTTGCATTAATAATTCTCTTCACATGCTTTGCCCTGATCAATCAGTGAGCAACTTAACTTTGCAAAAAGAAAAAGAAAAAAAAGACACTCCTCCATGGTATGAGAATGTTGGAAGGCACCCGAGGATTCGGTTAGCCTTGGCTTGAGAAAGAAAAGGTGGGGAGGAGTGTCATCTATAAATAATAAAATGCATGTGTAAACAAAAGAGAAGAGGGATGATCTACCTGGCTGGTATAAATAACGTCCTTCATGGGAGCCGCTCTTGAAAGTCTGGTTGATAAGGTAGTTAGAGTACCCACTACCATTCGTTGACAACAACAAACACCTCTCAAAACTTTACTTTTATGCTCTCTATATAATTTCAAAACTTGAAAAGCTCTAGCACATGATTTAATCCCTGCTTCCCTCTGCGAAGGGCCTTTCTTTTACTTTATGTTGAGTCAGTTTACCTACTTCTTTCTATCTTAGAAGCAAACACTTGTGTCAACTGTGTGCATTGATTCCTACATACTTGCTTATTTGTATTCATCATATTACTTTGTGTTGACAATTATCCATGAGATATACATGTTGAAGTTGAAAGCAACCGCTGAAACTTATATCTTCCTTTGTGTTGCTTCAAAACTTTCTACTAAGAATTTATTGCCTTATGAGTTAACTCCTATGCAAGTCTTATCGATGCTTGTCTTGAAAGTACTATTCATGAAAAGTCTTTGCTATATGATTCAGTTTTTTAATCATTGTCTTTACCATTGCTTCGAATCACTTCATTCATTTCATATGCTTTACAATAGTATTGATCAAGATTATGATAGCATGTCACTTCATAAATTACCATTGTTATCGTTTACCTACTCGAGGGCGAGTAGGAACTAAGCTTGGGGATGCTTGATACGTCTCAAACGTATCTATAATTTCTTATGTTCCATGCTACTTTTATGACAATACTCACATGTTTTATACATACTTTACATCATTATTATGCATTTTCCGGCACTAACCTATTAACAAGATGCCGAAGAGACAGTTGTTGTTTTCTGCTGTTTTTGGTTTCAGAAATCCTACAAAGGAAATATTCTCGGAATTGGACGAAATCAACGCCGAGGGTCTTATTTTTCCACGGAGCTTCCAGAAGACCGGAGAGGATACGAAGTGGGGCCACGAGGGGCCGTAACCATAGGGTGGCGCGGCCAGCATGGGGCCCCCGCCGGCCTATGGTGTGGGGCCCCTGCGCCGCCTCCAACCCTATCCTTCCGCCTACTTAAAGCCTTCGTCGCGAAAACACCTGTACCGAGAGCCACGATACGGAAATACTTCCAGAGACGCCGCCGCCGCCAATCCCATCTCGGGGGATTCAGGAGATCGCCTCCGGCACCCTGCCGGAGAGGGGAATCATCACCGGAGGGCTCTACATCATCATGCTCGCCTGCGGATTTATGCGTGAGTAGTTCATCCTTGGACTATGGGTCCATAGCAGTAGCTAGATGGTTGTCTTCTCGTCATTGTGCTATCATGTTAGATCTTGTGAGCTGCCTATCATGATCAAGATCGTCTATTTGTAATGCTACATGTTGTGTTTGTTGGGATCCGATGAATATTGAATACTATGTCAAGTTTATTATCAATCTATCATATATATGTTGTTTATGTTCTTGCATGCTCTCCGTTGCTAGTAGAGGCTCTGGCCAAGTTGATACTTGTAACTCCAAGAGGGAGTATTTATGCTTGATAGTGGGTTCATGCCTCCATTGAATGCGGGACGAGTGACAGAAAGTTCTAAGGTTGTGGATGTGCTGTTGCCACTAGGGATAAAACATCAATGCTTTGTTTAAGGATATTTGTGTTGATTACATTACGCACCATACTTAATGCAATTGTCTGTTGTTTGCAACTTAATACTGGAGGGGGTGCGGATGCTAACCCGAAGGTGGACTATTTAGGCATAGATGCATGCTGGATAGCGGTCTATGTACTTTGTTGTAATGACCTGATTAAATCTCATAGTAATTATCATGATATATGTATGTGCATCTCTATTTGTCAATTGCCCAACTGTAATTTGTTCACCCAACATGCTAGTTATCTTATCGGAGAGACACCACTAGTGAACTGTGGACCCCGGTCCATTCTTTTACATCTGAAATACAATCTACTGCAATACTTGTTCTCTACTGTTCTTCGCAAACAAATATCATCTTCCACACTATACATTTAATCATTTGTTTACAGCAAGCCGGTGAGATTGACAACCTCACTGTTACGTTGGGGCAAAGTACTTTGATTGTGTTGTGCAGGTTCCACGTTGGCGCCAGAATCCCTGGTGTTGCGCCGCACTACACTCCGTCACCAACAACCTTCACGTGTTCCTTGACTCCTACTGGTTCGATAACCTTGGTTTCATACTGAGGGAAAACTTGCTTCTATGCGCATCACACCTTCCTCTTGGGGTTCCCAACGGACGTGTGTAATTGCACGCCATCAAAGACATCAAGCAAACAACTTGGACTATCAATAGAATCAGGAGGCAAACTATTATACCAGATTTTAGCATCATCCTTTAATGAGAAAGGAAAAAAATTTAGCAACAAAATAAGTACGCTTCTTGGTATCATCAGAAAACAAGCTACTCAAAGTAGAAAGCTCAATCATGTGCTCTACATCACTTTCTTTTTCAGTACCACAAAAAGGTGTTTTCTCAACAATAGATATATGAGATAAATCAAGAGAAAAATCATAATCCTTATCCTTAATGTTTATAGGAGATGTGGCAAATTTAGGATCAGGAGACAATTTATATCTAACTGCACGTTGTGCAAGAAGCTTTTTAATGTTACTTGCATCAGTAGTAGCATTACATTTATCAATAAAATCATCATCAAGTTCCACATAATCTTCATCAAGATCATCACTAGAGTGTTCAACAGACTCAGGTGAATTAACAGGTGTAATAGTATTTTCATTAGGAATTTCAGCATTTTCATTATGTCTAGACCTAGCAATTGTAGCATTTAGAAAAGGACCTAATGAACCATTATCATCAAGCACAGTAGAAGCATCATCAAAATTATCAGAGGAATTTTCAGATTCAGCAGAAGTACCAATACGTGAAGCTTGTGGTGGTGAAACAAGTTGACTTATCACAGATGGTGAATCAAGAGCAGCAGAGGTACTAAGAGTTGTACCTTTTCTTGTAGTGGATGGTAATATGGCGACTTTAGCATCGCGAGTTTTACCCATGATGGAGGATTTGCAGCGAACAATATCAATTCAGGTGAACTTGCAAATAAAGCTATGTTCCCCGGCAACGGCGCCAGAAAATAGTCTTGATGACCCACAAGAAGGAGGAAGGAGTAGCTAGGGTTTGGAGAGAGGAGGGGCTTGGGGCGCCGGCTTGGGATCCCCTTGATGGTGCGGCCAACTTGTGTAACCAGCCGCCTCCAGATGACCCACAAGTATAGGGGATCGCAACAGTCTTCGAGGGAAGTAAAACCCAATTTATTGATTCGACAGAAAGGGAGCCAAAGAATATTTGTAAGCCTTAACAGCGGAGTTGTCAGTTCAGCTGCACCTGGAAACAGACTTGCTCGCAAGAGTTTATCAGTAGCAACAGTTTTATAGCAGTAGCAGTAGTGAAATAGAAACAGCAGTGTGATGACGATAGCGGTAGTGATTATAGTAAACAGCAGGATTAAAATACTGTAGGCATAGGGATGGATGAATGGGCGCTGCACGGATAATATAACTCATGTAATAATCAAGACAAGGCATTTGCAGATAATAATAAAATAGTATCCAAGTACTAAACAACCATAGGCATGTGTTCCGTATATAGTCGTACGTGCTCGCAATGAGAAACTTGCACAACATCTTTTGTCCTACCAGCCGGTGGCAGCCGGGCCTCTAGGGAAACTACTAGTAATTAAGGTACTCCTTTTAATAGAGTACCGGAGCAAAGCATTAAAACTCCGTGAACACATGTGATCCTCATATCACAGCCTTCCCCTCCGGTTGTCCCAATTTCTGTCACTTTGGGGCCTCGAGTTCCGGACAACAACATGTGTATACAACTTGCAGGTAAGATCACAAAACAATGAATATCATCATGAATCAATAACATGTTCAGATCTGAAATCATGGCACTCGGGCCCTAGTGACAAGCATTAAGCATAACAAGTTGCAACAATATCATAAAAGTACCAACAACGGATACTAGGCACTATGCCCTAACAATCTTATGTCTATTACATGAATAATCTCATCCAATCCCTACCATCCCCTTCAGCCTATAGCGGGGGAATTACTCACACATGGATGGGGGAAGCATGGATGGTCGATGGAGAGGCGTCGGTGGTGATGATGGCGATGATCTCCTGCAATTCCCCATCCCGGCAGGGTGCCAGAACGGAGTTTCTGGTCCCGAGACGGAGTTTCGCGATGGCGGCGGAGTTCTGGATGTCTTCTGGAAAAGTGGTCAAACCCCCTCGCGTTTTTATGTCAAGGGCTTTAAGTAGTCCAGAGGGGAGCGTCGGGGGCTGGTCGAGGCAACCTCACCATAAGGCGGCGCTGCACCCCTCCTGGCCGCGCCGGCCTATGGTGTGGGGGCCGTGGGCCTCCCCCTGGCTTGCCCTTCTGGCTCCGTGTGTCTTCTGTAAAAATAGGCCCTTTGCAATTATTTCTGGGGATTTTCCTGAAAGTTGATTTTCTGCACAAAAATAAGACACCAGGGCAATTCTGCTGAAAACAGCGTTAGTCTGTGTTAGTTGTATCCAAAATACACAAATTAGAGGCAAAACAACAGCAAAAGTGTTCGGGAAAGTAGATACGTTTTGGACGTATCACCTCCCTCTCCCCCTCATTATATAGGTGGAACCCCCTAGGGTTTGCCCAAAATCCGAATAAGAGTCCAACTCAAAAACTTCCATATTGGTGAAACCTAGGTCAAGTGGGATTGCTCCCTTTCCTTGCTTTCATGGCCGGCCAACTAGGTGGAGTCCACCATGGACTCCACCTTCCCACTTGATGGGTCGGCTAGGGTTGGTGGAATCCCTCCGGGACTCCTCCTTCCATAGTGATTTATTCCGGATGATTCTAGAAACTTCTATAACCTTCCATAAATTCACCGGACCATTCCAAAACATGGAATGTGACTTACTATATATGAATCTTATTCTCCGGACCATTCCGGAACTCCTCGTGATGTCTTGGATCCCATCCGAGACTCCGAACAACATTCGAACTCCATTCCATATTCCATATCTACTTAAAACGACATCAAACCTTAAGTGTGTCACCCTACGGTTCAAGAACTATGTGGACATGATCGAGACTCCTCTCCGATCAATAACTAATAGCGGGACCTGGAGATCCATAATAGCTCCCACATATTCAACGATGACTTCGTGATCGAAAGAACCATTTACATACGATACCGATTCCCTTTGTCACGTGATACTTTACTTGTCCGAGGTTCGATCATCGGTATCTCCATACCTAGTTCAACCTTGTTACCGACAAGTACTCTTTACTCGTACCGTGATATGATATCCCTTGTGAACCAGTCACATGCTTGCAAGCTAATTGGATGTCATTCCACCGAGAGGGCCCAGAGTATATCTACCCGTCATCGGGATGGACAAATCCCACTCTTGATCCATATGCCTCAATTCATACTTTCCGAATATTTAATCCCATCTTTATAACCACCCATTTAGGCAGTGGCATTTGATGTAATCAAAGTACCATTCCGGTATAAGTGATTTACATGATCTCATGGTCAAAGGACTAGGTTACTATGTATCTGAAAGCTTATAGCAAGTTGAACTTGATGACTTGATCTTATGCTAGGCTTACTATGGGTGTGTGTCCATCACATCATTCACCTAATGATATGATCTTGTTATTAATAACATCCAATGGTCATGATCAGGAAACCATGATCATCTATTAATCAACAAGCTAGTTAAACGAGAGGCTTACTAGGGACTGTGGTTGTTTACACAACACACATGTATTAATGTGTCCGGTTAATACAATTATAGCATGGGGTGTAAACATTTATCATGAACACTAAGATATAACAATAACTACTTTATTATTGCCACTTGGGCATATCTCCAACAGTCTCCCACTTGCACTCGAGTCAATAATCTAGTTTACATTTGTAAAGATATAACACCTTGGCCTTTTGGTGCTTATCATGTTTTGCTCACGGGAGAGGTTTCAGTCAATGAATCTGACACGCTCAGAAATGTATGTATTTTGCAATTCATTTGCGTCTTCACGCATCACTTATTCTCCAAATGAGTCGGCATTAATCGTATATGTTCGGTCTTCTGGTGGAACCTTAATTCCGCGGTCTGAAATATGTCACTAATATTGTCACACACAATATAGCTTCAAAGTTCTGACACTATTGGAACTACACCAAGTTCTCAAAGAACTTCTCGACTTAACATCCTCAGTCATTGTCAAAACAATGACATACTCTGCCTTCATTTGTAGAATCCGTCACAATATTTAGAACTCATCTAAATCTAGCATTGTGCTACCTTTTAATGAACACTTAGCCTAACTGAGATTTGAAATTCATTTTTATTTGTGACCAAACTAATATCGGTGCAACACCTTTACAGTGATTTGTTTGTCATTTGCCCATACAAAACTAATATCCTTGGTTTTTCTAAAGCAATTAGGGATATTCTTACTGTTGTCCAATGATCATCACATGAATCATTCTGGTATATGCTTCTAACTCTTTAGAGCACAGGACATCTGATTGTGTACATATTATTTGTGATCTAAAATCACTCATGTGTTTTTACTCATTGAGTGTCAAATACACTCAAGTCTTGTTAATCCTTCACATGGAAAAGAACACCTTCTTAATATTTTTATATTGAACTACTTCAATATTCATTCTATGTACTTTGACTTAAACTTATTATGTGTTTCAATCTATCTTCATAGATCTTGACACTAAATATGTTTCGGTCCATATCCTTTCATTGAAGTTAATTCTCAATGAAACCTTTTAATCACATCAAGTATATAATTACATAATTTATAATCAATGATATGTCATCCACATATAATATTATAACTATGTCTCAGCGCTCCCACTTAATATCTTGCAAATGAAAGCATCTTCATCGTTTCTGATGAAATCAAAAAACTCTTTGACTATTTCATCCGGTGAAGATTCCAACTCCGTGATACTTACTTCATCCAGTGAAGTTTGTATACCTATCTAGTATTCCAGGGACTAGCAAAACTCTTTGGTTTGTATCTAGTATACATCCTTCATACACACTTCTGGTAAGGAATATATTTCTGCCATCCTACTATCATATCTCATAAAAGAAATATGCAGCGATTACTAGAATAATCCACATAGACTATAAGCATCGCTATAGAAGATCTAATCTTATCATTGTAACCTCTTTGAACTTTGTCGTAAATAACTTTTTGACAAGTCGAGCTTCTTCAAGGATATTCCATCCAAGTCCATCAATTTTATAGATCCATTTACTTTCAAAAAGTATTCACCTATCTTGGATTTCATGGCGCATAGCCATTTTAACGGAGTCATGGGCCCATCATAACTTCTTTGTATGTAATTGGTTTATCATTGTTCAAAATCAATCCTTTGTCAACAAATCATTTATTCGATCACAAAGTAAACCACATCTACAAGGTTCAATAGGTACTTTGATCTCCATGACTATAACACTTTGTAGACATGGGAGCCATGATCGTCGTGGCCGCTTCCGGAACCATTTCCGATGCTGCGCTACTCTGATCATCATGCTCAGGTTCATGAACCTTATCAAGTTCGATTGTCCTCCCACTCAAATACTTCGTTAGAAAACAATTTCTTGGAAATAAGCAAGTAACATTAACAAACACTTTTGTCTCTTACTTCATAGTGGAAAGAATTCCCAATTTGTTCTCTCGGGACAACAACAAAGACATTCATCCGGTTTTGGTTGTAAACTCATTTACTTATGCTACGCATACCAAAATTTAAGAAAGGACTATTAGGGTTTATACCCATGCCATAACTCGTATGGTGTCATTTCAACGGATTATGATGATGCTCTATTTAGTGTAAAAGCGGTAGTCTCTAAAGCATAATCCACAAAAATATAATAGCGTCATTTTATTTTATCTCATCATTAACCCAACAAGGTTTGGATACGTCTCTCGGATACTCCATCATCACTATGATACTCCAAGAAACGTGAGTTGTAGAACAATTTCATAACTCTCTTAGATGTTCACTAAAACTCGTAATTCAAATATTTCCACCATGATCCAATCATAGATATTTGACTTTTCTATTACGATGATTTCCACTTCATGCTGAAATTTATTTGAATCCATTCAAATGTTTCAAACTTCTTCCTTATCGAATAAATATATCCACATATATATACTCATTTCATTGTT
The DNA here is from genome assembly GCF_022539505.1 of Lolium rigidum. Taxonomy (NCBI): domain Eukaryota; kingdom Viridiplantae; phylum Streptophyta; class Magnoliopsida; order Poales; family Poaceae; genus Lolium; species Lolium rigidum. The sequence goes on from NC_061514.1 coordinate 224,361,906, forward strand.
GGAAGTTTTCATGAAGTAGAAGAATCTCCCGCACACAACTATGCCTAGTGAACCACATACATCATCATGTATGTTTCCACTAAGTTAGTTGCCCGTTCAACTCTTGGCCTATGAACAGTATTTCAGTCATTCTCTTTAGAAGAGATTTGCAAGCGCCAAACGATTCAAAAATCAAATGACTCCAAAAATCCATTTGCATGGAGTTCCTTGATGCGTTTCTTTCTAACAGGACCTAAATGGCGGTTCCACTAATGAGTGGAATTCACATCATTTTCCTTATGGCATTTTAGCGTCAGTGTTATGCATGTGTGCTTCACCATAAAGATTTATAATAACTTATCCATCGTACATGGAATGTTGTCATAATTTGAACAACTCATTGTTTTCATTTAACCGAGAACAAAACAAAAATTATAAAGTTCTTTATTATAAATTTGAAGGGACATAATAACACTTTATTTTTGTTCCAGACGTGCATTCCTATCATATTCCTTGTCAGTCACTTAGGCCATTGTATTCTTGTATTGCGTTGTTTTGTATGACACTTCATACCAACCAATATGGTACAGATACCCAAGAATTTCATTGTGTGACCAAACAAGGAATACATTCATAACATGTATATCATCTATATACACATGAGCTAGACTTTCTAGTCTTTTCTTTCTTTCTGCCAAAAATCTTTTGTAGTTTCACTTTTAGCTTTCCTCATTCTCAGAAAACACTTCACCTTCAATAACTTCTAGGTCCATTGGTCAAATACTAATAACCTTGAGGTTTGAAGTTGATCGTCACATGACAAGTGTCCCAGATTCCACTATTAGTAACTTTTAATGTGATGAACAATTTCACTCATATTTTATCCATCAAATCATGACGACTTTCTGAGACCATGTCTGTACATGCTAGGCTCGTAAAGTTTAACCTTAGTATTCGCATGTGCAAATCTGGCTTGCACCTGTTGTATGCACACGTAGAATCTATAACACCCGATCATCACGTGATGCTTCGAAACGATGAGTCTTAGCAACGGTGCATACTAAGGACGATCACTTCATGGATATACGAATATCATTTGTTCCCAACTAGTTGGAGGATCCGGACGCCTAGCGTCTTCAATCTTCGTACATTCCCATAAAACTTATGAGTTTATGTAGTCTCACTAGATTATATTCTATCATCTTGCAATAAGGTCTTAGATATGACATATATCTCATACCACGCTTATTTCTGAAAACAAAATTTCCAGCTCCTTACTTTTCAAACGGATTTGAACTTCAAGTTTCACGGAGACAAGATGATTTTAGGTACTAACTGAAACCATTGCTCTTTGAATCAGTAAAACTTTAAAATCCACCCCAGGTATCTCTACCTGTAGGCAGAGGGTCCTCGTTCTTCTGGAGATGCCGATGGCGCTGCTGAAGTGGATTGGGATGGCTGCGCCAAAGTCTACTGATCTATTAAGAATTTGCAACATAAGCTTTAGTGCCTTGCTATGGCGAGGTCGTATCCCCGCCAGAGTCGGTGAAGCTTGATAGTATCCTGGCATGAATTCACATACGTAAGATCCCGGTAATCTTCAGGACCATGGACATCGTGAACGAACTGGCCTCTCAATCCTGATGGTGGTACCCATTCTGCTAGTGCGAAAGCTGTTCCCGTTTCTTCGTGATCCGATCCGGTATCCGCGAGGTTTACTAAAAGTTTGCAATAGGACTTAATTATTTCTTGATACTTTAATACTCCCTCCGTTCCTTTCTATAGTGCCTATTCTTTTTGGCACGGAAATTAGCGCAAGTAATTGTTTTAACAGAAAACCCCCTACCGGATCTGAGAGAGGAAAAAGGAAAAGTAAACAGATCAGAGGTGGCCATAACCGTTCGCGTGAAGGATGTTGTCTCCCGTTATTCTCGCTAGCGAATCCTCCCGATCCAACCGATCCCGTGAAGGACTCCTCTCCCCCGCTTTTCTTTTCCTGGGCGCGCGCGCATACCTTTCATCTCTCTCCCGCGCGCACGTACGTTAGCAGAGACTCCAAGGACGGCGAAAATTTCAGCAATGGAGGCAATTCCAAGGGCGGCAATGATCCAGAATTTTCAAGTTCAAAATTTGGACGTCGGGGCTATAAATAGATGGACATCAGCACGGCCATCTCATCCCTCACCAATCTCTTCTCTCTTCTCGCTGCTATCTCCAGCTCGCCTAGAGTCATGGCCGGTCACCGGGGAGGTTGGATCAACTGGGATGCCCTCCGCGAGGAGGCGGAGGAGGATGCTGCTGGTTTGAACTACGACTACGAATTTGTGGTACTGGATCAAGGTTTGCCACATGATTTCTCAGTTTTCAGTTGATTTCGTGCTGGAGTACTGTATTTGAATTGATCGCGATTATGCATACTCGCAGAGGAAGAAGAGGAGGAAGTCACGGAGTCTTCTGATCGGCGCCGTGGCCCGTGGCGGCAAGCTCGGCCTGGCCGGAGGTGTGCGTTCTGGGCGCGGCCATGGCCAGGCTAGGCTTAGCAATTCCCGCCATGGACTTGCGCACCGAGTGCGGTCGATTGTCAGCCGCACCATGGCCGGTGTTCATGGAGAAGGCAGCAGCAGCCTTGGAAGATCTCGCCTCGGACTAACTGGCCGCAGGCGTGTCCCTGCACCTTTCACACAATGGCCTCCTCAAGACGTTCGTAATCAAGGTAGTACTCAGCCGACAGTATTTTCATGTCTAGCATGCCCACGTCAATACTCGACGAACAGATTGCATGTGTAGCAGTATATAATGAGCAGATGTTTGCAGTAGCTCTATTAGTATAGCATGTGTTCAGATTTCATGTGTAGCAGTATATAATGAGCAGATGTTTGCAGTAGCTCTATTAGTATAGCATGTGTTCAGATTTCATGTGTAGCAGTATATAATGAGCAGATGTTTGCAGTAGCTCTATTAGTATAGCATGTGTTCAGATTTCATGTTCAGATGGATACAGTAGCACTAGGAATATGTTTTTTTGTTCAGATTTCATGCCCAGACGTCAGTAGCAGTAGCATCTGTTCAGATGTTTACATGTGTTCACATATTTGCAGTAGTACTATAGCATGCCCAGGTGAATATAGCATGGTCAGATGGATACAGTAGCACTAGGACTATGTTTTTTGTTCAGATCGATACAGTAGCAGTAGGAGTACTTGTAATCTGATTATAGGTTCAGATGTTTATAATAGCACTATTTCATGTGTACCATCTGATCGTATGAGTAAAGCATGTGTGTAAATTTCTACATGTGCTACTCCATATCCATGTACAGTACCAGTAGGTGATGAATGTGTACCAGTGACTATTACTCCTGTTGTAACCATATCTAACGATATAGGTGGCTCATCAAGCGACACCGAACAACATGTAGATGATGAACCTGACGACAGGTCAAATGAGGAACCGATGGAGAATGGTGATCATGCTTCTGACCCACATGTTGCATGCTTGTTTAATGGATTTTCACTTTTTTAACGGTTTTTTACTTTATTCCGCAGGTTCCAATGGTACATTGAAGAAGAAAAGAAAGTGGTACAAACTCCATGAGAAGCAAGCTGCGTACATAATGCTTCTAGAGAGGACCTCTGCTGGGGTCTTAAGTCGAGGGGTGTCTGAGGAGGTGTCCGCACTAACAAAGATCCCTGTACGTACATTGGTGAATTGGTGGACAAAGTGCAAAACACTTGGTCTGCAAGGACTTGAAAGCAAACGTGGAAATTCGGGGCGGAAGAGATTACCTTTTGATGCGGAGGCTATCACACTGGTGGATTTGAGTAAAAGGACCACCGTTCACGATTTAGCAATTGAAATGAACATGTCGAAGACTACATTATGGCGACGTCTAAACGAAGGCTTGTTTAGGCGTCACACAAATGCCATCAAGTCCACGCTGACAGATGATAACAAGGTAGCTCGTGTAAGATTTTGTTTATCCATGCTTGAAAACATTATAGACTTTGAGGACTCAAATTTTAAACAAATGTATAATGTCATACACATCGATGAGAAATGGTTTAACCGCACACGCGGTAGCCAGAATTATTACTTGGCTCTTGGCGAAGAGGATCCATACCGTAGCACGCAAAGCAAAAACTTCATTGAGAAGGTGAGCAATTTAAATAAGTTCTTCTGGTTGTAAATGAGTATTTTGAATAATGGTATGGTAATGTTATTCTGTAGGTGATGTTCTTGGCAGCCGTCGCTCGTCCACGATTTGATGCTAATGGCAATGTGGTTTTCGATGGAAAACTTGGAATATGGCCGTTCACCTACGAAGAAGCGGCAAAAAGAAAAAAGCAAGAACAGAGAAGCTGGAACAATGGTAAGGAGTTGTAGTTATATGTTCACTTTTATAGTCCGTATGTTGTGTACTTGGCCCTTATTGACATGGTGAACGTTTTGTACTAGGTCACTAAGGTACTCCCAGCGGTTACCCAAAGTGTAAGCCGGAATTACATGATTAATTTTCTGATACCGGCAATAAAGCAGAGATGGCCGGCAGCCGAGCGTGGAACGACAATCTATATTCAACAGGATAATGCGAAGACACATATCCCTGTAGATGATCCAGAATTTGTCGCTGCGGCTCAAGCTGATGGTTGGGATATCGGTCTGACATGCCAGCCTCCGAACTCCCCCGATCTAAATATCCTTGACCTAGGGTTTTTTGCAGCGCTGCAATCAATTTTTCACAAGTTATCTCCAGGTATTTTTTGTACGCCGTTCTGTACAATTCAGTTGTTTTCATGTACTACATGTTTTAGTTGCTGATGGTTGCAAGTACTTGTGCAGGATCTATTGATGACATTGTGCAGAAGGTGCAGCAGGCCTTTAACGAGTACCCAGCTGAACGCAGCAACAGAATCTTCCTGACTTTGCAAGCTTGCATGAGCGAAGTAATTCAGCAGCTGGGAGGGAACCGATATAAAGTCCCCCACATGCGGAAGGAGGTTTTACAGAGGCTCGGAACTCTGCCGGTGACACTACAATGTGCTGCTAATTTTGTGAAGTGGGCGATCGACTCCTTGCAGGATGCTTAGTTTTACTTAAAATAGTCCGTTCAAGTTTGTTTGAATTTTTCTTTTGTGTGAGTCTTGTACGAGACTGAAAGTTTATGCCGAGTATTAGTTGCAATGGAATTGTTTGTGAAACACAACAGAAGCACGGTACAAAAGAAATACTCTTGCAATGACTTTGTTTGGTTAATCACTACAGAAACACAATAAATATTCTTGCTAACGATAAGTGTGATTGAAAAGAGAACACAAGAAATAGGAGTACATTTATTCATACGACATCAAACCAACTAAAGTACTCGTACGTAGCATGATGGAATCAATTTATTCATGATACAAAAACATGATCTCCTATCTGTATTTATCGAGGTCACGGCCCTGATCTTCATCCTCGCTGCATACATAGCTGCTGTTCGCGGACGATCCATCCGGGCTTCTTTGGAAATAGTCGCGATCCTCGCCGCAGCCGGAACACTTGTGCCTTGCCACTTCGTTGACCCACTCGGAAAAGTCGATGATTGTTCCCGGCAATTGACGACACACTAGGCATGGTACCTTCTCCTCTGGAAGAAGGTCCGGCGCCGCCTTCCCATCTTCAACGACCGGAACCTCAGGCGCCGTCTGCTCCTCTTGAACGACCGGAACGTCGCCTGCCGCCTTCTCCTCTTCAGCTATTGCAACATCGCCTGCCGCCTTCTCCTCTTCAGAATTGGGAACTTCGCCTACCGCCGTCATCTCTTCCGCTCTGGCAACGCTGGCCTTGGTCGTGTCCTCCTTCACCATGCAACATGCAGCCGAGGAGTCCATGCGAGAGAGATCGAGAGAATAGGACGTGAGAATCGTCCAGCGTGGAGGAGTACGTACGTGATACGGCGGCCAGGTTCGTTCAGAACGTCCGAAGAGAGAGGAGGCGTGCGGAGGGAGTACTAGAGAGGAGGCGTGCGGAGGGAGATTGTCTCCACGTTTTCAGCACCGAATATATGGTTACCATATTTTGTGGATGGAAACAGATTTGTTTCCAGATTTCCTGGACGAGTGGAAGGGGTTCTTTGCAAAAAAACAAAGCTTTTCTCTTATATTTTGAAACAAAAACGAAAAAACAATAGGCACTATAGAAAGGAACGGAGGGAGTAATACGGTACCTGTCCGTAAAGTTACTTGTCAGACTTAACAGTATTTCTATCTCAATTACAAGACTAGCGCATGGTAGAAAACGGATGCCAATTCTACAAATTTAATTCAAAATACTATTCAGACTATGTTCATGATAATTAGTTCATGTTTTAATCTAATTACAAATGAACTCCCACTTAATACAACATCCCTCATAGTTGTTTAGTGGCACACGATCCATATCCACTACACCAACATCAACATGTTGATCATATCATCCATATGACTCGTGTTCAACCTTTCGGTTTCCTGTGTTCCGAGGCCATGTCTGTACATGCTAGGCTCGTCAAGCAAACCCAAGTATTTCGGCGTGTGCAACATGGCTTACACCCATTGTTTGTGAACGTAGAATCTATCACATCTAATCATCACGAGATGCTTCAAAACGACGAACTGTAGCAACGGTGCATACGAGGGGAGAACACTTTATTATCTTGATATTAATGTGAGGGATCATCTTATAATGCTACCGTCACGATCTAAGCAAGATAAGATGCATAAAGGATTAACATCACATGCAATTCATATGTGATATGATATGGCCCTTTAGTCTTTGCGCCTTTGATCTTCATCTCCAAAGCACGGACATGATCTCCATCATCAACGGGCATGATCTCCATCATCATCGGCGTAGCGTCAAGGTCCATGGCGCCGTCTTCATGGTTGTTCACCGTGTGTAGCAACTATTACAACTACTTTGAAATAATACTACAACATGAAATATAAAGACAACCATAAGGCTCCTGCCGGTTGCCACAATACAATAATGATCATCTCATACATATTCATCATCACATCATGGCCATATCACATCACCAAACCCTGCAAAAACAAGTTAGACGGCTCTAATTTGGTTTGCATATTTTACGTGGTTTAGGGTTTTCGATTAAGATCCAATCTACCTACGAACATGAACCACAATGCTGATACTAGTGTTGTCAATTGAAATAGTAAATTGAATCTTAACTATGGTGAGAGAGACAGACACCCGCAAAGCCACTTATGCAATACAAGTTGCATGTCAAGCGTGGAGCAAGTCTCATGAACGCGGTCATGTAAAGTTAGCCCGGACCGCTTCATCCCACCATCCCGCAAGATGCAAAGTACACATAACAAGAGACAACAAAAGCATCAACGCCCATAAAACCATTGTGTTCTACTCGTGCAACCAATCTATGCATAGAAACGGCTCTGATACCATTGAAGGGATTCGTAGCATAGAAAACAAAAAAATTCCTACCGCAAGAACGAATAACAAGCCAAGATCTAATCTAGTAGATGGTAGCAACGAGATGAAGATGAGAATAACCCTCGAAGATTCCAAAGCCTACGAGATTAGATCTCGTTGTTGATGTAGTCGATCACTTGCCGCTTTCAAAAGCGCGTAGAAGATCTTGACGGTGCCACAATCGGGCAGCACCTCCGTACTCGGTCACACGTTCGGTGTTGATGACGACGTCCTTCTACCCGTTCCAGCGGGCAGCGGATGTAGTAGATCCTCCTCGGAATCTCGCCAGCACGACGGCGTGGTGACGGTGGTGGTGGAGATCTCCGGCCGAGCTTCGCCGTAAGTGCTGCGGGAGAAGAAGGAGGAGGGAGTAGCTAGGGTTTGGGGAGAGGAGGGGCTTGGGGCGCCGGCTTGGGAGCCCCTTGATGGTGCGGCCAACTTGTGTAACCAGCCCCTCCCTCTCCCCCTGATTATATAGGTGGAACCCCCTAGGGTTTGCCCAAAATCCGAATAAGAGTCCAACTCAAAAACTTTCATATTGGTGAAACCTAGGTCAAGTGGGATTGCTCCCTTTCCTTACTTTCATGGCTGGCCAGCTAGGTGGAGTCCACCATGGGCTCCACCTTCCCACTTGGTGGGTTGGCTAGGGTTGTTGGAATCCCTCCGGGACTCCTCCTTCCATAGTGATTTATTCCGGATGATTCTAGAAACTTCTACAACCTTCCATAAATTCACCGGACCATTCCCAAACTTGGAATGTGACTTACTATATATGAATCTTATTCTTCGGACCATTCCGGAACTCCTCGTGATGTCCTGGATCCCATCCGAGACTCCGAACAACATTCGAACTCCATTCCATATTCCATATCTACTTAAAACGACATCAAACCTCAAGTGTGTCACCCTACGGTTCGAGAACTATGTGGACATGATTGAGACTCCTCTCCGATCAATAACTAATAGCGGGACCTGGAGATCCATAATAGCTCCCACATATTCAACGATGACTTCGTGATCGAAAGAACCATTTACATACGATACCGATTCCCTTTGTCACGTGATACTTTACTTGTCCGAGGTTCGATCATCGGTATCTCCATACCTAGTTCCACCTTGTTACCGACAAGTACTCTTTACTCGTACCGTGATATGATATCCCTTGTGAACCAGTCACATGCTTGCAAGCTAATTGGATGTCATTCCGCCGAGAGGGCCCAGAGTATATCTATCCGTCATCGAGATGGACAAATCCCACTCTTGATCCATATGCCTCAACTCATACTTTCCGAATACTTAATCCCATCTTTATAACCACCCATTTACACAGTGGTGTTTGATGTAATCAAAGTACCCTTCCGGTATAAGTGATTTACATGATCTCATGGTCAAAGGACTAGGTTACTATGTATCTGAAAGCTTATAGCAAGTTGAACTTGATGACTTGATCTTATGCTAGGCTTACTATGGGTGTGTGTCCATCACATCATTCACCTAATGATATGATCTTGTTATTAATAAGATCCAATGTTCATGATCAGGAAACCATGATCATCTATTAATCAACAAGCTAGTTAAACGAGAGGCTTACTAGGGACACTGGTTGTTTACACAACACACATGTATTAATGTTTCCGGTTAATACAATTATAGCATGGGGTGTAAACATTTATCATGAACACTAAGATATAACAATAACTACTTTATTATTGCCTCTTGGGCATATCTCCAACAGTTATGTTCATACTAAACTTCGCCTGATGACATGTAAACAGACATAAGAATGGACAGCTCTGCAGGCTGGCATCTGCATATAAACGTCAAAGGGGGAAGGACCAGCAGTATGTACTTACATCCACTCTATTGTAATAACCATGGAGGAGTTGAGTGTCACCCTTGTACTTGTTCTTGTGCGAACGCACAGGCACCCAGTTCCTGACTGCAATGTTGCATTCACTTGCAAAATTTGCAGCGATTGCAGCTGAAACTGGCCCAGCCCTTCCGCTTGGAATGACTACTGGCAGTTTGGGAACCTTTGGGAACATACTTCTGAATTTTTTGGCAAGTTGATGTTTACTCCCCTTGCCACTTCAAAAAATTAAGAGCAGTTAAGGTAATAAAAGAGGTACTCCAAATAAAATATGGACGGGAAAACAGACTAAATACACAAATCATGTCTTTAACCCCATTGCTGGACAGGGTTTCCACCTCAGGATCACCGAGTCCTGCCTCTCTGCTGGCCTGATGGGTTTGGTCATCAGGCTGAGGGTTTGCATGATCTTCATCATTCATGTGCTTGTTGGCATCCATCTGGTCACTGCACTCCACGAAGACAGGTCCTGTTGCATCATTACCTGTGACAAGGGATTAAGCTAGGATATGTGGTCATTTTGAAACAAAAGCTAAACTAAATGCATGTAAGAACTTGACAGCACTACTTGATAGATGCAGTATGCATTATGTGCTACCACTTTCCTTCAACAAGAGAAGGGTTCAGACGCAGGGATCTCCGTGGGGCTGAGATTGGACTTCGTTTGTTTCTAGGAGCTGGTGGGTCTGGTGATGATCTTTTCATGCCTGGCTACGTCAAGGTTCTATCTGGATGCGTTAGGTTTTCCTTGTAGCTGGCCGTAGGTATCTTCTTGCGCTGGTAAGAAGAACGACATTGATCATTGTATACAGGAAAAATTGATTGGCATTCAGAATCAAACATTTATAGATATGATAAGGAAAGATGAGATGGCTGAACTAGCACCTTAGCTGCCGAGAGAGCAGGGGAGCTCTCAAGCATATCATGTAATAAGACTGCAACTCACAGTCTCCTTCAGGTGTCCGAGTGCTGATATTCTCTTGTTACCCTTAGCAGTTGAGCCTCCCCTTTTACTATTATTTCCCCCCATTGAAGCATGTGATGCTAGCATCATCTCAACAAGAGAAGCTACAGGAAGTTTTGGAATGTTCCTCCTCTTTTTATTGCGTTTACCTGCCGCTGCTAAAATAGCAAGGACAAACATTAAGGCTTAGTTTGGTAGCTCGGTATTATCTAAACCAACGTAATATTGATTTTTTTGAAACAAAACAGCCCAACCACGGGGAGGCCCAGCTTATATTGAAAGCTCACATGTTTTTACAGACACACTGAAGGAAGGAAAAAACTCTAGTAGCAGAGAACAAAGACCACTCACAAGTCACAACACAGGAAGTAATACTGATAATTTAATTTGCCAAACTGGTTTACATTGTGGAACACAGGCCACACGGCTATATTTTATAACCAAAATATTCCAACGCCTGCCTAACAAATACCAGAGTTTTCCTTGTTTCTTAGTTTTAGATAAATAAGGTCAAACTTCTTTCTTGAACACTTAAAAAACACAGTTATCGAGAATATTTTGGTTTTTGAATCAAATTATTTACAGGATCCAAACATCCGAAATGTAGTTTAAGATGTGCGGATGTGTGGTATGTATGATGATATAGATCGAATAACTTGTATTTATAAGCTAGTAACAAACGAAATAAATCGGTATTCTCTTAGCAATCGACCATGAAACTACCCAATCGATAGCAATCGACCGAACATTCGAGGAGAGGCAAAACAATCAAACTAACTGGCTGCGAAAAAACAAGTATACATGTTCCTAGCCTCATAGGGAGAGGATTTTTCTCAACTGGCGTAGATGTGGCCCAAGACGATGGACCTCTACGGTATGGTTGGAGCGCGGCGACGATGTGCAGGGAGAACTCCAAAGGGAGAAGTAGCCGGCAGGAGGGGTGGATGTGGCCAGAGGCGGAACTAGGGTTTGTTGGAATGGGGAAAACTGGATGTGAAACTCCCATGGTTGCCCGACTGTAAGTGTTGTACTCCCTCCGGTTCAAAATATTTGCCAAAATAATTCCATATGGGGACTAGTTATGGCGCCATAGAATCACAGTTACTTAACTACCCCTGCCCTCATGCGCGCATCAGGCATTATAGTTGCGCGTTACTAACGGGTAGAAGGGTCATTTCACTGGTTGAAATTCTTTTGAGTGGGGTCGAAAATTTGCTCTGGCAGCAATTACAAATTTTCAGACGTGTGGGTCCGAAATCATGAAAGTGGGATGAAGTTGTGCTACGAATGAACTTCATTGTTGATCGACAGACATAGCCCAACAAGTATTCGCTTCTTGAGTAGTATATCAATTTCCTGTCCCTTAATGAATCCTCTGCCATTCCCCTAATAAAAAGAGAGCGTCCACAGAGTGAATTCTCAGGGAAATCTCCAAGGAACATATATTCATGTTATTATTAGTTAAAAGATGCAATACTTCACGCGAGCTGGTACGGCCTTGGCATACATTGTGTGGACTTGCAGATATATGAACAAACCCGTGAAAAAAGAACTTAGAACTAGATGCACGCTAATGCACACGTAACCTCAAAAAAAAAGGAAATGAGCAACCATGTACCGTATTGGTTCTCACAAAATTAGAGAATAACTTGTTCGACACGCTGCTCGATACTCCCAGCTAGCAAAGGGGTGTGCATACACACTGCTCGATACGCCCAGCTAGCCCGGGAACTTGAACACCATGGATTGAGAGCAACCCCAAACACGACCTCAGTCGATGTGTCAAACTTAAACACCAACACCTCGAACAACAGCTTGGGGCCATCGTTCTCTAACTTGAAAACGAGGGTGTCACCACGCTGCAAGCCGTGACTCCGAGCATAGCATTTCCAGCCTTCGAAGAAAACAAGCTCATCATCCATCAACTCGAGCTAGACAGAGTAATCGCACCATTTGGTCCTCTTCAGCCGCATGCGCCTTGGCTTCTTGTCAATCAACCGGGTATCCAAGAGGATGGACTTAAACATCGTAGGTATAACCAGAATGAACAAGTCATCATCATCCAGATGGACGTAGAAGCGTTGTGGCACCGATGGGTGGGCTTGTGTCCAATTATAGCAGGTCTGCCAACAACAGAGTTCATCATCAACAACACCTCTACTGCCTCCCTCCGGCCATGAGGTCATTGTAGGGGATAAAGTCTTCCATGCCGGCGGGAGGTGGAAGCAAAGTAGTTACGCACATCCTCACATTGATGCTAGGCTTCGGTCCCTTCAGAATTACAACACTGTGACAAAGGGAATAATTCCAGTTAGCTAGCACTTCAATGGTATACAAAAGATTAGTGCAATGCAGGCATACACACAAATCAACATATCTACGCGTCTATCAGGTAATACGCAGTTGCCAAACCAGGCACATCAATGATATTTCCCAAATGAGCCGATGATAAATAAATGAATCTACGCGTGCCTCGAAAAACCCTAACCGCCAAAATCAGTAGTCTAGTTTGGTACCAGAGTTTTTGCTACTAGAGTATTGAGCAAGTTTAATCGGAAAGTGGTTTTGGATCTTGAGCTCCAGTGTGCCTATCATATAATTTTTTTTTACAAATTATAAAAAAATCTGAAAAATAATTATAGAAATTGTCGAGTAATATATCTCACGGTCCTGCAAAATCTCAACCCAAACTTATTTTTATTTGGGCTAGATAAAAATACAAAATCTGATATGTTTTAGAGATTTGAAAATGTACTACTCAGATAAAAAAGACAAAATATGATAAAGTATTTGGACTTGATGTTTTGCACGTTTGTGGGATATATCATTCACTACATACTTATTTTTTTCCAGAACTTTTCTGAAACTCAAGAATATATTTTCTGATTTTTTTAAACCGAGATCAATGGTGCTCATGTGCACCAAATCTCTATCCGAGTTTAATCCCCGTTTATCGCCACTTTACCCCAAATCTTAGTGTATTTTCCTCCATAATCTACCCCTACATAGTGGATTGGGGATGCGGTTTGTGGGGATTGGGTGACGGTAGCGGTTCACCCAATACTCTAGAGTATTATCTCTACTAATCCCCACAAAAACTCTAGTACCAAACAAGGCCAGAGAGCTAGCCTGTTTACTTACAGCGGAGGTCGATGCAGATGTTCTGGCCGCCGCTGGAGCAGAAGAAGATGAAGGATGGGAAGCATCAGCTGTAGGAGATTCCACGGATGAAGACGTCGGCACTGCGGCTAGGGAAATTTGCGCCGCCCATCTTGTTTTACACATCAGCTTGTAGTGTTGAATGGCGCGACAGGCCTTTGACCCGTCAAACCTCGAGAGGAGGTGTACGGGAACCGAAGGCGGTGCCGGTGGCGGAGGAGGACAAGAATCCATCTGTCGCTCTGATGGATTATGCGGCGAGGGAGAGAGAGACAATGCACCGAGATGTATTTTGCAGCGGTGAGTGGTTAGGGATTAGTGATTACTTCCACAATTCTCCAGTGTGCGGGCATGTGCACATTTCTGGGCCGTCGTTTGTCCTCTCGGTCCTGGTTAAGCGAAAATTACCAACTTGGCGACTCGGCGTATTGCTATACTCCCTCCTGCCCATTTTATGTTGTGCATAATTTTCCGTGCAAGTCAAACTATGCAAACTTTGACCAAGAATAAAGATAATAATACAAAGATCTACCATATCAAATGCATATAATGTGTAAATATATTTCATAACAATTCTAAAAATATTATTATTTTGTTGTATAATTTTTTATCAATATAGATGATTAAACTTTAGCGAGTTTGACTTTGACCAAAGCTTATCCGCAACATGTTTTGGGCAGGAGGGACTATGTCTCATTGCTGACCGAGATTCCCACCCTTCGATGAGCGGGGGATCCAGAGAAACCCTAACCCATTGATCGTACGGTCTACAACTTTCATTTGATCCCAGCGTGGCAGTGGACTAATGCCTTTATTTCGGTTTGGTTATTAGCTAGGTAGCGAAATGTGGTAACAATGATAAGCCCATAAGCTCTCAAGGTGGAAATTGCACATACCACTCACTATTGTTTTTCACTTACTCACTATTGTTGTCATATACAATTAAAGATCGTCAATTTTACACGTGTAATATGTTGCACATGTCACACTTTGGTACTTAGGCTGGTTAACACGGTGAATCTAACATGCGGGGACCATCAAATGGACATGGTTAAATCTTTTTTTTAGATTAACGACATGGTGGGAGTTGAACTAGCAAGAACCATCTCTCTCCATCGTTAGTTAGCTTGACATCAACGGACAAACCTAAAATAATTGTACTATTTTTGCTCATCACATCATGGATCATATGGACACACACAATATTGGTGGGCATTCCAACCGTCCGAGAGCACCGGGATCCAGGAAAACGCTATAACCGGTTAACCACGCAGTCACAACTTTGACTCGATCCCAAACGGTGGTGCCCCAAATGGACTTATATATATATGCCTTCATTTGAGTGTGGTTAGCTAGCTAGGGCATATGTATAGGAACATATGGTAGCAAAGATCATACGAACGTAACATGCATATCCTCTCAAGATTCCCTTCGGTTGACATGAAGCACAAGGTTCTCCCATTTATGCCTAGAACCTATCCCAAAGTACCGGCAGCGCTGTGTGAAGCTGGTAACACCCGGGGAGGGGGGTATTGGACATGCACATGTGTAAATTAATTAATCTACGAACACAGTTGTGTGTACACACCATACATATATACACACACATTAGTTTTGGGGGATTACAACCCTCCGAGAAACGGCCGGGATCGAGAGAAACCCTAACTAGTTAATAACTAGTTCATTAACATGTTGATCGAGCGGCCTATATATAGCTTTGTTGACTCGATCCCAACGGTACTCATGCCTTCATGTGAGTTTGGTTAGGTAATAGGAACATGCATGCATGTTGCACGCGTAAGAAAAGGATCAACCAATATCCTCACGATAATATATGTACCCGTTGGCCTGACGCGGGGGTTCCGCCTACACGCCGGCCTAGAACCTCCCTAACTATCGTGAGCCCATGTGCGTGAATCCGGTCACACCCATGTGTCTATATGCATGGTTTAATATTGGATGTGGCAACTGGCCTCCACCACCAAACTTTGGTGTCGTACACACTATATGGACACACACAATGTTTTGAGGGAATCCCACACCATACGAGGAGCGGGCCAGGATACAGAGAAATCTGAACCTATTGACCGTGTGCATGGTCTACAACTTTTGTCTCGATTCAAATGACGGTGCCCCAAATGGAGTTATAATAATGTTGTCATTTTTGTTTGGTTATAGGTCATTAGCTAGGAGCTTTTGATAACAATTAAGTATCATCACATATATATCCTCTAAACATTAGTAATTAATTCTCTCCTAGCTAGCTAGCTAGCTAGGTTGGCCCGACCCGAGAGTTAAGTCCCCCGGCCAATATAGCTATTTGACCCCCGGGGAGTAGAATAGTTATTTTACACCCACCCTCTATCTTTGCAACCGTAAATGATTTTTACGTCACGTAATTTTTTTCTTACTTCATTAGTCAAGTATAACATAAGAAAAAAGAGACCTTGCAAAAACATTGTTTATGTGATGTAAAAAATGACATAAAATAAGTATTTTCGTCATTTTTTACACTACAATTATTCACACAATGCGTTTTATATGTCAATTTTTTTGTGGTAAATCAATATGAACATAATTATATGTAAACAAAACATAATTTTATGAATGCAACAACATAAATTATGTTGGGTGCAAAATAACCTTTCAACACCCTAGGTGCCAAATAGAGTTTCTATATATATATATATATATATATATATATATATATATATATATATATATATATATATATATATATATATATATATATATATATAAATGTCCATTCCTAGCTAATTAAGAGTAGTTATTAGCACGCATGCATGTGCGTATAAAGCCGGTCACAATCGGGGATTTAATATTGGGGGAGGGGGTCCTACCCTCCGAGGAGCATGCATGATGTGACGCCCGGAACCGGTACCATGAGGATTCCAGCGATCTCGCCGAAATCCGCACGATATCGATTCCGAGACGCCCTCCAACACGATGTGCGCGACGAATAACACACGTGATGCCCGAGGAATTAACACGAGCGGTAACATTACAACATGATTACAAAAGAGCCCATAAGAAACATATATATTACAACAATGACTCCAACGAGTCAAGATATAAATATACAATACAAATATCCAATCATACAGAAGATAAAATGCGTTCGAGTATGGACAAGATACAAATTGGACTAAGAGTCCAATTTGATAACCGGTGGCGTCCATAACCCTGCCTAGGCCAAGCCGGAAGGGTAACCTTGCTAACGTCGCCTTCATCGAACATGTCTTCATACCTCCCATTTATGTCCCAAAGCAGCAATAAGTACGGGTTCGTACTTAACAAGACTTCAAGACGTATAAGCATTCGTCAACCAGTCGTCCATTGTACTTGAGGCACGCAGGGGACTTAGAGGACGCAAGAGGAAAGTCATAGGCAATATGGTGGGGTTAAGCGGCATCGCGCGAGCACTAAAAACCTATAGAGACACTCTACAACATTCGTCTATCGAGAGAAGGTGAGAGAGCGTATAAACTAACGGTTCTATACTCGCAAACAAAACCCGGCTGATGTGTTCCCCCTTTGCAAAGAAGTACTTACAAAGACACTCATACGGTGGACAAGTTTTATTAGGTAACTGTTGTAGTACTACTATATTACTACGCAAGTTATTAGCAGCAACATAAAGGTGTATGTTGTTCTATGATCAAGCCATACAGCTCCAAGTCGTCCATAACCCCGAGACACGGCTTATCGATAAGATGTACATCATGCAGTGGTTGCCCAAATGTAACCATACGCATGCTTGAACCCGCTTTATAAAGGCAGGATCTCACAACAAGACCGTTCCCAATGCAAGAGAAAGTTTAATGGGAGCCACCCAACTAAGCTACCCGTGACGAAGTTCGGCCGTACTCCGATACGGACCCAGAGGTTTGCGACGGCTTCCAAGGCGGGCACTAACGACCGGCCAAGGATAAGGAATCCCGCGTTATGAGTACAATACATAATATAAACACCCGAAGGCAATAGGAAGTAAATCGTGCATATAGTGCATATGGGCAAATAAACCAAGGTTGTGGCTCCCAATAAACAGACTCGAGGAAAAGTAGTGGGTGGTGGGGGTCCCACTCCCCCACGTACGGGTAGAGCGTTCAATCTCGGAACAAATAACAAGAACTCGAGTCCTAGGGGACATTAGCGAGACAAAGATCCGATGCTTTCGCAAAGGGACTCACGAGATGCCACTTGCTAACAATTTTAGTTGTTAATATTAAGTAAAGCATGAGTATCTCCAACAAATATGTCCATAAACCATGTGTCATGATTCCCCAACGAGATAACCTGATAAGATAATGATGGCGAAACGAGATATAACGGCACTATCATGCACTACGACTCGCAAGGCGGACCCGATAACCAAACAACAGCTGTAGGAGGGTGGTGGAGTTAATATGGGCTGCTTGAGGTAACAAGTGGATAGGACACGTGACAAGAACGCAACTCAAGGCTGGCATAAGGGAGAAGGTAAAATAAAATAGGTGAGCGACTCCTGCAGAGACAAGAGTTTAGAAAATGCTTGCATGTTGATTGTCGAAGAACATCCACAAAACTTTTCGTATCTCACAACACCACTTCGCGATCCTATCCGGGAAGAAGAAAATGCTGGAACACATGACGTATGCAAGTCTTACTACGGATAAAGAAGATCCAGCATGATCAAGATGATATGCATGACATGGCAGATATGGTACAATGCAAGTTATCCATATTAAGCGGAGTCAGAACCCGGACAAGCAAATTAGGTTGAAGTTGCATTTCTACTGACAAAGTTAAGTGTTGATTAGCATGAGGGGTGCGCTACTTCAAAATTAAACGGAGCGGGGAAAACCACGTCGGTGTTCGAAATACTCCGCATATATGTGAGGTGAAATGCACAAACTATCACATCGCGACATGATGCAAGATGCAAACGAGATGAATGGATGGCATATTCAGGTTCGGTGCATTTTTCCGATCAAAAATCATATATAATTTTTTTATTTGAGTTACCAATAAAAAATTATTAACATATTAAGTTTTATTATTAATTAAAATATAAAACATGTTTTATTTTAAATAGAAAAGGCTCAGTTTAATTTTCGAAAAGGGGGAAGGACCCAGGTTACTTTCAAACACATGCAGGGGGGTTTTCAGAAAAGCATCCGCCGGAAGGACTGCGGGTTCGGAAAAGCAAAAGAAGTTAGGGGCCTTGATGAAAAGGGGTAGATCTGGATCTAGGTGTGGGGTTTCTCACCGAGGGGCTGGCTAGCCCGAGCGGCTGACCGACGGGTCCCGTGCCACGCCGGACGGCAGCGTGGCGAATCTTGCACGCACACGAACCTGACGAAGCCGAAGAAGGAGGAGCAGCGGTGAGCATAGGGGAGCAATGGCGTCCGAGACAGGAACGGCGACCACAACGGTGGTGTCTGGAGGGGAAAAAGAGGGGAGCGGAGAGGCT
>NC_061514.1:224380914-224540997 GCF_022539505.1 Lolium rigidum
TATCATTGTAACCTCTTTGAACTTTGTCGTAAATAACTTTTTGACAAGTCGAGCTTCTTCAAGGATATTCCATCCAAGTCCATCAATTTTATAGATCCATTTACTTTCAAAAAGTATTCACCTATCTTGGATTTCATGGCGCATAGCCATTTTAACGGAGTCAGGGCCCATCATAACTTCTTTGTATGTAATTGGTTTATCATTGTTCAAAATCAATCCTTTGTCAACAAATCATTTATTCGATCACAAAGTAAACCACATCTACAAGGTTCAATAGGTACTTTGATCTCCATGACTATAACACTTTGTAGACATGGGAGCCATGATCGTCGTGGCCGCTTCAGGAACCATTTCCGATGCTGCGCTACTACGATCATCATGCTCAGGTTCATGAACCTTATCAAGTTCGATTGTCCTCCCACTCAAATACTTCGTTAGAAAACAATTTCTTGGAAATAAGCAAGTAACATTAACAAACACTTTTGTCTCTTACTTCATAGTGGAAAGAATTCCCAATTTGTTCTCTGGGACAACAACAAAGACATTCATCCGGTTTTGGTTGTAAACTCATTTACTTATGCTACGCATACCAAAATTTAAGAAAGGACTATTAGGGTTTATACCCATGCCATAACTCGTATGGTGTCATTTCAACGGATTATGATGATGCTCTATTTAGTGTAAAAGCGGTAGTCTCTAAAGCATAATCCACAAAAATATAATAGCGTCATTTTATTTTATCTCATCATTAACCCAACAAGGTTTGGATACGTCTCTCGGATACTCCATCATCACTATGATACTCCAAGAAACGTGAGTTGTAGAACAATTTCATAACTCTCTTAGATGTTCACTAAAACTCGTAATTCAAATATTTCCACCATGATCCAATCATAGATATTTGACTTTTCTATTACGATGATTTCCACTTCATGCTGAAATTTATTTGAATCCATTCAAATGTTTCAAACTTCTTCCTTATCGAATAAATATATCCACATATATATACTCATTTCATTGTTGGAAGTTTTCATGAAGTAGAAGAATCTCCCGCACACAACTATGCCTAGTGAACCACATACATCATCATGTATGTTTCCACTAAGTTAGTTGCCCGTTCAACTCTTGGCCTATGAACGGTATTTCAGTCATTCTCTTTAGAAGAGATTTGCAAGCGCCAAACGATTCAAAAATCAAATGACTCCAAAAATCCATTTGCATGGAGTTCCTTGATGCGTTTCTTTCTAACGGGACCTAAATGGCGGTTCCACTAATGAGTGGAATTCACATCATTTTCCTTATGGCATTTTAGCGTCAGTGTTATGCATGTGTGCTTCACCATAAAGATTTATAATAACTTATCCATCGTACATGGAATGTTGTCATAATTTGAACAACTCATTGTTTTCATTTAACCAGAACAAAACAAAAATTATAAAGTTATTTATTATAAATTTGAAGGGACATAATAACACTTTATTTTTGTTCCAGACGTGCATTCCTATCATATTCCTTGTCAGTCACTTAGGCCATTGTATTCTTGTATTGCGTTGTTTTGTATGACACTTCATACCAACCAATATGGTACAGATACCCAAGAATTTCATTGTGTGACCAAACAAGGAATACATTCATAACATGTATATCATCTATATACACATGAGCTAGACTTTCTAGTCTTTTCTTTCTTTCTGCCAAAAATCTTTTGTAGTTTCACTTTTAGCTTTCCTCATTCTCAGAAAACACTTCACCTTCAATAACTTCTAGGTCCATTGGTCAAATACTAATAACCTTGAGGTTTGAAGTTGATCGTCACATGACAAGTGTCCCAGATTCCACTATTAGTAACTTTTAATGTGATGAACAATTTCACTCATATTTTATCCATCAAATCATGACGACTTTCTGAGACCATGTATGTACATGCTAGGCTCGTAAAGTTTAACCTTAGTATTCGCATGTGCAAATCTGGCTTGCACCTGTTGTATGCACACGTAGAATCTATAACACCCGATCATCACGTGATGCTTCGAAACGATGAGTCTTAGCAACGGTGCATACTAAGGACGATCACTTCATGGATATACGAATATCATTTGTTCCCAACTAGTTGGAGGATCCGGACGCCTAGCGTCTTCAATCTTCGTACATTCCCATAAAACTTATGAGTTTATGTAGTCTCACTAGATTATATTCTATCATCTTGCAATAAGGTCTTAGATATGACATATATCTCATACCACGCTTATTTCTGAAAACAAAATTTCCAGCTCCTTACTTTTCAAACGGATTTGAACTTCAAGTTTCACGGAGACAAGATGATTTTAGGTACTAACTGAAACCATTGCTCTTTGAATCGGTAAAACTTTAAAATCCACCCCGGTATCTCTACACGTAGGCGAGAGGGTCCTCGTTCTTACGGAGATGCCGATGGCGCTGCTGAAGTGGATTGGGATGGCTGCGCCAAAGTCTACTGATCTATTAAGAATTTGCAACATAAGCTTTAGTGCCTTGCTATGGCGAGGTCGTATCCCCGCCAGAGTCGGTGAAGCTTGATAGTATCCTGGCATGAATTCACATACGTAAGATCCCGGTAATCTTCAGGACCATGGACATCGTGAACGAACTGGCCTCTCAATCCTGATGGTGGTACCCATTCTGCTAGTGCGAAAGCTGTTCCCGTTTCTTCGTGATCCGATCCGGTATCCGCGAGGTTTACTAAAAGTTTGCAATAGGACTTAATTATTTCTTGATACTTTAATACTCCCTCCGTTCCTTTCTATAGTGCCTATTCTTTTTTGGCACGGAAATTAGCGCAAGTAATTGTTTTAACAGAAAACCCCCTACCGGATCTGAGAGAGGAAAAAGGAAAAGTAAACAGATCAGAGGTTGCCATAACCGTTCGCGTGAAGGATGTTGTCTCCCGTTATTCTCGCTAGCGAATCCTCCCGATCCAACCGATCCCGTGAAGGACTCCTCTCCCCCGCTTTTCTTTTCCTGGGCGCGCGCGCATACCTTTCATCTCTCTCCCGCGCGCACGTACGTTAGCAGAGACTCCAAGGACGGCGAAAATTTCAGCAATGGAGGCAATTCCAAGGGCGGCAATGATCCAGAATTTTCAAGTTCAAAATTTGGACGTCGGGGCTATAAATAGATGGACATCAACACGGCCATCTCATCCCTCACCAATCTCTTCTCTCTTCTCGCTGCTATCTCCAGCTCGCCTAGAGTCATGGCCGGTCACCGGGGAGGTTGGATCAACTGGGATGCCCTCCGCGAGGAGGCGGAGGAGGATGCTGCTGGTTTGAACTACGACTACGAATTTGTGGTACTGGATCAAGGTTTGCCACATGATTTCTCAGTTTTCAGTTGATTTCGTGCTGGAGTACTGTATTTGAATTGATCGCGATTATGCATACTCGCAGAGGAAGAAGAGGAGGAAGTCACGGAGTCTTCTGATCGGCGCCGTGGCCCGTGGCGGCAAGCTCGGCCTGGCCGGAGGTGTGCGTTCTGGGCGCGGCCATGGCCAGGCTAGGCTTAGCAATTCCCGCCATGGACTTGCGCACCGAGTGCGGTCGATTGTCAGCCGCACCATGGCCGGTGTTCATGGAGAAGGCAGCAGCAGCCTTGGAAGATCTCGCCTCGGACTAACTGGCCGCAGGCGTGTCCCTGCACCTTTCACACAATGGCCTCCTCAAGACGTTCGTAATCAAGGTAGTACTCAGCCGACAGTATTTTCATGTCTAGCATGCCCACGTCAATACTCGACGAACAGATTGCATGTGTAGCAGTATATAATGAGCAGATGTTTGCAGTAGCTCTATTAGTATAGCATGTGTTCAGATTTCATGTGTAGCAGTATATAATGAGCAGATGTTTGCAGTAGCTCTATTAGTATAGCATGTGTTCAGATTTCATGTGTAGCAGTATATAATGAGCAGATGTTTGCAGTAGCTCTATTAGTATAGCATGTGTTCAGATTTCATGTTCAGATGGATACAGTAGCACTAGGAATATGTTTTTTTGTTCAGATTTCATGCCCAGACGTCAGTAGCAGTAGCATCTGTTCAGATGTTTACATGTGTTCACATATTTGCAGTAGTACTATAGCATGCCCAGGTGAATATAGCATGGTCAGATGGATACAGTAGCACTAGGACTATGTTTTTTGTTCAGATCGATACAGTAGCAGTAGGAGTACTTGTAATCTGATTATAGGTTCAGATGTTTATAATAGCACTATTTCATGTGTACCATCTGATCGTATGAGTAAAGCATGTGTGTAAATTTCTACATGTGCTACTCCATATCCATGTACAGTACCAGTAGGTGATGAATGTGTACCAGTGACTATTACTCCTGTTGTAACCATATCTAACGATATAGGTGGCTCATCAAGCGACACCGAACAACATGTAGATGATGAACCTGACGACAGGTCAAATGAGGAACCGATGGAGAATGGTGATCATGCTTCTGACCCACATGTTGCATGCTTGTTTAATGGATTTTCACTTTTTTTAACGGTTTTTTACTTTATTCCGCAGGTTCCAATGGTACATTGAAGAAGAAAAGAAAGTGGTACAAACTCCATGAGAAGCAAGCTGCGTACATAATGCTTCTAGAGAGGACCTCTGCTGGGGTCTTAAGTCGAGGGGTGTCTGAGGAGGTGTCCGCACTAACAAAGATCCCTGTACGTACATTGGTGAATTGGTGGACAAAGTGCAAAACACTTGGTCTGCAAGGACTTGAAAGCAAACGTGGAAATTCGGGGCGGAAGAGATTACCTTTTGATGCGGAGGCTATCACACTGGTGGATTTGAGTAAAAGGACCACCGTTCACGATTTAGCAATTGAAATGAACATGTCGAAGACTACATTATGGCGACGTCTAAACGAAGGCTTGTTTAGGCGTCACACAAATGCCATCAAGTCCACGCTGACAGATGATAACAAGGTAGCTCGTGTAAGATTTTGTTTATCCATGCTTGAAAACATTATAGACTTTGAGGACTCAAATTTTAAACAAATGTATAATGTCATACACATCGATGAGAAATGGTTTAACCGCACACGCGGTAGCCAGAATTATTACTTGGCTCTTGGCGAAGAGGATCCATACCGTAGCACGCAAAGCAAAAACTTCATTGAGAAGGTGAGCAATTTAAATAAGTTCTTCTGGTTGTAAATGAGTATTTTGAATAATGGTATGGTAATGTTATTCTGTAGGTGATGTTCTTGGCAGCCGTCGCTCGTCCACGATTTGATGCTAATGGCAATGTGGTTTTCGATGGAAAACTTGGAATATGGCCGTTCACCTACGAAGAAGCGGCAAAAAGAAAAAAAGCAAGAACAGAGAAGCTGGAACAATGGTAAGGAGTTGTAGTTATATGTTCACTTTTATAGTCCGTATGTTGTGTACTTGGCCCTTATTGACATGGTGATCGTTTTGTACTAGGTCACTAAGGTACTCCCAGCGGTTACCCAAAGTGTAAGCCGGAATTACATGATTAATTTTCTGATACCGGCAATAAAGCAGAGATGGCCGGCAGCCGAGCGTGGAACGACAATCTATATTCAACAGGATAATGCGAAGACACATATCCCTGTAGATGATCCAGAATTTGTCGCTGCGGCTCAAGCTGATGGTTGGGATATCCGTCTGACATGCCAGCCTCCGAACTCCCCCGATCTAAATATCCTTGACCTAGGGTTTTTTGCAGCGCTGCAATCAATTTTTCACAAGTTATCTCCAGGTATTTTTTGTACGCCGTTCCGTACAATTCAGTTGTTTTCATGTACTACATGTTTTAGTTGCTGATGGTTGCAAGTACTTGTGCAGGATCTATTGATGTCATTGTGCAGAAGGTGCAGCAGGCCTTTAACGAGTACCTAGCTGAACGCAGCAACAGAATCTTCCTGACTTTGCAAGCTTGCATGCGCGAAGTAATTCAGCAGCTGGGAGGGAACCGATATAAAGTCCCCCACATGCGGAAGGAGGTTTTACAGAGGCTCGGAACTCTGCCGGTGACACTACAATGTGCTGCTAATTTTGTGAAGTGGGCGATCGACTCCTTGCAGGATGCTTAGTTTTACTTTAGTCCGTTCAAGTTTGTTTGAATTTTTCTTTTATGTGAGTCTTGTACGAGACTGAAAGTTTATGCCGAGTATTAGTTGCAATGGAATTGTTTGTGAAACACAACAGAAGCACGGTACAAAAGAAATACTCTTGCAATGACTTTGTTTGGTTAATCACTACAGAAACACAATAAATATTCTTGCTAACGATAAGTGTGATTGAAAAGAGAACACAAGAAATAGGAGTACATTTATTCATACGACATCAAACCAACTAAAGTACTCGTACGTAGCATGATGGAATCAATTTATTCATGATACAAAAACATGATCTCCTATCTGTATTTATCGAGGTCACGGCCCTGATCTTCATCCTCGCTGCATACATAGCTGCTGTTCGCGGACGATCCATCCGGGCTTCTTTGGAAATAGTCGCGATCCTCGCCGCAGCCGGAACACTTGTGCCTTGCCACTTCGTTGACCCACTCGGAAAAGTCGATGATTGTTCCCGGCAATTGACGACACACTAGGCATGGTACCTTCTCCTCTGGAAGAAGGTCCGGCGCCGCCTTCCCATCTTCAACGACCGGAACCTCAGGCGCCGTCTGCTCCTCTTGAACGACCGGAACGTCGCCTGCCGCCTTCTCCTCTTCAGCTATTGCAACATCGCCTGCCGCCTTCTCCTCTTCAGAATTGGGAACTTCGCCTACCGCCGTCATCTCTTCCGCTCTGGCAACGCTGGCCTTGGTCGTGTCCTCCTTCACCATGCAACATGCAGCCGAGGAGTCCATGCGAGAGAGATCGAGAGAATAGGACGTGAGAATCGTCCAGCGTGGAGGAGTACGTACGTGATACGGCGGCCAGGTTCGTTCAGAACGTCCGAAGAGAGAGGAGGCGTGCGGAGGGAGTACTAGAGAGGAGGCGTGCGGAGGGAGATTGTCTCCACGTTTTCAGCACCGAATATATGGTTACCATATTTTGTGGATGGAAACAGATTTGTTTCCAGATTTCCTGGACGAGTGGAAGGGGTTCTTTGCAAAAAAACAAAGCTTTTCTCTTATATTTTGAAACAAAAACGAAAAAACAATAGGCACTATAGAAAGGAACGGAGGGAGTAATACGGTACCTGTCCGTAAAGTTACTTGTCAGACTTAACAGTATTTCTATCTCAATTACAAGACTAGCGCATGGTAGAAAACGGATGCCAATTCTACAAATTTAATTCAAAATACTATTCAGACTATGTTCATGATAATTAGTTCATGTTTTAATCTAATTACAAATGAACTCCCACTTAATACAACATCCCTCATAGTTGTTTAGTGGCACACGATCCATATCCACTACACCAACATCAACATGTTGATCATATCATCCATATGACTCGTGTTCAACCTTTCGGTTTCCTGTGTTCCGAGGCCATGTCTGTACATGCTAGGCTCGTCAAGCAAACCCAAGTATTTCGGCGTGTGCAACATGGCTTACACCCATTGTTTGTGAACGTAGAATCTATCACATCTAATCATCACGAGATGCTTCAAAACGACGAACTGTAGCAACGGTGCATACGAGGGGAGAACACTTTATTATCTTGATATTAATGTGAGGGATCATCTTATAATGCTACCGTCACGATCTAAGCAAGATAAGATGCATAAAGGATTAACATCACATGCAATTCATATGTGATATGATATGGCCCTTTAGTCTTTGCGCCTTTGATCTTCATCTCCAAAGCACGGACATGATCTCCATCATCAACGGGCATGATCTCCATCATCATCGGCGTAGCGTCAAGGTCCATGGCGCCGTCTTCATGGTTGTTCACCGTGTGTAGCAACTATTACAACTACTTTGAAATAATACTACAACATGAAATATAAAGACAACCATAAGGCTCCTGCCGGTTGCCACAATACAATAATGATCATCTCATACATATTCATCATCACATCATGGCCATATCACATCACCAAACCCTGCAAAAACAAGTTAGACGGCTCTAATTTGGTTTGCATATTTTACGTGGTTTAGGGTTTTCGATTAAGATCCAATCTACCTACGAACATGAACCACAATGCTGATACTAGTGTTGTCAATTGAAATAGTAAATTGAATCTTAACTATGGTGAGAGAGACAGACACCCGCAAAGCCACTTATGCAATACAAGTTGCATGTCAAGCGTGGAGCAAGTCTCATGAACGCGGTCATGTAAAGTTAGCCCGGACCGCTTCATCCCACCATCCCGCAAGATGCAAAGTACACATAACAAGAGACAACAAAAGCATCAACGCCCATAAAACCATTGTGTTCTACTCGTGCAACCAATCTATGCATAGAAACGGCTCTGATACCATTGAAGGGATTCGTAGCATAGAAAACAAAAAAATTCCTACCGCAAGAACGAATAACAAGCCAAGATCTAATCTAGTAGATGGTAGCAACGAGATGAAGATGAGAATAACCCTCGAAGATTCCAAAGCCTACGAGATTAGATCTCGTTGTTGATGTAGTCGATCACTTGCCGCTTTCAAAAGCGCGTAGAAGATCTTGACGGTGCCACAATCGGGCAGCACCTCCGTACTCGGTCACACGTTCGGTGTTGATGACGACGTCCTTCTACCCGTTCCAGCGGGCAGCGGATGTAGTAGATCCTCCTCGGAATCTCGCCAGCACGACGGCGTGGTGACGGTGGTGGTGGAGATCTCCGGCCGAGCTTCGCCGTAAGTGCTGCGGGAGAAGAAGGAGGAGGGAGTAGCTAGGGTTTGGGGAGAGGAGGGGCTTGGGGCGCCGGCTTGGGAGCCCCTTGATGGTGCGGCCAACTTGTGTAACCAGCCCCTCCCTCTCCCCCTGATTATATAGGTGGAACCCCCTAGGGTTTGCCCAAAATCCGAATAAGAGTCCAACTCAAAAACTTTCATATTGGTGAAACCTAGGTCAAGTGGGATTGCTCCCTTTCCTTACTTTCATGGCTGGCCAGCTAGGTGGAGTCCACCATGGGCTCCACCTTCCCACTTGGTGGGTTGGCTAGGGTTGTTGGAATCCCTCCGGGACTCCTCCTTCCATAGTGATTTATTCCGGATGATTCTAGAAACTTCTACAACCTTCCATAAATTCACCGGACCATTCCCAAACTTGGAATGTGACTTACTATATATGAATCTTATTCTTCGGACCATTCGGAACTCCTCGTGATGTCCTGGATCCCATCCGAGACTCCGAACAACATTCGAACTCCATTCCATATTCCATATCTACTTAAAACGACATCAAACCTCAAGTGTGTCACCCTACGGTTCGAGAACTATGTGGACATGATTGAGACTCCTCTCCGATCAATAACTAATAGCGGGACACTGGAGATCCATAATAGCTCCCACATATTCAACGATGACTTCGTGATCGAAAGAACCATTTACATACGATACCGATTCCCTTTGTCACGTGATACTTTACTTGTCCGAGGTTCGATCATCGGTATCTCCATACCTAGTTCCACCTTGTTACCGACAAGTACTCTTTACTCGTACCGTGATATGATATCCCTTGTGAACCGAGTCACATGCTTGCAAGCTAATTGGATGTCATTCCGTCGAGAGGGCCCGAGTATATCTATCCGTCATCGAGATGGACAAATCCCACTCTTGATCCATATGCCTCAACTCATACTTTCCGAATACTTAATCCCATCTTTATAACCACCCATTTACACAGTGGTGTTTGATGTAATCAAAGTACCCTTCCGGTATAAGTGATTTACATGATCTCATGGTCAAAGGACTAGGTTACTATGTATCTGAAAGCTTATAGCAAGTTGAACTTGATGACTTGATCTTATGCTAGGCTTACTATGGGTGTGTGTCCATCACATCATTCACCTAATGATATGATCTTGTTATTAATAAGATCCAATGTTCATGATCAGGAAACCATGATCATCTATTAATCAACAAGCTAGTTAAACGAGAGGCTTACTAGGGACACTGGTTGTTTACACAACACACATGTATTAATGTTTCCGGTTAATACAATTATAGCATGGGGTGTAAACATTTATCATGAACACTAAGATATAACAATAACTACTTTATTATTGCCTCTTGGGCATATCTCCAACGAGTTATGTTCATACTAAACTTCGCGATGACATGTAAACGAGACATAAGAATGGACGGCTACGCGGTGGCATCCGCATATAAACGTCAAAGGGGGAAGGACCGGCGGTATGTACTTACATCCACTCTATTGTAATAACCATGGAGGAG
This sequence comes from Lolium rigidum, assembly GCF_022539505.1. Lineage (NCBI taxonomy): Eukaryota > Viridiplantae > Streptophyta > Magnoliopsida > Poales > Poaceae > Lolium > Lolium rigidum. The sequence goes on from NC_061514.1 coordinate 224,391,259, forward strand.
TTGAGTGTCACCCTTGTACTTGTTCTGTGCGAACGCACGAGCACCCAGTTCTCGGCTGCAATGTTGCATTCACTTGCAAAATTTGCGGCGATTGCGGCTGAACCGGCCCAGCCCTTCCGCTTGGAATGACTGCGCGGTTTGGGAACCTTTGGGAACATACTTCTGAATTTTTTGGCAAGTTGATGTTTACTCCCCTTGCCACTTCAAAAAATTAAGAGCAGTTAAGGTAATAAAAGAGGTACTCCAAATAAAATATGGACGGGAAAACAGACTAAATACACAAATCATGTCTTTAACCCCATTGCTTTGGACGGGGTTTCCACCTCGGGATCACCGAGTCCTGCCTCTCTGCTGGCTTTGATGGGTTTGGTCATCGGGTCGAGGGTTTGCATGATCTTCATCATTCATGTGCTTGTTGGCATCCATCCGGTCCTTGCACTCCACGAAGACGAGGTCTGTTGCATCATTACTGTGACAAGGGATTAAGCCAGGATATGTGGTCATTTTGAAACAAAAGCTAAACTAAATGCATGTAAGAACTTGACGACACTACTTGATAGATGCAGTATGCATTATGTGCTACCACTTTCCTTCAACAAGAGAAGGGTTCAGACGCAGGGATCTCCGTGGGGCTGAGATTGGACTTCGTTTGTTTCTAGGAGCTGGTGGGTCTGGTGATGATCTTTTCATGCCTGGCTACGTCAAGGTTCTATCTGGATGCGTTAGGTTTTCCTTGTAGCTGGCCGTAGGTATCTTCTTGCGCTGGTAAGAAGAACGACATTGATCATTGTATACGGGGAAAAATTGATTGGCATTCAGAATCAAACATTTATAGATATGATAAGGAAAGATGAGATGGCTGAACTAGCACCTTAGGCTGCCGAGAGAGCGAGGGGAGCTCTCAAGCATATCATGTAATAAGGCCGCAACTCACGAGTCTCCTTCGAGTGTCCGAGTCTTGATATTCTCTTGTTACCCTTAGCGAGTTGAGCCTCCCCTTTTACTATTATTTCCCCCATTGAAGCATGTGATGCTAGCATCATCTCAACAAGAGAAGCTACGGGAAGTTTTGGAATGTTCCTCCTCTTTTTATTGCGTTTACACTCGCTTGCTAAAATAGCAAGGACAAACATTAAGGCTTAGTTTGGTAGCTCGGTATTATCTAAACCAACGTAATATTGATTTTTTTGAAACAAAACAGCCCAACCACGGGAGGCCCAGCTTATATTGAAAGCTCACATGTTTTTACAGACACACTGAAGGAAGGAAAAAACTCTAGTAGCAGAGAACAAAGACCACTCACAAGTCACAACACAGGAAGTAAAACTGATAATTTAATTTGCCAAACTGGTTTACATTGTGGAACACGAGGCCACACGGCTATATTTTATAACCAAAATATTCCAACGCACTGCCTAACAAATACCGGAGTTTTCCTTGTTTCTTAGTTTTAGATAAATAAGGTCAAACTTCTTTCTTGAACACTTAAAAAACACGAGTTATCGAGAATATTTTGGTTTTTGAATCAAATTATTTACGAGGATCCAAACATCCGAAATGTAGTTTAAGATGTGCGGATGTGTGGTATGTATGATGATATAGATCGAATAACTTGTATTTATAAGCTAGTAACAAACGAAATAAATCGGTATTCTCTTAGCAATCGACCATGAAACTACCCAATCGATAGCAATCGACCGAACATTCGAGGAGAGGCAAAACAATCAAACTAAGCGGCTGCGAAAAAACAAGTATACATGTTCCTAGCCTCATAGGGAGAGGATTTTTCTCAAGCGGCGTAGATGTGGCCCAAGACGATGGACCTCTACGGTATGGTTGGAGCGCGGCGACGATGTGCAGGGAGAACTCCAAAGGGAGAAGTAGCCGGCAGGAGGGGTGGATGTGGCCAGAGGCGGAACTAGGGTTTGTTGGAATGGGGAAAACTGGATGTGAAACTCCCATGGTTGCCCGACTGTAAGTGTTGTACTCCCTCCGGTTCAAAATATTTGCCAAAATAATTCCATATGGGGACTAGTTATGGCGCCATAGAATCACAGTTACTTAACTACCCCTGCCCTCATGCGCGCATCAGGCATTATAGTTGCGCGTTACTAACGGGTAGAAGGGTCATTTCATCTGGTTGAAATTCTTTTGAGTGGGGTCGAAAATTTGCTCTGGCAGCAATTACAAATTTTCAGACGTGTGGGTCCGAAATCATGAAAGTGGGATGAAGTTGTGCTACGAATGAACTTCATTGTTGATCGACAGACATAGCCCAACAAGTATTCGCTTCTTGAGTAGTATATCAATTTCCTGTCCCTTAATGAATCCTCTGCCATTCCCCTAATAAAAGAGAGCGTCCACGAGTGAATTCTCGGGGAAATCTCCAAGGAACATATATTCATGTTATTATTAGTTAAAAGATGCAATACTTCACGCGAGCTGGTACGGCCTTGGCATACATTGTGTGGACTTGCAGATATATGAACAAACCCGTGAAAAAAGAACTTAGAACTAGATGCACGCTAATGCACACGTAACCTCAAAAAAAAAAGGAAATGAGCAACCATGTACCGTATTGGTTCTCACAAAATTAGAGAATAACTTGTTCGACACGCTGCTCGATACTCCCAGCTAGCAAAGGGGTGTGCATACACACTGCTCGATACGCCCAGATAGCCCGGGAACTTGAACACCATGGATTGAGAGAAACCCCAAACACGACCTCAGTCGATGTGTCAAACTTAAACACCAACACCTCGAACAACAGCTTGGGGCCATCGTTCTCTAACTTGAAAACGAGGGTGTCACCACGCTGCAAGCCGTGACTCCGAGCATAGCATTTCCAGCCTTCGAAGAAAACAAGCTCATCATCCATCCACTCGAGCTAGACAGAGTAATCGCACCATTTGGTCCTCTTCAGCCGCATGCGCCTTGGCTTCTTGTCAATCAACCGGGTATCCAAGAGGATGGACTTAAACGTCGTAGGTATAACCAGAATGAACAAGTCATCATCATCCAGCTGGACGTAGAAGCGTTGTGGCACCGATGGGTGGGCTTGTGTCCAATTATAGCAGGTCTGCCAACAACAGAGTTCATCATCAACAACACCTCTACTGCCTCCCTCCGGCCATGAGGTCATTGTAGGGGATAAAGTCTTCCATGCCGGCGGGAGGTGGAAGCAAAGTAGTTACGCACATCCTCACATTGATGCTAGGCTTCGGTCCCTTCAGAATTACAACACTGTGACAAAGGGAATAATTCCAGTTAGCTAGCACTTCAATGGTATACAAAAGATTAGTGCAATGCAGGCATACACACAAATCAACATATCTACGCGTCTATCAGGTAATACGCAGTTGCCAAACCAGGCACATCAATGATATTTCCCAAATGAGCCGATGATAAATAAATGAATCTACGCGTGCCTCGAAAAACCCTAACCGCCAAAATCAGTAGTCTAGTTTGGTACCAGAGTTTTTGCTACTAGAGTATTGAGCAAGTTTAATCGGAAAGTGGTTTTGGATCTTGAGCTCCAGTGTGCCTATCATATAATTTTTTTTTTACAAATTATAAAAAAATCTGAAAAATAATTATGGAAATTGTCAGTAATATATCTCACGGTCCTGCAAAATCTCAACCCAAACTTATTTTTATTTGGGCTAGATAAAAATACAAAATCTGATATGTTTTAGAGATTTGAAAATGTACTACTCAGATAAAAAAGACAAAATATGATAAAGTATTTGGACTTGATGTTTTGCACGTTTGTGGGATATATCATTCACTACATACTTATTTTTTTCCAGAACTTTTCGAAACTCAAGAATATATTTTCTGATTTTTTTAAACCGAGATCAATGGTGCTCATGTGCACCAAATCTCTATCCGAGTTTAATCCCCGTTTATCGCCACTTTACCCCAAATCTTAGTGTATTTTCCCCCATAATCTACCCCTACATAGTGGATTGGGGATGCGGTTTGTGGGGATTGGGTGACGGTAGCGGTTCACCCAATACTCTAGAGTATTATCTCTACTAATCCCCACAAAAACTCTAGTACCAAACAAGGCCAGAGAGCTAGCCTGTTTACTTACGGCGGAGGTCGATGCGAGATGTTACGGCCGCCGCTGGAGCAGAAGAAGATGAAGGATGGGAAGCATCAGCTGTAGGAGATTCCACGGATGAAGACGTCGGCACTGCGGCTAGGGAAATTTGCGCCGCCCATCTTGTTTTACACATCAGCTTGTAGTGTTGAATGGCGCGACAGGCCTTTGACCCGTCAAACCTCGAGAGGAGGTGTACGGGAACCGAAGGCGGTGCCGGTGGCGGAGGAGGACAAGAATCCATCTGTCGCTCTGATGGATTATGCGGCGAGGAGAGAGAGACAATGCACCGAGATGTATTTTGCAGCGGTGAGTGGTTAGGGATTAGTGATTACTTCCACAATTCTCCGGTGTGCGGGCATGTGCACATTTCCGGGCCGTCGTTTGTCCTCTCGGTCCTGGTTAAGCGAAAATTACCAACTTGGCGACTCGGCGTATTGCTATACTCCCTCCTGCCCATTTTATGTTGTGCATAATTTTCCGTGCAAGTCAAACTATGCAAACTTTGACCAAGAATAAAGATAATAATACAAAGATCTACCATATCAAATGCATATAATGTGTAAATATATTTCATAACAATTCTAAAAATATTATTATTTTGTTGTATATTTTTTTATCAATATAGATGATTAAACTTTAGCGAGTTTGACTTTGACCAAAGTTTATCCGCAACATGTTTTGGGCAGGAGGGACTATGTCTCATTGCTGACCGAGATTCCCACCCTTCGATGAGCGGGGGATCCAGAGAAACCCTAACCCATTGATCGTACGGTCTACAACTTTCATTTGATCCCAGCGTGGCGATGGACTAATGCCTTTATTTCGGTTTGGTTATTAGCTAGGTAGCGAAATGTGGTAACAATGATAAGCCCATAAGCTCTCAAGGTGGAAATTGCACATACCACTCACTATTGTTTTTCACTTACTCACTATTGTTGTCATATACAATTAAAGATCGTCAATTTTACACGTGTAATATGTTGCACATGTCACACTTTGGTACTTAGGCTGGTTAACACGGTGAATCTAACATGCGGGGACCATCAAATGGACATGGTTAAATCTTTTTTAGATTAACGACATGGTGGGAGTTGAACTAGCAAGAACCATCTCTCTCCATCGTTAGTTAGCTTGACATCAACGGACAAACCTAAAATAATTGTACTATTTTTGCTCATCACATCATGGATCATATGGACACACACAATATTGGTGGGCATTCCAACCGTCCGAGAGCACCGGGATCCAGGAAAACGCTATAACCGGTTAACCACGCAGTCACAACTTTGACTCGATCCCAAACGGTGGTGCCCCAAATGGACTTATATATATGCCTTCATTTGAGTGTGGTTAGCTAGCTAGGGCATATGTATAGGAACATATGGTAGCAAAGATCATACGAACGTAACATGCATATCCTCTCAAGATTCCCTTCGGTTGACATGAAGCACAAGGTTCTCCCATTTATGCCTAGAACCTATCCCAAAGTACCGGCAGCTGTTGTGTGAAGCTGGTAACACCCGGGGAGGGGGTATTGGACATGCACATGTGTAAATTAATTAATCTACGAACACGGTTGTGTGTACACACCATACATATATACACACACATTAGTTTTGGGGGATTACAACCCTCAGAAACGGCCGGGATCGAGAGAAACCCTAACTAGTTAATAACTAGTTCATTAACATGTTGATCGAGCGGCCTATATATAGCTTTGTTGACTCGATCCCAACGGTACTCATGCCTTCATGTGAGTTTGGTTAGGTAATAGGAACATGCATGCATGTTGCACGCGTAAGAAAAGGATCAACCAATATCCTCACGATAATATATGTACCCGTTGGCTCTGACGCGGGGTTCCGCCTACACGCCGGCCTAGAACCTCCCTAACTATCGTGAGCCCATGTGCGTGAATCCGGTCACACCCATGTGTCTATATGCATGGTTTAATATTGGATGTGGCAACTGGCCTCCACCACCAAACTTTGGTGTCGTACACACTATATGGACACACACAATGTTTTGAGGGAATCCCACACCATACGAGGAGCGGGCCAGGATACAGAGAAATCTGAACCTATTGACCGTGTGCATGGTCTACAACTTTTGTCTCGATTCAAATGACGGTGCCCCAAATGGAGTTATAATAATGTTGTCATTTTTGTTTGGTTATAGGTTATAGCTAGGAGCTTTTGATAACAATTAAGTATCATCACATATATATCCTCTAAAGATTAGTAATTAATTCTCTCCTAGCTAGCTAGCTAGCTAGGTTGGCCCGACCCGAGAGTTAAGTCCCCCGGCCAATATAGCTATTTGACCCCCAGGGAGTAGAATAGTTATTTTACACCCACCCTCTATCTTTGCAACCGTAAATGATTTTTACGTCACGTAATTTTTTTCTTACTTCATTAGTCAAGTAGAACATAAGAAAAAAGAGACCTTGCAAAAACATTGTTTATGTGATGTAAAAAATGACATAAAATAAGTATTTTCGTCATTTTTTACACTACAATTATTCACACAATGCGTTTTATATGTCAATTTTTTTTGTGGTAAATCAATATGAACATAATTATATGTAAACAAAACATAATTTTATGAATGCAACAACATAAATTATGTTGGGTGCAAAATAACCTTTCAACACCCTAGGTGCCAAATAGAGTTTCTATATATATATATATATACATATATATATAAATGTCCATTCCTAGCTAATTAAGAGTAGTTATTAGCACGCATGCATGTGCGTATAAAGCCGGTCACAATCGGGGATTTAATATTGGGGGAGGGGGTCCTACCCTCCGAGGAGCATGCATGATGTGACGCCCCGGAACCGGTACCATGAGGATTCCGGCGATCCTGCCGAAATCCGCACGATATCGATTACGAGACGCCCTCCAACACGATGTGCGCGACGAATAACACACGTGATGCCCGAGGAATTAACACGAGCGGTAACATTACAACATGATTACAAAAGAGCCCATAAGAAACATATATATTACAACAATGACTCCAACGAGTCAAGATATAAATATACAATACAAATATCCAATCATACAGAAGATAAAATGCGTTCGAGTATGGACAAGATACAAATTGGACTAAGAGTCCAATTTGATAACCGGTGGCGTCCATAACCCTGCCTAGGCCAAGCCGGAAGGGTAACCTTGCTAACGTCGCCTTCATCGAACATGCCTTCATACCTCCCATTTATGTCCCAAAGCAGCAATAAGTACGGGTTCGTACTTAACAAGACTTCAAGACGTATAAGCATTCGTCAACCAGTCGTCCATTGTACTTGAGGCACGCAGGGGACTTAGAGGACGCAAGAGGAAAGTCATAGGCAATATGGTGGGGTTAAGCGGCATCGCGCGAGCACTAAAAACCTATAGAGACACTCTACAACATTCGTCTATCAGAGAAGGTGAGAGAGCGTATAAACTAACGAGTTCTATACTACGCAAACAAAACCCGGCTGATGTGTTCCCCCTTTGCAAAGAAGTACTTACAAAGACACTCATACGGTGGACAAGTTTTATTAGGTAAGCTGTTGTAGTACTACTATATTACTACGCAAGTTATTAGCGAGCAACATAAAGGTGTATGTTGTTCTATGATCAAGCCATACAGCTCCAAGTCGTCCATAACCCCAGACACGGCTTATCGATAAGATGTACATCATGCAGTGGTTGCCCAAATGTAACCATACGCATGCTTGAACCCGCTTTATAAAGGAAGGATCTCACAACAAGACCGTTCCCAATGCAAGAGAAAGTTTAATGGGAGCCACCCAACTAAGCTACCCGTGACGAAGTTCGGCCGTACTCCGATACGGACCCAGAGGTTTGCGACGGCTTCCAAGGCGGGCACTAACGACCGGCCAAGGATAAGGAATCCCGCGTTATGAGTACAATACATAATATAAACACCCGAAGGCAATAGGAAGTAAATCGTGCATATAGTGCATATGGGCAAATAAACCAAGGTTGTGGCTCCCAATAAACAGACTCGAGGAAAAGTAGTGGGTGGTGGGGGTCCCACTCCCCCACGTACGGGTAGAGCGTTCAATCTCGGAACAAATAACAAGAACTCGAGTCCTAGGGGACATTAGCGAGACAAAGATCCGATGCTTTCGCAAAGGGACTCACAGATGCCACTGCTAACAATTTTAGTTGTTAATATTAAGTAAAGCATGAGTATCTCCAACAAATATGTCCATAAACCATGTGTCATGATTCCCCAACAGATAACCTGATAAGATAATGATGGCGAAACGAGATATAACGGCACTATCATGCACTACGACTCGCAAGGCGGACCCGATAACCAAACAACGAGCTGTAGGAGGGTGGTGGAGTTAATATGGGCTGCTTGAGGTAACAAGTGGATAGGACACGTGACAAGAACGCAACTCAAGGCTGGCATAAGGGAGAAGGTAAAATAAAATAGGTGAGCGACTCCTGCAGAGACAAGAGTTTAGAAAATGCTTGCATGTTGATTGTCGAAGAACATCCAGAGAACTTTTCGTATCTCACAACACCACTTCGCGATCCTATCCGGGAAGAAGAAAATGCTGGAACACATGACGTATGCAAGTCTTACTACGGATAAAGAAGATCCAGCATGATCAAGATGATATGCATGACATGGCAGATATGGTACAATGCAAGTTATCCATATTAAGCGGAGTCAGAACCCGGACAAGCAAATTAGGTTGAAGTTGCATTTCTACTGACAAAGTTAAGTGTTGATTAGCATGAGGGGTGCGCTACTTCAAAATTAAACGGAGCGGGGAAAACCACGTCGGTGTTCTGAAATACTCCGCATATATGTGAGGTGAAATGCACAAACTATCACATCGCGACATGATGCGAGATGCAAACAGATGAATGGATGGCATATTCAGGTTCAGTGCATTTTTCTGATCAAAAATCATATATAATTTTTTTATTTGAGTTACCAATAAAAAATTATTAACATATTAAGTTTTATTATTAATTAAAATATAAAACATGTTTTATTTTAAATAGAAAAGGCTCAGTTTAATTTTCGAAAAGGGGGAAGGACCCAGGTTACTTTCAAACACATGCAGGGGGGTTTTCAGAAAAGCATCCGCCGGAAGGACTGCGGGTTCGGAAAAGCAAAAGAAGTTAGGGGCCTTGATGAAAAGGGGTAGATCTGGATCTAGGTGTGGGGTTTCTCACCGAGGGGCTGGCTAGCCCGAGCGGCTGACCGACGGGTCCCGTGCCACGCCGGACGCCAGCGTGGCGAATCTTGCACGCACACGAACTCGACGAGACCGAAGAAGGAGGAGCAGCGGTGAGCAGAGGGGAGCAATGGCGTCTGAGACAGGAACGGCGACCACAACGGTGGTGCTGGAGGGGAAAAAGAGGGGGAGCGGAGAGGCTCACCCAGGGGAGTTCGACGGCGAAGCGGACGACCTCGAGGACGAGGGAGACGACCACAACGGAGGTGGGATCGAAGCAAGGGAACGGGGTCGTGCGGCGTCTGTGCGGAGACGGGGCGAGTCGAGCACGGCTGCGTCGGAGGCACGGTGTCTGGGACGCGCGTGAAGGTGGGGAGGAGGCGCAGCGTATCTGTGAACCAGAAGAATACGTCGCTGGGACGGAGACCACCGAAAGGGGGGTCGGCGGCGGCCACTGCGAAGAGATCACCCCGATCATCGGTGAGGAATTGAGCCGGGAAGAAAGGAAAGGGAAAAAGAGGTTCTGGAGATGCGCATCGTTACCAGCATCACGAGGATGTGCTCTGAAGAACCAGGGGAAGACGGGCGACGCCGGAAACGTCAAATGTCTGCGGTGGCCGGAGATGAAAACGATGTCCTTGTCGACGATTGGGGAGGCCCCCGGCTCGGTTGAGGGCACCAGGAGAACGAGGATGGTGAGGAGGTGCTTGAGGTTCTCCCAGATCATCGGGGGGTGGCCGGAGCTGGCGGATCGATGGGGCGCCGGTGTTCTTCTGGAAAGGTTAACTCGCCTCCCTCTGTGGCATGGCGTGGAGAGGAGGAAAGAAAAGGGAGGGGAAAAGCTAGGGCTTGCGGGTGCGGCGCCAACACAGCTTTAAGGGAGATGGGAGGGAGAAGGTGGTGCGATGGATGGGGAGGACCACGCCTCACACAAGGAGCGTGTCTGTGGCTGTCGTTGTCCACTGTGATGACGAGGATGAAGGAAGGGGACGGCGTGAAAGGGTACTGGGCCGGAGGAGAGATGGGCTGGAAGGGGTGGCGTTGGGCTGCAGGGAGAGAGGAAGAGGTAGAGAGAGCTGGGCCAGGAAGAGAGAGAGCAGCCCAGGTAGAGGTTAGGTTTTCTATTTTCTTTTGTTTTTGAAAAATGTGTTTGCAGAAAAATAATTCAAACAAGATTTAAGTTTTGAACATAGAGGTGGGGAGAGAGAAAACAACATAATTAAAGTATTTATTTTGGTTTTTAGGTTTTGTTAAATGAAAAGGAAGAGGAGGGTTTTATATAAACCATATGAAGAGGGGAAAACAAGGTAGCTAGGGTTTACAAAATAATTTTCACTTTGCGAAACCATGGGTGATATGATGCATGAGGACATGATGATGCACAAATAGAAAAAAACACACAAATCTATTAGGGGTCCTACCCTGGGCCGTTACAATCGACACCACTAACAAGGGATCGCTCCCGAGATCCCACGTCCGAGTACGGGGAAGAGAGGTGAACTATCGGATCTTCAGGCGACGTGTCGTTCTCCTCGACACCACTCACAAGAGTTCTTGCTCCATGTTGATCGGTCGACACCACTAACAAGAAGTCGTTGTTCCGCTGTTGATGACGTGCTATCGTCGAGACCCCCGAAGATCGGACCTATTAGGATAAGGCAAAGATCGTCCAACCCGCGTTGGAACATAAGACTCGGAGAAATAGATAAGAGAAGATTCAAAACTCGCAAAGATAAGAGGAGAAACAATATAGGTAAGGAGAAAAACAAGAACTAATCAGATCTATCCACCGAATTTTCAAAAAATAGTTTTCACACTAGACACAACAACATCCGTTGGGAAGGTTATCCTACAGACTGGACTAGTGGGGTACCATCAACCTGAGTTCTGATACCAACTTGTGACGCCCCAGAACCGGTACCAGCAATGCCTACGTGGCCAAGTGGCCATGCAGCGCACGAGGCGTCCTCGTCCTCGCGACCCTGCTCGCGGGCGGACAGAAGAAAAGGGCAGGGGCGAGCGGAGGCTCACCTGGGCGGCGGCGGTCGACGGCGGCGGCCGGGCACGGCAGCGGTGGGTCGGGGCGGTGCAGGGGTAGGCTCGAAGGCGTCTCCCTCCTCCGCAGCAACCTCGCCCCGGCGGGTTTTCCCTTCGCAGACATCCCCGGACAGACGGCGACGGGGGCGCTCACCGGTGACCCTGGGCAGAGGAAAAGGGCACGTAAGGGTGGGCGGATGATGTTGAGCAGGAGGGTGCAGAGAGAGAGGGAAGAGGACGTCGAGGGCGAGCTCCCCGTGCTCGCCACCCCTACGGTGACCACGCCGGCGCGTTCTCCTCTGGCGAGCTGCAGCAAGGGAACACTCAGCGTCCTCGGTGGGGAGTCGGGGGTGGGAAGGGAGGTGGTGTGAGGAAGAGAGGTGTGCGCAGGGTCGGGTTTTATAGCCAGCGGGAAGGAGGCAGCGGGTGGGACGCGTCGGGGGCGTCAGCCAATGGACGAGACTCATGGCGGTGGTGCACGGGTCCGAGCAGCATGTCATTGGCGGGATGGGCGGTGGCATCCGTCACGGCATCAAGTGCTGGTTTTAGTGCGGCCGAAAACCCGGAAGGAGGTGGGCTAGGATGTCTGAACCGAGGCGATGATTGCGCATGCACGAAGGTGTTCGATGGTGTGTGCTGGGTCGTGGGTGAAGGGAGGAGGCGTAGCACCAGTGCGTTAGGGTCCAGACACGATGCCCTTGCAGGCTATGGCTAGGGGTGGCCAATGGAGCATCGCCGGTGCAGGAACGCCGATGCCATTCAAGCCTGGGGTGACCACGTCGGGGCAATCATGAGTGAGCCAGCTGTAGAGGGAGGCTTGCCTTGGGAGCATGCGCCTCGGGTCTGGGGATGTCAAGACACCATCCTGGCGCAGCCTCGAGGGCTGGGGTGCTGGATTCGTCCTTGACCAAGAATGGGTGATCACCAAGGGAGAAAGAGAAGGGAGGGGGAAGCTAGGGCTTGGGAGCTCGGATGCTTAGCATCTCATGGGTCTAAGTAACCAGGGAGGTCTTGGAGACAAGGTTAGAGGCATAGGGGTGCAGGTCTAGGGCATTTGGACATGTGCCCATGTCATTGATGGCATAGGGAAGGAGGAGGAGTAAAGAGGAGGGAGGTGGGGGGGTGTACTAATCCAACGGTTGACCTTGGGGAGGGAGTGGTGCGGTTTGTCGCTGTCCATAGTGGAGCAAGCCAAGAGAGATAGAGATGGGAGGGCATTGTGCACGGTACAAGACCATGATCAACATGGCCGGCTCTCTTCTTGTGTCAACCTAGATGGTCATGCATATTGCCCATTGTACTATGGAAATATTCAAGGTGTTGTTACTAATGATGGCAAGGGTAGTGATAAGTTTGATCAAGGTAGAAGGAAGTGGAGAGTTGAAATAAAAGTGATATAAAAATATGGATAAAGAGAGGGAAGAGGTGGTGTGAGCATGATCACATGCAATAATGCATATGCATTATTAGGTGTCAATAAAGAGGTATAGCTAGGCACAAGGTTTACTAAAAAAAAACTCAACAAAAGAGGTTGGAATCTCTCCTATGGCTATGGCAATTTTCGAAATGAAAGGCAATTTGAATTGTTGAGAGAAACTATGTGGAAAATTGGAGTTCAAAGTGTCCTACTCACTTTGTAGAGCAAAGTATATTTTTCTCAAGTTTTTTTTAAAAATACAAGTAAGGGAAAACAAGAAATGGTATAAGTACCATAAACATGCATTTTGTTAGAAAACAAAATAAGGAGAATAATTATAAAGCAAATATTTTTGGGAAGGAGATAAGGTGATATAAAATACCACACACATTTCCTATTTTGATTGAGAAAATAAAAGTGAAAAACTTTGATATAACTAGAATTAGTTTTGTAGTGAGATTTAGAGAAGAATCTTAAATAGGATTTTTGGCAAATAAAATATTTTGGGAGAAGTGATCTCAAGAGTAGAGAGTGGCTACATAATGTAGCTTCCAACTTTACTCTTGGTCTTTGTGGAGATTAAGCTTGGAGTAAAGAAAAACAAGGGGTAGAAGTGAAGGAAGTGATCTAGAGCTGAAACATTGGATAGGTTACAAGATCAAGTGAATATCAGAATTGTGACGGTAGAATGGGACATGCAAGACGTGGAAGTTGCAGAGGGTGTTACATAGATGAGATCCATGCATTGAGGTTGCCAATAACAGTTGGGGGTGCTTAAGAAACAACTGCCAAAGTTGGAACATTTTAAGCCTGCCAAAACATCTTATTGACTTGGCTTCAAAGTCATCAAGGATATGTGGGTATAAAAAAGATTTGGTTCAAGGCAAGGACGTGGTTGGGAAGTGCTCATGATAAGGTAGGTCTAGGACCAAGTGTATTACCTTATATGGCAAGGGGTAGCTTAATCCAGGGGTACCAAAATGGAACCTGATAACAGTTTTAGGACTTAGCCAAATTTGTGAGGTCCTAGGGTTTTTGACTAGGATAAGAGAGAAGGATGCATTAAGGGTGTAGATGATCCCTAGTCTTGAACTAAGGATGATTTGAGCAATATTATACCATAAAGAGGGATTTTAAGTAGGCTTACTCATGTTGTCATGAGTACGGAGGGTTTAAGGTATTTAAAAAGGAAAACAACTTTTTCTAAGCCACACATGGGTTTTATTAGGTGAGTTTTTGGTTTTACCTCTAGAGGTGTTGTTCTTTGGGGTAGCTCAAGACAAAACTCAACAAGCAGATCAAGGCAATTCATCTACCAACAGATCAAAGCAACTCATTACAGCAAACAGATCAAGACAATTCGTCTAATTAGCTTATAGAAAAAGTTTTTGTTCCCCCTGATTTTTGCACTAAGGACAATTAAACATGGTTGCAAAAGTTGGGGTGTTACATTAAATCCTCCCATCCACAGTCCCACATGTCATCCACGCAGAAAAGGAATGATCAGAAAAAGGAGGACCCACATGTCATACTGAAACACCAACTCCCATTTAATGAAATATGCTGGCCCACAAATGCAGGAGAAGAAATATCTCGAAGGTAGATATCTTAACTAATCCTCCACTTTTGGTGGACAACAGGATCACGCTTTCCATCTCCTCCTCTCTCTCCAACAGATTCAAAATTCAAATCCAGATCCAGACGAGGGGAACGACGAAGCCACTAACGAAGACGAAGGAAGACGAACGATCACGAACTCAAGGTAAACATCTAAATTCCACGTTCGTAGATTTGAAACGTAGTATTTCGTACCCCGATTTTTCTCGCTCGACAACTGGAACCCCATCCACAACTAACATGTACTTCAGTGAATCGCAATTTTTCATCAATATTTTTTTTCCAACGATTCAAAATTCGGACGTGCAGGACAGAAATATCAACACAAGGGAACAAACAAGGGATGAGAGAGGCTGAACTCGCAGATCTGCAGGATTAGGCAACGTGCAAAATACATCTGATCGGAACGACCTCATAGGTAAATTCACCAAGTTTCTTTCTCGTTGGTTCTGGAATCTAAATAGACACAAACTAACCACTCAAACACGCACTAAACAAGTTCAAACACTGGATACTCATCAGAACCAGTCGTAAATTCAAACTTGCACATTTGCTTCTGAATACTTGTCAAAAGTAGCACTCAAACTTCTGAACCTTACACGCTTGCTCTTCATAGTCTTGAACTTCAACATTTCATACTCCTGCAGAGTGGAGAGGAAAAAAAAAGAATCATCAGAGAAGATGGATGAAACATGGGCACCACAAAACAAGGATGAAGAACAACAAATAATGTGGTTGAACAAGCTGCCACCTGGAGTAAAGATACCACTAACTGCAGAACAGATGGCAAAAGTTGCAAAAATGGTAAAACTTATCAAAATTCAATCTACTTACAAGCACCTCCCCGTTATGCTATAGTGCTAAACTTTGTCGTACAGGGAAGTACCAATTCACCATGTTAACAAGTACTAGTAACACTTCATGGAGAAAACAGACTAACTTGTGCCTATAATGATTTCATATTAACTATTACTAGTAACTATTCATATTAACAAGTACTAGTAACAATTGCTTGGAAAAACAATTTCCATGCTGTCAAACAAAAGCAACAGTATTATCGTGCCTATGTTGTTCAAGAAGTACTAGCCCATAGTAGTAAGAAGCACTAGAAACAATTCCAGGCAATAACAGCTTACACATGTCAACAGATACACAACTACTAGTACTATGCCTATAATATGACCTTATTGTGATTTATTTTGTAATGTGATCATATATCTGCATTTAAAATGTACACAAAATAAACTATTATTCTTCTTTTTTTGACATGCATGTACACAAAAATTTATAATCATTTTTTTCAGGCAAGAATACACGCATGGAAGAATAAAAAGGAGAAAATGCAACAAAATAAACTTAAAAAAGCCGAGTCACAGTACAGAGTGCAGTGTGCTCACCTTAAACGATCTCTAATAGAAGTAAAGAAGGAAGAAGCTTCCAGCAACAGCTCAACAATGGAATTGGATAGAGGGATGAAGGAAAAAAATTGCTAACCTCTAAGAATATCAATCAGTATGCTCCCTCCTACGCTTGTTCAAGAGAGTATCCTTCCCTGCTTGCAAGCAACGTCAAATCATATCAATCGCAAAACTTCACAATGAAGGTTGGTAAAATTAATTAATACATATGGCACTGAAAATTCATTACTAGATTTTATTGAATCAATTTAACAAATATATTTAAAATTAATTATTTTCTGTGATAGTAATATTACTGACTGTCAATCTTCTTACAGGATGCTGATGGAAACAATGTGAGACAAAAACATCACGAACAAACAGGAAAGCATAATTATGTGTCAGCAACAAGTAGCCAGAACAGCTCAGCTACACCAGCGGAAAAATACATGCAAAGAAGCTCATCAAGTTACGAGGTAAGTAACAAAGGTTATAGAAGTAAAGTACAAAGTCAAAACATTTTTAGGATAAATCCTGATAATTATTTATCCATTTGTCAGGGTTTATTCAAAGAAATCGAGGACGATGATATGTCTGACGACAACAACGACAACAACCACACACAGATCAAGCTAGTAGACAAGCACGAGACCTCCCGACAACAATCTCAACAAAACAAAGAAGACATCAAAAAGACATGTAGATTACAGTTGATCAACACTTCTCGCAATGACGAGAACAGAAACTGTGATTAAAAAATAGCCTGATAAAATTAAATTTATATCTAATTTACAGGAGGTTTACAGCAACCAGGCAGAAATGAAACAATATGCAGGTCCAAGCAGCAAATATGGTATACCAGACAAACAGAATGACTGGAAAACACAAAAGCAACCAATACCAGCAAAAATTAGCAAGGTACAATGATTATGCACTATGGAGAAACATCAGTAAACCAGGAATCTAACATAAAGTTTACTTGATTTACTTATTTTCAGGAAATGAAGTTTGCTACAGCCAACACCAACTCCAGTGATAGCACAACAAGCAATACAAAGGTAGTAACTACATGTATGCACTAAAATTATCAAGTTCATTTAAAACAATGCATTAAAAAAATTAATCGTATACCTTTAATTTACAGGAAACATATGAAGCATACACATGTACGAAACATCGGGAAATAAAATCATCGATCACCGGAGTACGTAATTTTGATTTTTAAAACAGTCCACGCTGTGTTATATGTGGAAATAAACACTAAAATATATAGACCTCTGGAACACCATCTTACAAAACTGATGCACAATGTAAATGTTATGAATTCAGGAAACCAGAGGAATGGGAAGTACCGATGAAGAAACAAGTGCCTCAAAGGAAACAAGTCAAAAGGAAGCTTATTCATCATCGCAGAAACACAACACAGGACAATCAAACTCGTCCTCAGAGGAACAAGCTACTAAACAAGAAACAAAAGAAGAACTGAAGGATGATGATCCAGAAATAAATCCAGACCCTCCAACAAAGATGGAAGAGGAAATGGACAAGATGTTCAACACAGATGACTACCCAGCAGTTGAAGAGATTATCAGTGCAGCTATACCAAAGGAAGGTGCCCGCTTCAAAACAAGAGACGATGCATTCTATAGATACGCTCCGTATGCAAGAAAGGAAGGATTTGCAGTGAAGAAGTTCAGCAGCAAGAGATCAGGAAAAAATGGAGAAATTTACATGCAAACATTCACATGTAACAAGGAAGGATGCACAAACACAGATGCCAAAACATCGTCGCAGAGGAGAACAAACATACTACTGAAGACTGGCTGTAAAGCACACCTAATTGTAAGAAAATTTGATGGATACTGGTACATCAAGAAGGTTCACTTAGAACACAACCATCCGCTGGAACCAACAGACTATCTCATTAGGTTTGCACACTGTCACAAAAGGATGACTGATCTCGACAGGAGATTAATTCATCTACTACAGATGGGACGTCTTCCACCAAGGAAGATGATGTTAATGTTCCGGTCGATCAGAGGGAAATTCCGTGGAATACCCTTCGATGCTGTCGATCTAAGCAACATAAAGAGTCAACAACAACAAATTGAAAAGGACCATGACATTCAGAAGTGCCTGGAACGCTTCAAGACACTGCAGAAAACGATGCACTGGCTTCTATCATGACATGGAGATAGACAGTGAAAAAAGAGTTCGCAGCCTGTTTTGGATGGACGCAATGTGCGTAATGAACTACAAGCTGTTCGGTGACTACATATCTTTCGACACAACTTTCAGCACAAATAAGTATGGCCTACCGTTTGTTCCTATAGTTGGGGTGAACAATCACGGAGCCACAGTACTGTTTGCCGTTGGTCTGCTCAAGGATCAAAAAATAGATACATTCATATGGCTGCTGGAAACATTTGTTCAGGCCATGGGTGGAAAAGAACCAAAGACAATAATAACAGACCAGGACAAAGCAATGAAGAAAGCAATACAAACAGTTCTAAAGTCTACAACCCACAGGAACTGCTACTTCCATATCGTGACCAAGATGAGTCAGAAAGAGAGCACCTTCTTTGCAAAAAATCCAGGAATGTCAGAAATGCTAATGTACGTTGCAAAGAACGTATTCACACCAGCTGAGTTCAAAATGGGATGGAATAAAGTGATAAACGATTACAATGCTGGCGGAGAAAAACACCTAAGCAAGTTATACAGGATAAGACACATGTGGGTACCAGCGTACTTCAGGGATAAATTTTACCCATTCTCATCAAGCACAGGAAGGAGCGAGAGCACAAATAACATGTGGAAATGCTATAGCCAGCACACAGACACAATAACAATGTTCCTTGAACAGTATGGGGTTATACAAGACAAGTGCTTATCCGCCCTGGACAAGAAGAAGCTCATATCAACACTGAAAACAGCAAAAACAGTAACAATACACCCGTTTGAGAAGCAAGCTCTTCAACAATTCACACATGACATATTCGAGAAGTTCCAGATCGAGATCACAAACAACACGGCATTCAAGGTAGAAGGATCACTTGAACCTGGTCGCCACCTGCGGCTGAAAAGAATAGTGAAATCCTACGACCACATGGAATTCAAAAGGGAGTGTTTTGACGTCACATTTGACGATGAAAAAAAAACTTCATGTGTTCCTGCAAGAAGATGCACAGGGATGGTATACATTGCTGCCATGTAATAAAAGCAATGGTTCACATGGAGATCAATGATTTGCCAGAGAGTTTTGTGATTCAAAGATGGAGAAAAGACATAGACATGGAACTCGCAACATTAGGAAATGTCGCAGATGCTTCTTGCGGAGACGAAACACTAAAATTTGCCGGTGTGATGAGCCATATGGCAGAACTTTGCAACAGAGCGTGCCCAAATGACAAAGCATATAATGTCATGATTCAGTGTATGCGTGATATGGAAACAAAAGTGTTGGCAGCAATAAGAGAAGATGAAGGAGCCAAAAAACTACACGATGAAGAAACAGCTAGCAACGAAACATTTCGTGACCCACCAATGCCTGACAGAAGAGGAAGAAAAAGAGGAGACCGAATGATGCCAGGTTCAGAAAAAAGACAGAAAATTAGACAAATAAATTGTAGCTACTGCAAAAGATCAGGAACAACAAAACAGGATGTGAAACACTGAAAGCAGAAATTGCAGCAGAGGCAACAGAACAAGCAGCAGCGGCAGCACAGGCAGCAGCATCACAGCAAAGGTATACAAGCAATACCGCACAGGATCAATCAAGAGACAGACACACAAACGATGATAGTAACACAACAGAAAGAACAACACAACCAGGAAACACGTACGGTATGTACTATCACAACGGAAGAATAAGATGCAACATGGAATATCTGGTATTTGGAACACAAAACATATTAACAAGGTAAGTGTGCCCATGAAATTACTTTTGTCAGTGATGAAAACCTACTGATGCAAATAATCTGCTTTTTCCGACAAGCTAAACATAAATTTGAAAACTATTTATTTTGCAGAGGTCGAAGATGAACAAAGGATATCAAAGGAGAGCAATAAAAGTAGGAATCACACAAGGAGGAGGCCATAGGAATATTTAGAATATATGATACAGACAATAGAATGAATATGTAATGTTCTTATGTACTTCATTTCCTTATTTTGTACAATCAAGTTCACTTCATTGACTTCACTGGACGAAAAAAGGATAACCATTGTAAAACAGTTCTTACTTTCGAATTCTTCAATCTGTTCGCGAACGAAACTTGCCAAATAATCGGGAGAATCATAAGTGAGCATCATTCCGGCGAAGAACTGTCGAAAACTTTCGATGTCAGCTCGAAAAACACGAAACAACACAATGGTTAATGATCTTCAACAAGAATGCACAAGCTCCAAACGAAAAAGTACACAACGACTAAACAAAAAGATGCACAAGTACTAAAAACAACCATTGACATGTACTATTTATACAGTGAACAAGTACTAAAAACCTGCCTTAAATACTATTGAATAAAACTATGTACACAACACATTACCTACCTTGAATACATCCGGGTAAAAATTAGCCTTGAATATCCAAATAAACCTCATTGCATAGATACCACGATCACGCCTCGCGCTTGTCCTAATGGTCAAAAAGAAAGAAACAATTAAATCTAAACACAGTAAACAAAATAAAATCATAGTTCACATTAAGAAAAGATGATTACTCTGAACAAGAAGGGGTGCCGCAAACTTTTATCTTGAACGATGAGATATTTAATCTCTCGACACCATGAAGATGACTGTAAAGTTTCTTAAATGATTTGCACTGAAAGAATAAAAAATAAAAGTTATTGTTGTCATGTGTAAATAATTATTTAATTAGCTAGATTACAACGAAAATCATACAATTCTTTGAGTAGAAGCCATCTGAGCTTCAGTCAAATCCAGCGAGCTAGACACTCTAAATTTCCTGAAATGGAAGTCGACAAAGATAACCCACCAATGGCTGTAATCGCAACAAGTAATGTAGACCTGTTTGAAAATAAACAATCACACGAGAAATAAAAAAGCATCCACGATACTTGTAGTAGAAAAAATATAAGGGCCAAACAAAACATGACAAACATGCCTCTTCCCTATCCAAACTATAGTACTTCAGATCATGTTCAGCAAAGCTTGCAGCAAGATGAATAGGGTCCGCCTCATCCACATCAAGAATATGCTGGAAAAAACAACAAGAAGATGTTTAAAAAACTAAATGCTAAAAACATTTAGTTAAAAAATAAATAAATCTAAAACATATACACATGACGTACCGCCAAAGAGCTCGGAATAAATAAGAAATCAAGATCATCATCAACGCACTTAAGAAAAACATCCATAACAGAAGGATCCATGAAACCACCACCCTTCATAGCAAGGTAGAAACTATGTCAGCTGACAGACTTACCACCAACTTCAAGTATTTTCTCGGAACTGCAATTGTTAAAAACAACAAGAATAAACATCCATATATACAAAAATAGATGAAAAATAGATGGAAAATTGAATTCCAACGGTTACCCTTCAATGTAATTCCTAGGAGCCTCAAGTACATCAGCAAACAACATTCTATGCAAAGCGATTCATGAGGACATCCTCTTCCCCACTTAGCTCCTTAAGCTCAAGACAATCATCAGAATCGGCGTCTGCATAGGCATCATACTTCTGGGCCATAGAACTATCTCCAACAACATTTTCAGTTTCAGGCTCATTTCCCTTGCATGTACATGGCCCCGAACGCTCAAGACAACAATCATCAAGACAATAATCAGAATCAGTGTCTGCATTGCCATCACCCTTCTGTGCCACAGAACTACCTCCAACAACATTTTCAGTTTCAGGCTCCTTTCTCTTGCAAGCACATGGCTGCTTCTTCAACTCAATTGACAAAAGAGAAACCATATCACGCATCCGATCAGCAAGACCACGTCCCGTTCTTATCATCGACGAAATGAAGATAGTCTTCCACATTTCTTTCAGCTTAGAACGTAATCGTAAATAAAAAACACAATTAAGAATGCAATTTACAATAACACAATAATTAAAAATCAAAAGACACAATAAAAAACCTTACATCATTATGCATTTCACCAGGAAACATATCCGAGATGTGACGATCGATCGCTTCACGAAGATGGTCGGGAATATCGAGCACGAGAGTGAAAACTCGGATCTGCCATCTTGTCCTACTCGAACAAGCACTCGGAGAACACTAAAATTAGTTCAGGTACAATGTGTGCAGCTTATCACTTTCGAAACTAGAAAAAACAGGACAACAAAAAAAGATTTCAACAGAAACCACCTTTGTCGTCGCAATTGCATATCTTCACTACACATCTAAAACGATACGCGCCTCTGGCGCAAATACATCGACAACCAAACAAACCAAAAGAAACCAACATAATTTACACGCATGCACTGGCGAAGACGTGTAACAGAGCAGCACCTTTGCTGCCGCCAAACTCTACAACAAATAGACCAAGGGAAACTAGACAAAAAAAACAACCAGGTAAACACTAGCACAACCGAAAACTCTAGAAAAGAAACAAATTCTACAAGTTTAGACTGCACGGCGCCGACAACATACCTTCCAAAACAGACAAATATAAATTTACCAGTGCACAATTACAATATAAGTCGGTGCACAAGTACAAGTACAAGAGATATAGGTGCACAAGTACAAGAGATATAGGTGCACAAGTACAAGAGATACAGGTGCACAAGTACAAGAGATATAGGTGCACAAGTACGAAAAAAATAGATGCACAAGTACAAGAGATATAGGTGCACAAGTACAATAGACTAAGCTACACAAGTACAGAACAAATTATCACACGAGTACCAAGGACAAACACGAACAAGTACCAGACACAACACGGGAAGGAATCTGCATGTCAACACGACACGGGAAACTCAGCGGCTCCTCCAGAGCGGGTAAATCGACAAGAAAAAAGACCAAGAAACCCTAAATAATAAGATGCATGTCATCACGAAATGTGGAATTATACGGCTACTCACAAAGGTAAACCCTAACTAATGTTTCTCAGAAGGTGTGTAACCAAGAAGCGGCGGAAGAAATCGATGAAAAAAGCACGACTTTACTGAGAGCAAACACATCTGCATCCGACTTCCGCATATTTTCCATTTGAAAGTGCTACCTCCCTCCCATTAATTCCCCAGAAAACTCACAGCCCGAAAATACAAAGGGAAAAAACTGATTCGATCAAATCGAATCAAAGGGAAAAACCAAGATCTTAGAAACCCTAAGCAGGCAGAAAAACACGACGGCGCTTACCACTGGAGCAGGAAAAACGTCCGCCGACGATGAGTTGCGAGAGGTTCTCGACAGCAACGGAGTAGAAGGGAAAATAGCAGCGCCGCCGACGAGACGACCAGCCGAAACAGCGAGCCACGAAGATAGGCGACGAAAGAAGAAGACTAAGGGAAAAACGGAGATAAAGGCACACGTGAATCGGGTCCCCGTAAACCCGTTAAGTGCGAAGCGGGCCCGTTACGAGAAGTGGACGGTTCGCAAACTCACCAGAAAGCAACACGTGTCGCGCGCGGAGGCAGTCCACCGGCAAATTCCGCGCCCCACGTTCACCCACGTGTCCAGCGCGGAGAAAGTCACTTCCCTTCCCAGACAGTGGCGGACGCAGAAAAAAATTGGAGGGTGGGCACACCTCAAAAAAAAAATTACACTCCCGTGATTGTAATAAAAGTTTGCCAAATAAACAATATAAAAGGCCACTCGACCAGCAACATTGAAATTTAATAGATCTATATATCAAATATGCACAATTACAATACAAATGTTCAAAGGCGAGAATAGTCTTACATGACAGAAATATAGCATGCATTTTTTAGTTGGGAAAGTATCTTCCTGTATTCGGTTTATAGACACAAGTGAGATTTTTGTAGTCTTACATGATGGAATATAGCATGCATTTTTCTAGTTGGGAAAGTAATATTTTCTATATTCCCATTATAAGTGATTTTGTAGTATGTAACTATTTTTCTAGTTGGGAAATAAATTGGGCAATCTTTTCTATTCCCGTGATCGGTTTCTATATCAAATTATCATACACAGTGGACGGAATGATAGTCACGCTGTCACGCAAAAGATTCAAGTCAATCTTCTATTCAGTATTCACTAGCCTGCTGCAGCTAGCTGCTACCACTGCGACTGCTCCGATCTTGCCTGGGCCGAGCGGCGAGTGGCCGAGCGCCTCTGCGCCTGGGCAGCCAGAACTTGGGAGAGAGTCGAGAGAAGAGCTGGATGGAAGCCTGGAACGATCAATAGGAAAAAGACCAATTGGTCCACGTTCTGCAGCAGTAGATCAGGGGTAGTAAAGAAATTTCGGAAAATTTAGGGTGGGCCCCACCCTGTGCGTACGCCCATGTTCCCTGTGGTCGGCTTTTTTGTAGAGATTTCGGTAATTCTGCACCCGGTCTAACCACGACCACGAGCCAGTGTCCTCAAACCTGGTGCGGTCCGATCTCCCACCTTTTCTCGTTTTCTCTTTTACATCGGCGGTTTTATTGTCCGGTCGTGGGCTGGAAGCCCACCACGAGCCTGCCGATATTGTTTTCTCATGGGTCAACGCACGAGCGGTTTTGGGAGCGAGAAAAAGTGGAACGGGGTCTCGCCGCCCATGGAGCTCACCGGCGCAGCTTCCCTTCGGCGATCCATGGCGTCGATGTACCCGGTGGTCCCGAGGGAGAGGAGGAGGCGGATGCCGGTAAGGGTATCTTGCGTCGGCCACGGAGGTCCACGTCCACCTCAGGTACTACGAGGCGGCGCCACGGAAAGCGATGTGGTGAGGGACCATTACCAAGCTCCAGGCTATGGGCCACGTCGCTGGGGACGCACGCAAGGAGAAAATCCTCTTGGTGACCCCTCTCCATCCCACCTCACCTATCGATGTGTATGCTTCAGAATTTCAGATTAATCACGAGCATGATTTACAGAGGGTGGTTTGGAATCCCGACGGCTTCAGGCGAGCGGCGAGTGGTCCCAATCTCGGTCGCCGCGGATACTGACCTCAGCGACGGGAGGGGTTGCGGCCGGCGCTAGTGGTTCCATTCGTGCTGTCAATGTTCTACATGGGAGAAGAAGATGCTGTCCTGGCCGGCCTCCACCTCCCAAGACGAGCATGTACTATCCACCCCTAGAGCATCTCCAACATTCGCGCTAAAACGATCACGTGGTATAAAAAGTGTCGGTTTGGCGCGCGCGGACGCCCACCCGAAGCTCCAGCGGACGCGGAAAAAAGGCGCGCGCGCTAAAAACTTTGCCGCACCGCCGCGTGGGCTGCCGAGTGCTATAAACGCGACACGCGCCAACGCGCCAACCGTCTGAAGATTCCACGCGCGCTCCGCCTCTCTCTCTCTCTCTCTCCACACCGCTCTCCCTCCCATCGACGCTCCACCTCCGCGCCTCCATCTGAAGATGCCTCCGCGCCGCCGCTCCGCCTCCGGCTACCACGGTGTTCGGGTGCGGCCGAGCGGCCGCTTCGACGCGGAGATCCGCTCCGGCGGATCCGCCTCGGGACATTCGACACGGCGCACGAGGCGGCGCGGGAGTACGACGCCGTCGCCTGGCGCCTCGAACGCTCCCGCCGGACGATGAATTTTCACGACGTCTGGACGCGGGAGCAGGCGGAGCAGCTCGCGCCGCCATCGCCGGTCATCACGCGCGAGCAGCAGCGCTGCCAACGGGAGCTCGAGCAGCGCCTCCTCATCGCCGAGCGCGACGAGGCCCTCCGCCTCGAGTGGGCGCGCCAATTCCCCGAAGACGTCGCCGCCACGGAATCCTTCTAGGCGTAGAAGGAGGAGGAGAAGGCGGCGGCGAAGGCGAAGGAAAAGGCGAGCCGCGAGAAGCGCCGGGCGGAGTCCGCGGCGAGGAAGGCGGCGAGGGCCAAGAAGGCGGCGAGGAAGGAGGAGGAGAAGAAAAACGGCGCAGGCCGTCCACCATCATCCTCTCCTCCTCCTTCTCCTTCGAGTGGACTTCGACGCCGGTGTCGGAGACTACTCCGAGCAGCCACTCGTCGGACTACGACCGTGAATCGAAGTAGGATTAGACTAGTTTAAAATAAAATGTCACGATGTATCGTTGAACTTTTAATATATTTCGTATTTTCAATTAATTTTTCATATTTTATCTGATTTATTTTGAAACGAAACGGTCGAACTAGCCATTCGCGACGCGCCGCGCGCTGCATAATGGCGCGCCCGGCGGAGGAGCACTTTTCCCGCCCGAGCACGCGCCGCAAAATGGCGCTTCCGGTGGGGAACTTTCACCGCCGGGCGCGGTATCTGTTTACAGCGCGCTGCAACATAGGTATAGCGCGCGGATATATGCCGCGCCTGTTGGAGATGCTCTTAGGGGTCAACAAGCCACGCTGGTACGTAATTCTCACACGAATTTGATTGCCCACTTCCCAACCCATCTTCATTACATGTGTATTTGTTCAAAGTACCATGTGTATTCTTCAGTACTGCTCCCAAATCTCCGGTCACTTCCATATGCATTACATCCCAGTAGTTGTTGGTTTTTATTACGTAAACATTCATGGATCTGCAAATTGGAGTTAGTGTTCAGTTACAATGAGGTGGGCTTGTTACTGATCCTCACCCAGCATGTCAGTCTTCGCAGAACTTTTGGTCTAATCTGCCATCAAACTTGGAGTGATCCTATATAATAGGATTTTTTTTGTTCATCATGGTTATCGCTTGTTAATTTCTGTAGCATAAACAAGATGGGAATGTGCTATTTTGGTGTAATCATGCGATGCTAACTAGGCAGATAAGAATGTGCTATTCAGTAACATTACTGTCACCAGGTGTTTCTTGTAATGCGTGAGCGGGCATTGCTGTTATAGCTGTGAATCTATTATATACTTTGGGAGAAATCTGGGATAAAGGAAGATGTTGCTTATGGATTCATTTACTAGTTAGTTCTGATGAGAATTCTTGCTTGTGCCAAGCACGTAGGTTTCCAGATTCCTTTTTTTTGTGCCTGACAAGTTATAAATTTTCAGGAATCTAACAATAAATGGGGGACGGAAGAATATGAATTCATAGGACTTGGGAGACAAAGAGCAAGTATCTAGCGGCAATGTTGCGCAGATGAGAAAATGTCAGTTGTTTGTATTCATGCTGTACCTAGACTGGTGTCACTTGAGGTGAGCTCAAGCCTGAATCCAGCAAGGTTTTTTCTAGTTCAGTTTCGTGTTGCAGTTTTAAATTGTTTTGTGGTCTAGTTGCATCGCTGCCAACCTAGAAATCCATAGTTCTTACAAATACAAGCCCTAAATCATATTTCAATCCTCAAGGTAAATTTTGCCAGTAGCTAGTTGACTGACTCTTTGGAATGGGTATATCAAATACGAATGGCCGCTAACATGATGTATGAAATCTAGTTCAATTACCTATTATGTTGTACCATGATGTTATGACTCTGTCTTCTGAATTATGAATCAGTTTGCAGCTGCTTATCTAATCTTGTTATTTGCAGGCCGCTGACAAATTAACCATATTCATGCCCGGAAAGTAACCTGTAAGCTCATCATTTCATCTCTGTCGGCAGAAGAGCTTGGAAGATTGTTGGCTCGGATACAAGCAGCAGGAGCTGACATAGTGAAGAATATTATCAAATACTTGTGCACTGCCAAGTGAGTTTACTGTCTAAAACCTCTGCAATCTTTGTATCTTAGCTATGCACTAGTATGAGCTCTTTATGATTTTTTGTATTCATACTTCATAACATTAGTCCAGAAGGCTGTTTACATGTAACTGAATCACAGATTTATTAGTTTGAGTAGGTCTTTTGCTTATTGGTTGGGTAAGCGATCTGACCCTGTGATGACATTATCAAATTGCCAGGCTGACAGCGGGAAGCAGAGATGCAGCGGAGGATCTGAAGATGCAGTGCAATGGTCGATATTGGAGCTACCGTCCACACCAAAGGCCTCAAACACCCAATGGCAGTGGCGCCTTGGCTCTTATCGGTGGCAGCAGTAGCAGCACCTTCCTACTGGAGATCAGCTCCCTGGGCAAGTCTCTCCGGCACTGGTTATCACAATGCGCCGGAGAAAATTCTAGTGACAGTCAGAAGATAAGCTACGGCATGAGCTAGCGTGCAAGACAGTGACATAATTGTGTTGGTTAGCTGTGGTCTTTCCCACGGTAGAGCTATGGGAGTAATCAGCGCCAGAAGCAAACTGTAATTAGTGGATCTAAAGACTCTTTTCAGAAGCTGGAATTTCGTGGTACCTGAGTGGAAATTATGGTGTTTGTTAGGGTGTTTGCTACGGAATTCTTACGTTCTAGACAACCGGTTCAGTTCAGTTAGTACTGAATCCTTCGGTGAACAATAGAGCAACATATGTTTGCCAAAATATTATTATGCTTTTTCCAAACAACTAATTTTGTCAGCCAATCAGGTTGCTAACCATGCAAGGGGCGTAAGAAAAATAAACAAGGCAAACGTAGGATAGCTGGAAAGTGACACTCGAGCCAGGCTAAACCACCTCCGTAGGGTGCGTGTGATGTGAAGGTCACTTTTTTGTTTTTAAATTTTATTGTGCATTATTTGGAATTCGCAAGCTGATAATTAGCTAGTCTGGCATATTAGTGTAACATCCCAATTTTCGAAATTTCGAAACATCATGCATTGCATTCATAAGAATCATGTCATCGTTGCATTTTTAGGGAAAATCCAATTTCAAATTCGTTTCAAAACCCCGAACCCCAAAATGGCAATATAGCCACATAGGCATGTATGCCAATTTTTGTTTTATAAAGGATTTTACTTTGCTTTAAAAGTGGTCGCATAGTGAAGACCTTTTCACAAGGTTTCCAACGATATCTTATTTATATTTTTCCGATTATTTTTGAGTGCTCAAAGGCTTTTTCAATTACAAGAGAGAAATAGAAAAGAAGAAAAAAAAACAAAAATCGGCCGGCCGACTGGGCCGACCCAGCCAGCCACCGGCCCAGCCAGCGCCAGCCAGGCCAGGCCGCCCCGCACGCCCCTTCCCTTCCCCTTTTCTTTTCCGCCGTGGACCCCACCCACGATCGATCGTCCCCAACCTCCGCTTCCTTCCGTCCGCTTGCTGCACGCACACGTACAGACCACCGGCCACCACTTCCCCCACTCGCCCCACCCCCCAGCACGCCTCCCTCTCCAATCCGAGGCCGCCCCTACTTATCCCCCGGCCTCCTCTCTCTTTCCCCTCTCTTCTCCCTCTCTATTGCGCCCCCAGGCTGCCGGAATTGGTCGCCGGAGTTCGCCGCCACCACGCCACCTCCATCTGCTCGCCACGGCCACCTCGGCCCGAAACCCTACAAACCGCTGCCGCCACCCGACGCGCCACCTCTATCCGCACGCCGTCCACGTTTCTGCCAGGCCTGGAGACGCCGGGAAACGACGCCGGCCGCCACCTGAGCCGCGCCGCCGGCGAGCACCACGTCGCCGCCACGTCACCGCCTGCGTCAGCACCACGCGTCGCCACGCGTGCGTCCAGTCAGCGCCACTGGGTATTCCCCCTTTTCCCTCTTTTTCTTCTTTCCCTTTTCAGCCAATAGATCTCAGCCGCACGTTTTGGTTAGATCCAACGGACACAGAGCTTGATCCGCGACGAAGGGGTACGCACCAACAGGAACGCCCCAAGTGTCAGGGACACACCCTAGTTGCGTTTAATCTCGGTTTCGATAGTCCGCGCTTCGTAAAAATCATAACCGGAGCTCCGCCTGTCCAAAAATTACAAACTTTATACCTATGGAATCCTAAAAATATAAGGAACACTATGAACCAGTAAAATGTGGACTTACAGTAGTTTGAGTTTCATTCAAATTTAAAATGGCTAACTAGAGTACCGTGTCCATAAAATGAGATCTACATACTCTTTTCGAGTGATTCCTTTTGCATATGCTCGCAAATAGAACCATCTGTACAGTAGTACCAAAATCATCATTTGTTTACTGTACCAAAGTACCATTTGCAATTAATGGTAGTTGCCCTTCGCTAGTGCGACATAGACGGTTCGCAATAATCCAACCAACCGTAAAACTTGACCATGGCATCATGCATATAGTTACAACCAGAGAACAATAAATGAAGTGCACTTGTGTAAACCTCATATGCATCTCATGTCTATGTTTGTACATTTGTGTCTTGCATTGTGCTTATGGTGCAATGTTATCGGATTGTAGATTGTGATTGTGCTGACTGCAACGGTTGTGCTTGTGAAGATTTTGCCAACTCTCCAGCTTATCCAGGCAAGTGACACACACCAAAAGTCCCAGTTTTTATCTATGCACAGTAGAGATTTTTGTAGTATACATGTGTAGGGTTCTATACTTTGCTATGCAATCCCAGTAGTCTAGCTACCCCTACTTGACTTACTTTGTCGCCATTAAATTTAGTTGTTGCTCAGCTATGCTATAAAATGATTTTGATAGTGAGATATGGAAAAACAACTAAGTTTAATGAATTACCTGGGTGGAATTGTGTGGTGACCCGGCATACCACTGCATGGTGTAGTATGCAAGTCTGATATAACACCAATGAAACACCGTTCCACTAGTATTATATCGCTCAGAGTGGTACAACAGAAACATATGCGGGTCCAAGGCATGTCTATAGAATTACAACATTGACTCAGTTACATAAGATCATCACAGCCTCCTACTTTACAATGAGGTAAAACTGCAAATAACTCCAGAAGAACGACTCGTAGACTAGTCTTATCGCGAACTCTAGTTGTAGAGTATTTAACTAGCTACGGAGGCTATGAATAGATTCTAGCTAAATAGGAGCTAAGTTTAGGAAGCTAGTTCCTTTCTATTGCTAATCTAGGTTTCTCTTTGTTGGAGGTGGTATCTGCCTCTTCTGACAGGTTCCTGTCCCTTGAAGTAGTTGTTGACTCCTCGATCTTCGTGTTGCACTGTAGATCCTCCTTCGGTGCCTCCATATCTAAGCAGGGGATTTAAGAGTGGGATGAGTACGAGCGTACTCAACAAGTTCATTATAGGAAAGAGGTGTTTAATGCACTAGCTACGGCATTAGACCGGAAAGTCTAATACCAATGCAGGTTTTCATAATCATTTCTTCAAGAGGTTGCTTTTATTCGGAAGAGCTATGTCCGTCGACCTTCACCGGTTTACTAGAACTTCATGGAGCTCCTTTCCGGCCGCGTTCGCAGCTCCTTATCCCGGAACAGGGAGTGACAGGTCACGGTTCTTTACACTCGCAGAGGTGTGTTGCTTTACCCATAAGAGATCTTAACCTTGGTGCCAACCGAGCGCGCAACCCGTCCACACTTCCTATGGTGTGGGGCCCGGTATAAGGTCTAGCCAATCATGTTCCTCCGCTACCTCGAACACCCACCCTTTGTTGCATACCCCGACCCTGGGTCCTCGTCGGTCCTCTTATACCACTTAAGGATGGACCCCGACCACGACAACAGTTTGGGACTCGTTAACCAAACTCCTTCGCCGGTAGCCGCAACCCATCATAGACCGCAATACCGTGGGGACTTTAGGCTTCCCCAGCCCACCGCTTGCACTTCGAGCGACAAGTGTCTACGGACTATGCCGTGGGGACTTAAGGCTTCCCCAGCCCACCGCTTGCCCTGACAGATACAAGTGTCTACGGTAAAGCGCATCCGTTGATGAACGAGAGGTGGAAACACTTTCGACTACTCCGTCCCACTCCGGATCTTATGGTTAACACGGATATTACGGCACAAGAATCACTGGCGACATTTGTTGTTTAATCCTAGATGGATATAAGCCCGTGCAATGGAACCTCCACCATATCAACACAATCCATGGTTCCATTGCCCACCACATAGTCATATTCATAGTTATGAAAGTAGTGGTTTTGATTTTTATGCAATAGTGATAACCATAGTACTTTGCAAGTATTTTGATAAAGATAATCAAATGACATGAGCAAGTGATGAACTTGCCTTTCTTGACTGCAAGATTATGCAGGCAAGGTCTTCGATACGCAATAACTCCAAATTCTGAAATAGCATCATCGTCCGGTAAGGACGATGTTTAAAAGATTGGCAAGGATGCAATAATGCATAAGAATGAGATGCAATCGCTCTAAGCGTGATCTAACCCCGATGATTTAGGATTAGTGAGTGGTAATGATTTGTTCAGGGTTTGTTGCACTTTTAGAGTGATTCACAAACAAGGTTCTTATTCAGGGTTGTTTGTTTTAGAATCATAAGCAGGTGGTAAATGCATAGTAACAATCATACACATCAAGGAATAGTAGTTGTATAATAAGTAAAGAGCAGTTGTCAATTTTAGGTCCTATAGTGCATGGTTGATGATTATTTATTATATATTTCAAAAGAATAGCTTTTGAAGAACATGTTCTTTAATGAAGAACAAGTATGATTATTTGTTTTGTGGGGTTCTATGGTTCTAATTGGTTTCTGGAGTAAGTAGTAGATGGATCACAACCTAGTTGGATTCATCAGCTACTAGGGTTTGTATTGTTGAATTAAGCCTACACATTTTAATTACCAATAGTTGCTATCAAGGTGGTATATCTTATTGGTGATGGTTGGCTAGGGTTTATAGATCCTATGAAGCAGGGTTGATGATGAGTTCTTATCTTCTTCAAAAGAATAACTTTTGAAGAACATACTTCTTAATTAATAAGAAGTCTTACAATTAAGGTTGAGGTTACTCTCTATTTTCTTCAAAAGAATAACTTTTGAAGAACATACTTCTTAAATAATAAGAAGTATAATAATTAGGTTGGGGTTGTTTAGGTTTGCTATTGAATTTCCTAAGTAAAGGTTGGTTGGTTCCTAAATAGGATGTTTGTTAATTAGTATCCAACACTAGTAGGATTTAGTGGAGTAGGGAATGTATTACAAGATAGTATGTATGGTTGTTGTTAGGGTTCATCACGATGGTGTGATGCTAAATAAGAATGGATAAGGCTGATGGCTTTGGTAAAAGGATCTAAGGTTCACACTTGGTTATCCCTACTTAATTATTTAGGTCTGATGAAGATGAACACATGGAATGCTAATTAGTAGTAATAGGGTTCCCATATTTTATGTGGATTTGAACTAGTATTTAGTTGCTAGATATGAATCTATGTTTACTGGTGAAGTAACATGATCACATGTTACTTAGGTTTAGGTTTGGGAACAATTTAGAGTTCATAAGAAGTAATGGATCTAGGGTCTAAATGGTATTAGGGTTTTAGGATTACACATGAAATGATGAAGTTATCACTTTGTTTCTAATGGAACTAGGGTTTCTTAATTACCCTATGATTCTTGGATTAATAACTTCATTAATAAAGTTGAAGTTATTAATAACTTTGAAATTAAAATAATATTGGATTTGTCCTTTTATTATTTTTAAAGAATTAATAATTAAGGTAATTATTAATTAGGGTTTAAATCCTTCTATTAAGGATTTAATAAATTATAAGCAAAGGAAAATTAGTTTTATTATTTTCCTGATTTGCTTATTGGTTTTTATTAATTTTAGAAGTTTTTGTTAATTATTGATTTTTAATTAAATTTGGAATTAAAAGTAAAGGTTTAAACAACAAGTGTTAAATAATTAAATTTTTATTAAAAATAAAAATTTCATTTTATATTTTTATTGGATAGAATTTATTTTTAGGATCATTTTGATATCACATTTGGTATTTTTCAGAATTGAAATGAATTTGATTTATTTCTGTAAAGTTGCAGCATTTTGTGAATTTTGAATTTAAACTAAAAAAATAACTAGAGCTACCCGGCCAGGATACACCCACGATCAATGACTCGGTGGGGTCCTAGCCATGTCACCAGCCACGGTGGCGATGACGTGGCACACCCCACGGTGGCCGGTGGCGGTAGCGGTGGTCGCCGGCGATTCCGGCCACCCGCGAGGCCGTGTTCGTTTGCGTTGGAACGAGAACGAGGAGGCGGTCCTAGTGGTGGTGGCGCCGCCACCAAATTGTCGCCGGAGCTTGGCCGGCGGCGAAGCCGAGCGGCAGAGCTCACGGGTTAGCCGTGGCGGTGGAGCTACGGCGCCTAATCGAGCGAAGCGAGCACACCAGGAGGTTGAGGAGCTCACCAGGATCACGGCGCGCGTGACGGCGAGGCTTGGCGTGGCCTGGTTCGCCGGAATCGCCCGCTCCCGTCGTCGGAGAAGACGAGCTTGACGGCGGCGCTACGGTTCATCTGGGGTCGATTCCTCCTACAGCGCGAGCAAGTCGAGGGCGGCGGTCTCGATGGTGGTCACGGCGAGGCTCGGGGTGGTCTCTGTCGACGGCGACGGCCGAGGTCTGAGCGTGCTAGGGTTTGCGAAATTGGGGAAAAGGAAGAACAAGAGCGAGGAGGGCTTCGGCCGTGTATTTATAGGGTCAAGGACGATCGTCGGCGGTCGCGCTGTCCACAATGTCGGCCGGGACGTGGCTCAATCGTCGCCGTGTCGACCTCCCGCGCGTCCAGAGACGGAGACGAAGACGACGACGTCTTCTCGTCTATATCCACACGAAGGGGTACGTGGGCGTGTTGGGCTGTGAAGTGCCGCTGGGCCATGGGCTGCTGCTGGGCTGAGATGGTGGGCTTCTCTACGGGCTGCACGGTCAGGTAAGCCTGGTAAGTCTTTTTCTCCTCTTTTCTTTTTCTGTCTGATTTTCTGTTTTATATTTCCTATTTGAATTTCATATTTGAATTCTGTTTATTCTTGCAGATCTTTCATTTGTGAGTTTTATTAAGATTTGGTGCAATGATTATTACACCACTATTTCGTTTGAAACAATTATTTTGTATTGGATTATCTTGCATATTGTTGGCTTATTCAAAATAGCAATTAAACATGAATTATGCTCTCACTTTGATTTCCCTTTTATTATGAATTCCCTTTAATTTATAAATGTAAGAGTTGATACTTTCTTCTCAAGGTATTTCTGAAGTTGTTGTTATATCTTAGTTCCTATTTGTCTGATTAATCACTTGCATGTTATTTTATGTGAGCAATTTCTATTAAGGTTTTGTAGGTTTGTTGATAACCCATATTAAAATTAACATTAGTGTTATGGTCTATTAACACTTTGAAATACCTAGAGTAGATATTACTCTCCTCAAGGTTGGGTCTTATTTAAATAGATAAGTGGTTGATAATTACACTTATGGTTTTAATTATAAGATGTATCACAATGGTTTTTCTCAGGTTTAATAATTGAAGCATAAGACTTTATTAATATGCCACACTAGGGTTCTAGTGATATTTACCTAATGTCCATTGATTTAATTCTCAATTATGGTCTAGGTTTATATGGTAATCACCATAGTGATACCATAACTAGGGTTGAGATATAATTTTATTTTGTATGAATGAGGTGACCCATATTGTATTGGCTAAAGTTTAATCTCCCTATCTATGATAAGGTTACTTGCTTAATACCTTATGTGCTTCTCTAATTACTAAGGATTAGAGAATTGGTTATATCTTCTACCAATTAACTTCTATTATTATCCTCAATTAATCATTAAAGTAACTACAGTGGTTATATTTCTTTTTATAGTTAACTTTGGTCATATGGATGGATGGTTTCTCCCCATTTAGAGTATAGAGTTTGACTCTTAATGTTTTCTCGGTGGTTCTTAAGTGAAAAATAAGTGGAATGTAGATGTGGTAGAATTCTACTTGTGATCACTAAGTGATTCACAAGTAAAGGTTGGGATATAAGCATATGGTTGCTTACTAGTGATCTCCCTATAATTTCATGTGGGGATGAGATCTACTTATCCTAGTAGGGTTTAACTTATCCTCACATACATCAAGAGCATGATCATGGTTTAGGCATGATCAACTTGTTCTTAATATCTCTACCTTGAGTTCTTAGGGTTTATTATCATCACTCAATTTATAATGATCAAGGTTTGGCTTCCTAAAGTACCTCTCATTAATTAGGTTTCTCAGTTCCATGATCAAGCATTGTCTTGATCAATTAATGTATATCACTTCTATTTTACTTTCTAGGATAAAACTTCTATGATTGCCTCATTAGTTTATATCCCAGGAGAATGCCTGAGATATCATGTTAGGGTTCTACTCAACAATGATGATATAATCATCTGGTTATAAAAGTAGTTCTCTCCCTCAAATCCAGATGTTGCCTCAACTAACTTGAGTGTAACACCATAGATTAAGCTCTCCCATTTAAGAACAGTTATTCTAGGGTTTATGGTGTACTCCTAATATTTATTTAGGTAGCTAAGCTAAAGATTCAATTGTCCAACTAAGTTGGTTTATCTCTCTAGGAATGGTCTTGGATAATATCCTAGGGTTTCTCTTAAAGATGATGATTTGAATACTTGGATGCATATCCAAGGTTTAACTCAAGGTTTGTTAATGCTTCTCTAATAATTGTAATAGATCTCTCACCTCTCTAGGTTTGATTCTTAACTATTTAGAATAGAGAAGAATATATATTTCTTAGTTGGAACTCCTTGTCTTGCTTCCAAGATTAAAGTAGAATAAATACCATGAGGTTCATGGTTGGTTCATAGATTAGTTTGAGACATGGAAAAGATAAGTTAGGAATAGTTACTCCTAATTATTGTTACTTGAGTTCCAATTAAATGGATGTTCATATGTTGTGGCAAGGATTATCATGTTGTGATATTTAATAAGATCAGGTAGCTGATCATTGAGTAAAGTGTTGTTGTGTTGATTATTAGTTCCATTTGATCTAACCCCCTTAGATCAAATTATCTCTACCCAAAACAAAGTTTTAACAAAGTCACATTGAGGTTTATAGCGCTTGACTTGATGAGCTACTTCAATTCCACCAAGGTCAAGTGAAACTTCAGTTACTGTGATCGTTTTACTTTAAAGCGCGAAAATTCCCCGGATTTTCTATGCATGAATACAATGCACACATCTATTTCCTCTATTTTTGTAACCCCATTACCTGGGATATTACAGTCTCTACCCCTTAAACTAAACTTCGTCCTCGAAGTTTGATCTCTCTCACGTTTCGGAGTGTGGATCTGACTTGTGCGGACTAGATCTTTTCTCGAACTCCATGGTGATCTTACTGGATATAATTGAATACTTCCCTTGTCCAGATTCTTCCTGGAATCCATTAGGGTTTGTCTATGAATCATGGCTTCTAACTTTGATTCATGGATTTCTTCCAACTCTATAAGCTTGTTTCCTTTCTCATTGAAGATTCAATGATTAAGACTTCTTCTGGTGCTGCAAGTCTTGACTGAAGACTAATTGGATAACATTCTCCTATTTGATAAAATAGGTCTTTGTTTTCCCTTAGTACCAAAATTGCAGTAATGGTACTTAATGGGTCCTAACTATGGAATTGGTCATGATGGTTTATTTTCCTAAGAATGGATTAGACTCATTTAGTCCATCCAATCATGGTTTATAGTTGATACTTATAACTATTTTGGATTATTTAGGTTCCATGGAAGGAATCATTCAAATAGACTTTAATTTTGGTAGGTCAATCTCCTTTGGTCTTTGGCCTTCTTGAGTTGTATTTGGCCTACGGTATTTTCTTCGTCCAACTTCTTTATACTTAGCTTACTTGAGCTTTCGTACTTCTGAGTAGATTTTACTCACTTTCTCAAGTTATAGTCCACTTCTTACATCCTCGAGGAATGAACCTCGGCTTCTGGTCTGACTTCCTTCTGAAAGTATTGTTCATCAATCTTATGAAAATAAGATCGAACTTCCTCTCAGTTCAGACCTTCTTCTTTTATTATGCTCAAAGTATTGAGTTATTGTACATCCAACTCAATGTTTACTCTACCCCTTAGAGTTTTCTTATGGTCTTCAACTCCATTTCTTCCAACCGTTGGACTTATGGTTAGGATATTGGTCTAGGTCTAGTTTCTGGGTTGTACTCTTCTAAGGTCTTACGAAGAATATCAGTGGTGTATCCACTCAATTGTGGACATCCAATGTGAATCCTTTGACTAAATGTTTATAGATCTAGCTATTTGGCTGACAAGATTTTTATTTGTTCTCAAATTTTTTGTTACAAATAATTAAATCGTGGACTATTTGCAATATCAATTAATACCAGCTGTGGTTATTATACCAACTGTGGCTATTTGATATCTAAAAATGGATTCTATTATAGGTTCTGATCAACTGGACGAGACATCTTCTATTCTCTCTCGCAGTATTGATCCTATACCAATTGTGGTCTTCTGGTATCAACTATGTTCTTCTTATATCTGCTATAGTTTCATATATCCTCTTCCTTCATTCAGGGTTTATTTTGCATGAAATCCACTAGCTGACACTATGAATATAGTATCCTAAGTGATTTCCCATGCATTCCCTCTTCCATAATGACTATGGTTCTACTTCTATTACTCCACAGTCATCATATTTCTCACCTTCATGCTTCCAATGTACTAAAGTACTCCTCTGTTGAGGTAAAGCATGAGTTTCTGACTGTACTTCCTTCCGAATATTGTGGTTGCTTCCCACAATTTTGCTTCCTTCTTCCGATGAACCTTCATCTTGTCTTCGGAATCGTCGAATTCGTCACTTCCTCACACGAATACCATTACCCTCTAGATCTATAACATCAAGTAAAGACTTGATATTGCAACATGCACTTGCAAATCAAAGTCAAACTTCATGTATGGATCTAGTCAAACAATGAAAATCCAATAAAATCCAAGAAGATTCAGCTTTGTGCATATAATACACACCATCATAAGCCTGAATATAATATTTGAGTAAGACATCTCTAAACATCAGGCTCTGATGTGTAGTATATAACACCACATAGATAGGTTTATATCGTGATACTTAGCACGAATATAGGGAATTCTACTATTTGTCTCAACCTTTACCTTAATTGCACATTTGCAATGAGATAAACTTGAAACAAAGTGGTCTAGGATAGTTGTGGTTAACCTAATTTTCTTTGGAAGTATTGACTTAGCTTCCATTTTTATTGAGGACTATCTCACATGATATGTCTAGGTTCGAACATTGCTACTCTAAACACATAACTATGGAAATATAACTCCTATTCTTCCAAGTGTTTCTATCATAAGTCTATGATCATGATGTGCTTGGCACACTTCCCATATTTTTGGGACACAGTTCTTGCACTATTGTTTAGCACTGGGTTTCTTATTGTACTCCTCCAAAATACTTATAATGTTCTTTTCCATCACATAATGATTTTCATGTGAATAATATATGATTAACAACTCTACCATGTAAGTAATCATATTTTATTCCTATCTCGCTTCCTTATCTCCCATGATTGACTCATCATGGTCTATACTACCTCATATGACTCATAGTTATCACTTACTATCATTTGTTTCACATGTCTAGATAGTTTTACTTCCTTATTACTTAACTTGGTCTACATCTTCTATTAGGATATCTTAATTATCTTCATCACTTGATATTACTTCTAGTACAGGTCTGAGTAATTTCTTATTTAACTTTGTATCCTCTCTTTGGACTACCATGTATTGTATACCAACTGTGATCTACTCATCTAATTTTTTTTAAGGACTTAATGGTATACTACATATTTGGGATTAGCTGACTGACTTTACTTTATCTTGGTAAGCTAGGTAAGAAATGTTGACTCAAGTGTGTCAGGATTATTCTCAAGTGAATATCCATCTCAAGTCATAAATAGCCTTTGGTTTACCTAGGACAACTTCCTATAGACACTACCAATCCTATAGGTCTCCTTTAAAGGATTTCAATCCTAAGGTCAAAGCATTTGCTCTGATACCAACTGTGGTGACCCGGTATACCACTGCATGGTGTAGTATGCAAGTCTGATATAACACCAATGAAACACCGTTCCACTAGTATTATATCGCTCAGAGTGGTACAACAGAAACATATGCGGGTCCAAGGCATGTCTATAGAATTACAACATTGACTCAGTTACATAAGATCATCACAGACCTCCTACTTTACAATGAGGTAAAGCCGCAAATAACTCCGGAAGAACGACTCGTAGACTAGTCTTATCGCGAACTCTAGTTGTAGAGTATTTAACTAGCTACGAGAGGCTATGAATAGATTCTAGCTAAATAGGAGCTAAGTTTAGGAAGCTAGTTCCTTTCTATTGCTAATCTAGGTTTCTCTTTGTTGGAGGTGGTATCCGCCTCTTCCGACGGGTTCCTGTCCCTTGAAGTAGTTGTTGACTCCTCGATCTTCGTGTTGCACTCGTAGATCCTCCTTCGGTGCCTCCATATCTAAGCGGGGGATTTAAGAGTGGGATGAGTACGAGCGTACTCAACAAGTTCATTATAGGAAAGAGGTGTTTAATGCACTAGCTACGGCATTAGACCGGAAAGTCTAATACCAATGCAGGTTTTCATAATCATTTCTTCAAGAGGTTGCTTTTATTCGGAAGAGCTATGTCCGTCGGCCTTCACCGGTTTACTAGAACTTCATGGAGCTCCTTTCCGGCCGCGTTCGCAGCTTCCTTATCCCGGAACGAGGGAGTGACGAGTCACGGTTCTTTACACTGCGCAGAGGTGTGTTGCTTTACCCATAAGAGATCTTAACCTTGGTGCCAACCGGGCGCGCAACCCGTCCACACTTCCTATGGTGTGGGGCCCGGTATAAGGTCTAGCCAATCATGTTCCTCCGCTACCTCGAACACCCACCCTTTGTTGCATACCCCGACCCTGGGTCCTCGTCGGTCCTCTTATACCACTTAAGGATGGACCCCGACCACGACAACGGTTTGGGACTCGTTAACCAAACTCCTTCGCCGGTAGCTGCAACCCATCATAGACCGCAATACCGTGGGGACTTTAGGCTTCCCCAGCCCACCGCTTGCACTTCGAGCGACAAGTGTCTACGGACTATGCCGTGGGGACTTAAGGCTTCCCCAGCCCACCGCTTGCCCCGACGGATACAAGTGTCTACGGTAAAGCGCATCCGTTGATGAACGAGAGGTGGAAACACTTTCGACTACTCCGTCCCACTCCGGATCTTATGGTTAACACGGATATTACGGCACAAGAATCATCGGCGACATTTGTTGTTTAATCCTAGATGGATATAAGCCCGTGCAATGGAACCTCCACCATATCAACACAATCCATGGTTCCATTGCCCACCACATAGTCATATTCATAGTTATGAAAGTAGTGGTTTTGATTTTTATGCAATAGTGATAACCATAGTACTTTGCAAGTATTTTGATAAAGATAATCAAATGACATGAGCAAGTGATGAACTTGCCTTTCTTGACTGCAAGATTATGCAGGCAAGGTCTTCGATACGCAATAACTCCAAATTCTGAAATAGCATCATCGTCCGGTAAGGACGATGTTTAAAAGATTGGCAAGGATGCAATAATGCATAAGAATGAGATGCAATCGCTCTAAGCGTGATATAACCCCGATGATTTAGGATTAGTGAGTGGTAATGATTTGTTCAGGGTTTGTTGCACTTTTAGAGTGATTCACAAACAAGGTTCTTATTCAGGGTTGTTTGTTTTAGAATCATAAGCAGGTGGTAAATGCATAGTAACAATCATACACATCAAGGAATAGTAGTTGTATAATAAGTAAAGAGCAGTTGTCAATTTTAGGTCCTATAGTGCATGGTTGATGATTATTTATTATATATTTCAAAAGAATAGCTTTTGAAGAACATGTTCTTTAATGAAGAACAAGTATGATTATTTGTTTTGTGGGGTTCTATGGTTCTAATTGGTTTCTGGAGTAAGTAGTAGATGGATCACAACCTAGTTGGATTCATCAGCTACTAGGGTTTGTATTGTTGAATTAAGCCTACACATTTTAATTACCAATAGTTGCTATCAAGGTGGTATATCTTATTGGTGATGGTTGGCTAGGGTTTATAGATCCTATGAAGCAGGGTTGATGATGAGTTCTTATCTTCTTCAAAAGAATAACTTTTGAAGAACATACTTCTTAATTAATAAGAAGTCTTACAATTAAGGTTGAGGTTACTCTCTATTTTCTTCAAAAGAATAACTTTTGAAGAACATACTTCTTAAATAATAAGAAGTATAATAATTAGGTTGGGGTTGTTTAGGTTTGCTATTGAATTTCCTAAGTAAAGGTTGGTTGGTTCCTAAATAGGATGTTTGTTAATTAGTATCCAACACTAGTAGGATTTAGTGGAGTAGGGAATGTATTACAAGATAGTATGTATGGTTGTTGTTAGGGTTCATCACGATGGTGTGATGCTAAATAAGAATGGATAAGGCTGATGGCTTTGGTAAAAGGATCTAAGGTTCACACTTGGTTATCCCTACTTAATTATTTAGGTCTGATGAAGATGAACACATGGAATGCTAATTAGTAGTAATAGGGTTCCCATATTTTATGTGGATTTGAACTAGTATTTAGTTGCTAGATATGAATCTATGTTTACTGGTGAAGTAACATGATCACATGTTACTTAGGTTTAGGTTTGGGAACAATTTAGAGTTCATAAGAAGTAATGGATCTAGGGTCTAAATGGTATTAGGGTTTTAGGATTACACATGAAATGATGAAGTTATCACTTTGTTTCTAATGGAACTAGGGTTTCTTAATTACCCTATGATTCTTGGATTAATAACTTCATTAATAAAGTTGAAGTTATTAATAACTTTGAAATTAAAATAATATTGGATTTGTCCTTTTATTATTTTTAAAGAATTAATAATTAAGGTAATTATTAA
Source organism: Lolium rigidum (assembly GCF_022539505.1). Classification (NCBI taxonomy): domain Eukaryota; kingdom Viridiplantae; phylum Streptophyta; class Magnoliopsida; order Poales; family Poaceae; genus Lolium; species Lolium rigidum. The sequence goes on from NC_061514.1 coordinate 224,433,814, forward strand.
TTAGGGTTTAAATCCTTCTATTAAGGATTTAATAAATTATAAGCAAGGGAAAATTAGTTTTATTATTTTCCTGATTTGCTTATTGGTTTTTATTAATTTTAGAAGTTTTTGTTAATTATTGATTTTTAATTAAATTTGGAATTAAAAGTAAAGGTTTAAACAACAAGTGTTAAATAATTAAATTTTTATTAAAAATAAAAATTTCATTTTATATTTTTATTGGATAGAATTTATTTTTAGGATCATTTTGATATCACATTTGGTATTTTTCAGAATTGAAATGAATTTGATTTATTTCTGTAAAGTTGCAGCATTTTGTGAATTTTGAATTTAAACTAAAAAATAACTAGAGCTACCCGGCCAGGATACACCCACAGTCAATGACTGGTGGGGTCCTAGCCATGTCACCAGCCACGGTGGCGATGACGTGGCACACCCCACGGTGGCCGGTGGCGGTAGCGGTGGTCGCCGGCGATTCCGGCCACCCGCGAGGCCGTGTTCGTTTGCGTTGGAACGAGAACGAGGAGGCGGTCCTAGTGGTGGTGGCGCCGCCACCAAATTGTCGCCGGAGCTTGGCCGGCGGCGAAGCCGAGCGGCAGAGCTCACGGGTTAGCCGTGGCGGTGGAGCTACGGCGCCTAATCGAGCGAAGCGAGCACACCGAGAGGTTGAGGAGCTCACCAGGATCACGGCGCGCGTGACGGCGAGGCTTGGCGTGGCCTGGTTCGCCGGAATCGCCCGCTCCCGTCGTCGGAGAAGACGAGCTTGACGGCGGCGCTACGGTTCATCTGGGGTCGATTCCTCCTACAGGCAGAGCAAGTCGAGGGCGGCGGTCTCGATGGTGGTCACGGCGAGGCTCGGGGTGGTCTCTGTCGACGGCGACGGCCGAGGTCTGAGCGTGCTAGGGTTTGCGAAATTGGGGAAAAGGAAGAACAAGAGCGAGGAGGGCTTCGGCCGTGTATTTATAGGGTCAAGGACGATCGTCGGCGGTCGCGCTGTCCACAATGTCGGCCGGGACGTGGCTCAATCGTTGCCGTGTCGACCTCCCGCGCGTCCAGAGACGGAGACGAAGACGACGACGTCTTCTCGTCTATATCCACACGAAGGGGTACGTGGGCGTGTTGGGCTGTGAAGTGCCGGCCGGGCCATGGGCTGCTGCTTGGGCTGAGATGGTGGGCTTCTCTACGGGCTGCACGGTCAGGTAAGCCTGGTAAGTCTTTTTCTCCTCTTTTCTTTTTCTGTCTGATTTTCTGTTTTATATTTCCTATTTGAATTTCATATTTGAATTCTGTTTATTCTTGCAGATCTTTCATTTGTGAGTTTTATTAAGATCTGGTGCAATGATTATTACACCACTATTTCGTTTGAAACAATTATTTTGTATTGGATTATCTTGCATATTGTTGGCTTATTCAAAATAGCAATTAAACATGAATTATGCTCTCACTTTGATTTCCCTTTTATTATGAATTCCCTTTAATTTATAAATGTAAGAGTTGATACTTTCTTCTCAAGGTATTTCTGAAGTTGTTGTTATATCTTAGTTCCTATTTGTCTGATTAATCACTTGCATGTTATTTTATGTGAGCAATTTCTATTAAGGTTTTGTAGGTTTGTTGATAACCCATATTAAAATTAACATTAGTGTTATGGTCTATTAACACTTTGAAATACCTAGAGTAGATATTACTCTCCTCAAGGTTGGGTCTTATTTAAATAGATAAGTGGTTGATAATTACACTTATGGTTTTAATTATAAGATGTATCACAATGGTTTTTCTCAGGTTTAATAATTGAAGCATAAGACTTTATTAATATGCCACACTAGGGTTCTAGTGATATTTACCTAATGTCCATTGATTTAATTCTCAATTATGGTCTAGGTTTATATGGTAATCACCATAGTGATACCATAACTAGGGTTGAGATATAATTTTATTTTGTATGAATGAGGTGACCCATATTGTATTGGCTAAAGTTTAATCTCCCTATCTATGATAAGGTTACTTGCTTAATACCTTATGTGCTTCTCTAATTACTAAGGATTAGAGAATTGGTTATATCTTCTACCAATTAACTACAATTATTATCCTTAATTTAGCATTAAATTAACTACTTTGGTTATAGTTCTTTTTATAGTTAACTTTGGTCTTATGGATGGATGGTTTCTCCCCATTTAGAGTATAGAGTTTGACTCTTAATGTTTTTCGGTGGTTCTTAAGTGAAAAATAAGTGGAATGTAGATGTGGTAGAATTCTACTTGTGATCACTAAGTGATTCACAAGTAAAGGTTGGGATATAAGCATATGGTTGCTTACTAGTGATCTCCCTATAATTTCATGTGGGGATGAGATCTACTTATCCTAGTAGGGTTTAACTTATCCTCACATACATCAAGAGCATGATCATGGTTTAGGCATGATCAACTTGTTCTTAATATCTCTACCTTGAGTTCTTAGGGTTTATTATCATCACTCAATTTATAATGATCAAGGTTTGGCTTCCTAAAGTACCTCTCATTAATTAGGTTTCTCAGTTCCATGATCAAGCATTGTCTTGATCAATTAATGTATATCACTTCTATTTTACTTTCTAGGATAAAACTTCTATGATTGCCTCATTAGTTTATATCCCAGGAGAATGCCTGAGATATCATGTTAGGGTTCTACTCAACAATGATGATATAATCATCTGGTTATAAAAGTAGTTCTCTCCCTCAAATCCGGATGTTGCCTCAACTAACTTGAGTGTAACACCATAGATTAAGCTCTCCCATTTAAGAACAGTTATTCTAGGGTTTATGGTGTACTCCTAATATTTATTTAGGTAGCTAAGCTAAAGATTCAATTGTCCAACTAAGTTGGTTTATCTCTCTAGGAATGGTCTTGGATAATATCCTAGGGTTTCTCTTAAAGATGATGATTTGAATACTTGGATGCATATCCAAGGTTTAACTCAAGGTTTGTTAATGCTTCTCTAATAATTGTAATAGATCTCTCACCTCTCTAGGTTTGATTCTTAACTATTTAGAATAGAGAAGAATATATATTTCTTAGTTGGAACTCCTTGTCTTGCTTCCAAGATTAAAGTAGAATAAATACCATGAGGTTCATGGTTGGTTCATAGATTAGTTTGAGACATGGAAAAGATAAGTTAGGAATAGTTACTCCTAATTATTGTTACTTGAGTTCCAATTAAATGGATGTTCATATGTTGTGGCAAGGATTATCATGTTGTGATATTTAATAAGATCGAGTAGCTGATCATTGAGTAAAGTGTTGTTGTGTTGATTATTAGTTCCATTTGATCTAACCCCTTAGATCAAATTATCTCTACCCAAAACAAAGTTTTAACAAAGTCACATTGAGGTTTATAGCGCTTGACTTGATGAGCTACTTCAATTCCACCAAGGTCAAGTGAAACTTCGATTCATCGTGATTGTTTTACTTTAAAGCGCGAAAATTCCCCGGATTTTCTATGCATGAATGCAATGCACACATCTATTTCCTCTATTTTTGTAACCCCATTACCTGGGATATTACAAATTGGTATTGCTCGGGTTATGTTGAGTGGTTCCCTGGGGTCATGTCGTCGAACCTCTGAACCGCCAGGTGTATCGCACTTGTGGACGGCCACCCAGGAACAAAGAGATTGTAGACAACCTTGCTCATTAGCTACCGTACAACCACATGCTAATATGGGCTCTGGCTTGATGGAGTATGTTGTGAGAACCCGGGCCCTACGCGACATGATGATGTAGGGGAATGTAGGTTGGAGCGGGTCCGTAGAGAAAGGTCTGGGTGATCACTTCGGAAAAGTCTCGTCCTAGTCAACATCTGTCCATTTGAGCAAAATGTGCATCATGGAAGAAGAACAGACTAGGTCATGTGGGTAAATTTGTACAACCTCTGCGAGTGTTAAACTAAGTACTTAGCCGTGTCCCCGGTTACGGACAATTTGAGCGAACTGACAAGGATCCTGTTCGAAAGTCTCCTCATTCCAATTTCTTAAATAAAACTTGATGGGTGAACAGGGATATGTCAATTGGTGCAAGTGACTATCGGCTAGCAGGTCCCGTGCCATGTCTATGGTCGCAGTGTCTGCAGGGGTAGGTCGCCCAAACCAAGTTGATCATATGAACTAGGAAGGCTCACCGATGTCTATCGGTGGTGTCGGGGCTCACCGATGTCTATCGGTGGTGTCCGAGGTTCATTGATGTCTATCAATGGTACCGCTTAATTAGTATGAAAGAAAATGTTTTGTAAAATGATAGGATAAAATTGGCTTTATGCAAATATGCCTGAGCTCTACCAGCCAAATGTGCACTTAAGTGTTAGGTTGCCACTTGTGTCCACCATAGTGTCATCTTGCCAATACAATTCCAAATGTATTGACCTTCGGGCTGTAACGTTTTATGTTGCAGGTTACTTCTCTAGCTGAAGCTGTTTGTTTAGGTTCACGAGTCTTTGCCCAACATGTCTGCCTGTGGCTTCATGAAGGAAGATGGCTCCATGCTATAAGATTTCCTTGCTGCTTTAAACTCTGAATTTGCGCTAGCCCAGGAGCTATGCAACTTGTATCAAACTATTTTATTTCCGCTGGATCTTAGGTTGTAATGAAGACCTTTGCTACTTGGTATTTCATCTTAAACTGTGTGTGCTAGCGAGTTCGATCCGGGGACTAGCACGGTTGCACGGAGACTCTCACTTTTTCGGTGAGGTCACCACGAGATGGTATCAGAGCACTGTGTTGCCCATAGGTTCGTGAACCCTAGGTTTGGATTAGAAATAGGAAGACCTTAGGATAAAATTCCATCTTATCTATCTAATCCATTTTCTATTGAAAAAAAAAATTGTTTGCAAATTGGTTTTCTTGTATTCTCGCCTATTTCATCTTCAAAACAAATCTTCATCTTTTAGACGTCCGATCTTTGAAGACCTCATGGAGATGGAAGAGAAGCTAGAAGCACCCAAGATGGAAATAGAGTAGACCACCACTTTTTCTCTTTTATCAGACCCACGATATCTTAAAAACGCATTGATCATACCAAATTGTGGTATGACCATACTAGTGTTTTAAAAAAATTGCTTGCGTGATTTTATGGATTGTTTATTGTGTGACTTGTGTGTGCATGGGTAGGAAAGTTTATTCCCTAGATCTGTCTATCTTGTTTCTCATCTATGCTAAACAACCACAAATGCCGCCAAGACGTGATCCAACCCAACTGGTAATTTTGGAATCCCAAGGTCTAGACGTAATCCTAGGCTTGGATTGGATGACTATGTATGAGGGCATAATAGACTGTGCTAAGAGAACCATTACACTCACAACCCCAGAAATGAAGAGGATTCGTTTCAACTCAACCTTTGAGCTTAAAGTTAGTAAGGTCAACTCTCCTAAGGGGGTTAGCATGGAGACTGTGCTCGTTGTGAGAGAATACCCGGATGTGATCCCGGAAGAGTTGCCAGGAATGCCACCGGACAGAGAAGTTGAGTTTCTCATTGAGTTGTTGCCTGGAACTAGACCAATAGCCAAGAGACCATACAAGATGGATGTGGAGGAATTGAAGGAGTTGAAGAAGTAGCTTAAGGAACAGTTGGAAAAGGGTCTCATCCGACCTAGTTCATCGTCATGGGGCGCCCCTGCTTTGTTTGTGATGAAGAAAGATTCTAGCAAGAGATTGGTAATGGATTATCGATCACTCAATGAAGTCACTATCAAGAACACGTACCCGTTGCCCAATATCAACGACCTGTTTGACCAACTGAAGGGAGAAAAAGTGTTCTCCAAAATCGATCTTCGATCGGGTTACTTCCAATTGAAGATCAGAGAGCAAGACATACCTAAGACCGCATTCACTACTAGATATGATCTTTATGACTATACTGTTATGCCCTTTGGACTGACCAATGCTCCGGCATATTTCATGACCATGATGAACAAGGTATTCATGGAATATTTGGATAAGTTCGTGGTGGTATTCATCGATGATATATTGATATATTCAAAGGATGATGTCAAGCATGAAAAACATTTGCACCTAATCATGGAAAAGCTCAGAGAGCACAAGTTGTATGCCAAGTTCAGCAAGTGTGAGTTCTGGTTGGACAGAGTTGGATTCCTTGGACACATAGTTTCAGCAGAAGGAGTCGCAGTAGACCCAAGCAAGGTTACAGCTGTGACTGAATGAGAGTCACCCAAGAATGCAGGAGAGATTCGGAGTTTCTTAGGACTCACTGGATATTACCGGAGATTTATTGAGAATTTCTCCAAGATTGCAAAGCCCATGACAGAACTGTTGAAGAAGGATAAGATATTCATATGGACTGACGAGTGTGAATCTAGTTTTCAAGAGTTGAAGAAACGCCTAGTAAGTGCACCAGTTCTATGTTTGCCGGATATAAATAAGGATTTCCAAGTGTATTGTGATGCTTCTCGCCAAGGACTTGGAGGTGTTCTAATGCAAGATGGCAAAGTAGTGTGCTATGCTTCGCGACAACTCAAACGTCATGAGAGAAACTATCCAACCCATGACTTAGAGCTAGCATCTATTGTTCATGCCCTGAAAGTGTGGAGACACTACTTGATGGGAAAACATTGTGATGTGTTCACAGACCATAAGAGCCTGAAGTACATATTCACTCAGAAGGAACTGAACATGAGGCAAAGAAGATGGTTAGAGTTAATAAAAGATTATGATATGAATTTGCAATACCACCCGGGAAAGGCTAATGTTGTAGCCGATGCGCTGAGCCGTAAGACCTATGTAAACGGTCTCACCGCAGGAGAACTACCTGAAGAGTTGTGTGAACATTTCAAAGATCTCCGACTGGAGATTGTGCCTGAAGGTTATCTAGCATCGCTTGAAGTTCAGCCAACACTAATGGATAAGATTAGAGAAGCTCAGAAGTTAGACATGGAAATAGAAGTAATCAAGGCCAATATGAGTGAAGGCAAAGCAAAGGGATTTCATGAGGATGAGCAAGGAGCCATATGGTTCGAGAAGCGAATTTGTGTGCCTCAAGACCCTGAGCTTAGGAAGTTGATTTTACAGGAAGCCCATGATTCACCATACTCCATTCATCCGGGTAACACCAAGATGTACATGGACGTGAAGGAAAGGTTATGGTGGAGTAATCTGAAGAGAGACATCACTGAGTATATTGCACTGTGTGATGTTTGTAGTAGAGTCAAGGCGGAACATCAGAAACCCGCAGGATTGTTGCAACCACTACCTGTACCAGAATGGAAGTGGGAGAATATTGGCATGGATTTTATCACCGGATTGCCAAGGACTAGATCGGGATATGATTCCATTTGGGTTGTAGTTGACCGTCTGACTAAAGTGGCTCACTTTATACCAGTAAAGACCACCTACACCAGCGCCAAACTAGCCAAGTTATACATGAACAAAATCATATGTTTGCATGGAGTGCCCAAGAGCATTGTATTAGATAGAGGTACTCAGTTCACCTCTCACTTTTGGCGTCAAATACATGAGTCATTGGGAACTAGACTTGAGTTCAGCACAGCGTTTCACCCACAGACTGATGGACAGACTGAAAGAGTGAATCAAATCTTGGAAGATATGTTAAGAGCATGTGCATTGGACTATGGATCAAGTTGGGATGAAAATCTACCTTATGCAGAGTTTTCATATAATAATAGCCACCAAGCTACTATTGGTATGGCACCCTTTAAGGCATTGTATGGAAGGAAGTGCACCACCCCATTGCTATGGAGTGGCGTAGGAGAAAGGAGTTTATTTGGCCCAGACTTGATCAAGGATGCTGAAGAGAAGGTCAGATTGATCAGAGATAGATTGAAGATAGCCCAATCTAGACAGAAGAGCTACACTGACTCAAAGCGTAGGGAAGTGACCTATGAGATAGGTGATAGAGCATACCTTAGAGTCTCACCACTACGTGGTGTGAAGAGATTTGGAGTTAAGGGAAAGTTAGCACCCCGCTTTGTAGGACCATTCAAGATCCTGGCTCGCAAAGGTGAAGTCGCGTATGAGTTGGAACTGCCAGAATCTCTGGCCGCAGTTCACAGTGTGTCCCATGTAAGCCAACTGAAGAAGTGCCATCCAGATATGGCAGAGACTCCATTGAGAGATACAGTACCACTTGAGGAAGTACAGTTGGAAAGTGATCTCACATACGAAGAAAAGCCAATCAAGATACTAGAGACAGCAGAAAGAGCTACTCGTACTAAGACAATCAAGTTCTGCAAAGTCCAATGGAATCACCACACCGAGGAAGAAGCTACTTGGGAGCGAGAAGATGATCTTCGAGAGGACCATCCACACCTACTTGCTAGCCTTTCCGAATCTCGAGGACGAGATTCATCTTAAGGGGGGTAGGTTTGTAACATCCCAATTTTCGAAATTTCGAAACATCATGCATTGCATTCATAAGAATCATGTCATCGTTGCATTTTTAGGGAAAATCCAATTTCAAATTCGTTTCAAAACCCCGAACCCCAAAATGGCAATATAGCCACATAGGCATGTATGCCAATTTTTGTTTTATAAAGGATTTTACTTTGCTTTAAAAGTGGTCGCATAGTGAAGACCTTTTCACAAGGTTTCCAACGATATCTTATTTATATTTTTCCGATTATTTTTGAGTGCTCAAAGGCTTTTTCAATTACAAGAGAGAAATAGAAAAGAAGAAAAAAAAACAAAAATCGGCCGGCCGACCGGGCCGACCCAACCAGCCACCGGCCCAGCCCGGCGCCGGCCAGGCCAGGCCGCCCCGCACGCCCCTTCCCTTCCCCTTTTCTTTTCCGCCGTGGACCCCACCCACGATCGATCGTCCCCAACCTCCGCTTCCTTCCGTCCGCTTGCCGCACGCACACGTACGTACCACCGGCCACCACTTCCCCCACTCGCCCCACCCCCAGCACGCCTCCCTCTCCAATCCGAGGCCGCCCCTACTTATCCCCCCGGCCTCCTCTCTCTTTCCCCTCTCTTCTCCCTCTCTATTGCGCCCCCGAGCTGCCGGAATTGGTCGCCGGAGTTCGCCGCCACCACGCCGCCTCCATCCGCTCGCCACGGCCACCTCGGCCCGAAACCCTACAAACCGCTGCCGCCACCCGACGCGCCACCTCTATCCGCACGCCGTCCACGTTTCTCGCCGGGCCCGGAGACGCCGGGAAACGACGCCGGCCGCCACCTGAGCCGCGCCGCCGGCGAGCACCACGTCGCCGCCACGTCACCGCCTGCGTCAGCGCCACGCGTCGCCACGCGTGCGTCCAGTCAGCGCCACTGGGTATTCCCCTTTTCCCTCTTTTCCTTCTTTCCTTTTCAGCCATTAAATCTCAGCCGCACGTTTTGGTTAGATCCAACGGACACAGAGCTTGATCCGCGACGAAGGGGTACGCACCAACGAGAACGCCCCAAGTGTCGGGGACACACCCTAGTTGCGTTTAATCTCGGTTTCGATAGTCCGCGCTTCGTAAAAATCATAACCGGAGCTCCGCCTTGTCCAAAAATTACAAACTTTATACCTATGGAATCCTAAAAATATAAGGAACACTATGAACCAGTAAAATGTGGACTTACAGTAGTTTGAGTTTCATTCAAATTTAAAATGGCTAACTAGAGTACCGTGTCCATAAAATGAGATCTACATACTCTTTTCGAGTGATTCCTTTTGCATATGCTCGCAAATAGAACCATCTGTCCAGTAGTACCAAAATCATCATTTGTTTACTGTACCAAAGTACCATTTGCAATTAATGGTAGTTGCCCTTCGCTAGTGCGACATAGACGGTTCGCAATAATCCAACCAACCGTAAAACTTGACCATGGCATCATGCATATAGTTACAACCAGAGAACAATAAATGAAGTGCACTTGTGTAAACCTCATATGCATCTCATGTCTATGTTTGTGCATTTGTGTCTTGCATTGTGCTTATGGTGCAATGTTATCGGATTGTAGATTGTGATTGTGCTGATCGCAACGGTTGTGCTTGTGAAGATTTTGCCAACTCTCCAGCTTATCCAGGCAAGTGACACACACCAAAAGTCCCAGTTTTTATCTATGCACAGTAGAGATTTTTGTAGTATACATGTGTAGGGTTTTATGCATTGCTATGCAATCCCAGTAGTCTAGCTACCCCTACTTGACTTACTTTGTCGCCATTAAATTTAGTTGTTGCTCAGCTATGCTATAAAATGATTTTGATAGTGAGATATGGAAAAACAACTAAGTTTAATGAATTACCTGGGTGGAATTGGTATTGCTCGGGTTATGTTGAGTGGTTCCCTGGGGTCATGTCGTCGAACCTCTGAACCGCCAGGTGTATCGCACTTGTGGACGGCCACCCAGGAACAAAGAGATTGTAGACAACCTTGCTCATTAGCTACCGTACAGCCACATGCTAATATGGGCTCTGGCTTGATGGAGTATGTTGTGAGAACCCGGGCCCTACGCGACATGATGATGTAGGGGAATGTAGGTTGGAGCGGGTCCGTAGAGAAAGGTCTGGGTGATCACTTCGGAAAAGTCTCGTCCTAGTCAACATCTGTCCATTTGAGCAAAATATGCATCATGGAAGAAGAACAGACTAGGTCATGTGGGTAAATTTGTACAACCTCTGCAGAGTGTTAAACTAAGTACTTAGCCGTGTCCCCGGTTACGGACAATTTGAGCGAACTGACAAGGATCCTGTTCGAAAGTCTCCTCATTCCAATTTCTTAAATAAAACTTGATGGGTGAACAGGGATATGTCAATTGGTGCAAGTGACTATCGGCTAGCAGGTCCCGTGCCATGTCTATGGTCTGTGTCTGCAGGGGTAGGTCGCCCAAACCAAGTTGATCATATGAACTAGGAAGGCTCACTGATGTCTATCGGTGGTGTCAGGGCTCACTGATGTCTATCGGTGGTGTCCAGGTTCATTGATGTCTATCAATGATACCGCTTAATTAGTATGAAAGAAAATGTTTTGTCAAATGATAGGATAAAATTGGCTTTATGCAAATATGCCTGAGCTCTACCAGCCAAATGTGCACTTAAATGTTAGGTTGCCACTTGTGTCCACCATAGTGTCATCTTGCCAATACAATTTCAAATGTATTGACCTTCGGGCTGTAACGTTTTATGTTGCAGGTTACTTCTCTAGCTGAAGCTGTTTGTTTAGGTTCACGAGTCTTTGCCCAACATGTCTGCCTGTGGCTTCATGAAGGAAGATGGCTCCATGCTTTAAGATTTCCTTGCTGCTTTAAACTCTGAATTTGCGCTAGCCTGGGAGCTATGCAACTTGTATCAAACTATTTTATTTCCGCTGGATCTTAGGTTGTAATGAAGACCTTTGCTACTTGGTATTTCATCTTAAACTGTGTGTGCTAGCAGTTCGATCCAGGGACTAGCACGGTTGCACAGAGACTCTCACTTTTTCAGGTGAGGTCACCACAATTAGTCTACCATATAAGCATGCATGTGCATATACTTAACCGCTAAGCTAGCTAGCAGACTTCAACTACAAAAGACCCGTCAGCTCTACAAACAAAAACTTTTAATCTGCTAGCTAGAGAGAGATCTGTTAAAATTGGGATACATAAGAAATATGGGAAGTATGTACGACTTCCAGTACCTCGGTTGTTTCTTCCAAAGATATTATGTTATCACACAAATCAACATCAGACCATGTAAAATATGGTATACGATGGGACATAAAAATATGTGAATTACAAAATGTCACTTAGGTGACATCGATCATTCTTGCAGTACAACAATTCCGGATATGATCTGCTAGATGACTCCAATAGAAGGAAGCATTCATAAGCAAGTAGTACATTACATGGACAGGACATGAGAATAAAGATATTCAGCTATATACAAGAGTGCAGTTTGTTTTAGGGAGAGTTGTACAAGGGGAGCTTCAAATCAAGTTTTTTAGATATGGATTTTCATCGGTCTGAACTTCCCCAAATAATCGGGTAAAGGCCTGGTTTGATTCAAATCATGTAAGATGATGCAGGCGAGCTATGCTGATTCGTCTCTGTCTGCAACACAAAAACTATTGATGAGAATTCACAAGACTAAAAGGATAGCATCTTAAGGCATTAAGTGGATTGAATGAAAATACCGGGTCAATGTTACAATGAAGCTGACTCTCCAACGATCAAGGTCAACACGCTGTACTTGAAAGACAGAGCCAAAGCCTCACCACATGAGCACTTGCTCACGCCAAGGGAAGCATTGCATATAAGATTAGATCTGCCAGAGTTTGAAATGATTATAAAATAACAAATAGTCAGAATCAAAAAATAAAAACAAGGCATAAGTAATACTTACTCCATCAAACTTATGTCACCACCGAAGACTACAAGAAGAATCTGACACACGTATTTGTCCGGTGGAACTTCAAAGAAGAAAGTAGCTTGGAACTTAAATGTTTATTTCTCCTGCTGCTCTTCGGTGGTTGGGTTCCATGGAAGACATTAGCGTAAGGAACAACCTTGTTCTTGGATTTCCTCGACCTGGAAAAATCTTTGAGGGACTCAAAACCATTGCCTACTAATGTTGGTGGTGGCCTTCCTAGCACGAACATCAGACCACATGCACAAAAGCAAGACAATAAGAGTTACTAAAACAACTAAAATAAGATGCACCTACGACATGAAAAATAAAATAAATTTATGAGGATGGTATTATTGTATTCCCATTTTTGTTTAAATGTATGTAGTTGAGTCACCTAGTGTTATTTCTCAAACAGGAGCATCCTATCTAGAGCACATTATTCTAGTGAAAAATATACAGTAAACATGAACCAGCAGTGAAGCAATTGCATCAGTTCTAGGTAATCAGAAAACACAAACAAGGAAAACAGATACATGACTCTCCAACTGTCGTTGTTAAATAGGTGTTGCAGCTTGTTCGGGTTAAGGCGGAGCATGCCCAAGACAAGCTTGTGACTAACAAGGATGGAGCGTAATATTTTTAAACAACTCGAAATTGCTAGCACAAAGGCTGAATTTTCAGCAAACATTCAGGTCTGGCAGAAAAGAGGTATGAAGCATTACAACATCGGATTTCTGGGAATATTTCAGAGAGTATCTTGTATAAATCAGACAGTACAACTACCGTGTTCGGTTTCAGTAGAGGAGCTTTGTTCAGAATGGTAAATTGTTAATACATATGCAATGTCCACGAATGGACATTTATTCCTGAGCTCCGTCCCATGTTACTCAACTAGACCATACAAGTCTGATAGGGAAAGGCATTTTATTGCCCTGATATTTTTGTGTATATTACATGGATAGACAACCTAAGAAAATGATAATTGTAAAAGTAACTTATTCTTGGATTCACTTTATATTCATTTTCAGAAAGTCGTTTTATCGTGTGCCGCAAGCTGAAAATGTTAACATGATAGATTGTGATTTCGAGTTCCACTGTACTTGCTATTTGTTCTCTCTAGATCCAACTTTACTCATCCCTGTGCAAAAATGAAACGCGTCCTGCCTCTCTTGGATCTCCTATTTTTTTTAAAGGTGTTTAATCTACAGTTGGTTATACTCATTCTAATAGGAATAATCTATCAATCCTAGAGCTTGACCTCTGAAATATGACATTTGCAAACTATTGAAGATGGGGATGAGAGAATAGTGGTTGGTAGTTTTAAGTTTTAACCTAAATCAGTGCATCTCAGATGAACTGACCGGAAAGAGGCCAGGGGTAAGGTTAAGGATTTGCTTTGCATACCATGAAGAGTATGATGTAATTGACATCATCCTAGGTGATTTTACATACAAAAACTTTCACATAACAGAATGGCGAGCTACCGGACCTAACGTCGAAGTTCACCGGCGTTCTCCGCTCGCCGTGAATCGACCGACAACATAGCTCAGGGGGTCTGCCACTCACTGCGATGCAACCCGCAACCACCACCCCCTGCGCCGATGCTGAGGCCACTCTCAACCACCACCCGCCGCGCGGACCGGCCAGGCTGCTGACGCGGTCACCACGCCGCCATTGCCTCGGACTGACCTGAGACCTACAGAGATCCAAGAATGCATATGTTTATCATCATGTGTCCAATCTCGTATTGCTTAGTCTAATAGTGAACATTTGATGGGACCAGAACAGGAAAGAATGGAGCTGAACCTGAGGAATCATAGAGACACACACAATGACACAAGTTTTTTTCGATAAAGGAGCAAAGCTCCAGCCTCTGCATCAATAGATGCACACGGCTTCTTTTATTAATATTGAAGAGCCAAGTCTCGGTATACCATCACTTATTACAGTCACGGAAAAGCTAAAGTCGCAACAAGGATCAACCAAAAGAAAATACGGCTAACAGAAGAGCTATGCATTTGCTATTCTATGAAGATGCCGCCACCCAGTAGCCTGGAAAAAGAAGTCCTGAGCAACCAGCAGCATCCGGTTGCATCCAATAACCATAGCCTCCCGCTGCTCCATTGGGAGGAGTAAAATCCATTGCTGAATTGAATGAGTAGCTCATCGGATAACCTGCAAAAAATTAGTTTCACTTTATTTGTTAAAGATAATATCATTTCTAGTCCTCCAAATAGCCCAACATAGGGCCGACACACCTATTCGAATCTTATGTTTATCCTCTTTCCTCACTCCATTCAGCCATCTACCAAACATATTAGTAATATTAGCTGGCGGAGGAATGTTGTAAGTAAGATACATCATACGCCAAATTATCTTCGCAAAAGGGCAATACACAAATAAATGATTTACAGTTTCCATGGAATCACAAAAACAACATTTTTGACAACCATTCCACTTCCGTTTGGCTAAGTTATCCTTCGTTAGAAGCACCTTATTATTGAGAAACCACATAAATATTTTTATCTTCAAAGGGATCTTTTAACTTCCATAGATACTTTCGAAGGTAAATAGTATGCCCATTCATCATATCTAGATGCATAGACTTAACTGTAAACACACCCGAATTATTTAGTTTCCAAATAAAACTATCCGATTCAGTTGTTAAATTGATTGTAATTATTCTTTGGCATAGATGTAACCACTGTATCCACTTATTATCATTCAAGCCTCGTCTAAAAGTAATATTAATAGGTTGAGTATCAAGCACAGTTGACACTAACACATTCTTATGCTGAATAATGTTATACAGAGCCGGATATTGATGGGATAGAGGCATATCCCCCAACCACACATCCTCCCAGAATCTAACAGATTTTCCATCCCCTACACTGAACCGGCCCCGCTTAAAGAAATCTTCTTTGACATGCATAAGACCCTTCTAGAAAGGTGAATCAGTCGGTTTAACCTCTACTTGTGCCAATGTTTTGTTTTTAAGATATTTGTTACAAATGAGTTGTTGCCACATACCCTCCTCTGATAGGATTTTAAACAACCATTTACTCAAAAGACATTTTTTTTTCAATTTCAAAACCTCAATACCCAATCCCCCTTGATCTTTTGGTCTACACAAAATACTCCATTTGGATAGCCTATACTTCTTCTTATGTTCATCAGATTGCCAGAAAAAATTGGATCTATAAAAATCAAGTCTCTTCCTCACCCCAATTGGGATTTCCAAGGAGAGCATAAACATTGGCAAACTTGTAAGGACCGGATTAATTAGCACCAATCTATCACCATATGATAACAATTTACTACGCCAACCCCCCAATTTGGAGGCAAACCGGTTCTCAATAGGATTCCATTCCGCATTCCGCAAAGTTCTATAATGTACCGGAATTCCCAAGTATTTTAAAGGTACCGTTCCTGACTCACACCCAAAAATGTGCCTATACTGATCCTCCATATCCTTTGCTTTACCAAAAGTAAAAATCTCACTCTTATGGAAATTAATTTTTAAACCCGATAATTGTTCAAAAATACATAAAATCAATTTCATATTAACGGCCTTAGCAATATCGTGTTCCAAAAACAGAATTGTGTCATCCGCATATTGTAAAATGGAAATTCCTCCGTCAATAAGGTGCGGTAACAAACTTCCCACTTTACCTACTTCCTTCGCTCTAGCAATGAGAATCACTAACATATCAGCGACAATATTGAAAAGAATTGGGGATAAAGGATCGCCCTGTCGTAGGCCTTTCCTAGTTTGAAAATTATGTCCAATTACATCATTCACTCTTATTCCAACACTTCCACCTTGCAAAAATTGCTTTATCCTATCACACCA
This sequence comes from Lolium rigidum, assembly GCF_022539505.1. Classification (NCBI taxonomy): domain Eukaryota; kingdom Viridiplantae; phylum Streptophyta; class Magnoliopsida; order Poales; family Poaceae; genus Lolium; species Lolium rigidum. The sequence goes on from NC_061514.1 coordinate 224,449,979, forward strand.
TATCGGATCAAATCCCTTCATACGTAGAACTTGTTGCAAAAAGGGCCATTTGACTTTATCATACGCTTTTTCGAAATCAATTTTGAAAATCACCCCATCTAATTTTTGTCTATGCATTTCATGTATTGTCTCATGAAGGACAACAACACCTTCTAAAATATGTCTTCGTCGGTTTGATAACTTTTTGAGCTACCTCGGAAATACGATTTGTGGCAACTTTAGTAAAGATTTTAAAACTCACATTGAGTAAGCATATAGGTCTGTATTGTTGAATTTGAGTTGCATTTTCCTTTTTCGGTAATAGAGTGATTACTCCAAAATTCAATTTATAAAGTGGTAGTTCCCCTTTCTGAAAACTCTCAAATAAAGCCATCAGATCAAACTTAATTACTCCCCAAAAATGTTGATAAAACTCCGCAGGGAAACCATCTGGTCCAGGTGACTTATTATGTTCCATTTGAAAAATTGCATCATGAACCTCCTCCATCGAGAAGTTTTCAATCAACACCTGATTCTCTTCCGCTGACAATTGCGGTATATCATCAATTATGCTTTCATCAAGCACAACCGAGCTAGGCTCTGGATTACCAAAAAGTTTTTTATAGTATTCTGAAATATACACCCTTAGATTATCATCACCCACAATAGTTCCTTCATCTTGCTCCAATTGATAAATTTTCTTTTTCTTGTGTTTACCATTAGCTATAAGGAGAAAATATTTGGTATTATCCCCCCCTTCCTGAATATATTTAACTTTAGCCCTTTGTGCCCACTTGATCTCTTCGTCTCGTCGGAGTTTATTTAACTTTTCATTAGCTATCTTTAGCTCATTACGCTCCCCCTGTGATAGCGGTATCATTTCCGCTTTAATGTCTAGCAAATCAATAATACTCAGAAGTCTCTCCTTCTCCTTCTTATATTTTCCACTCAAATTTTTCGCCCAACCACGTAAGAAGCGTCGTAAATGCCTTATTTTATTTTGCCAAGTTTGAATGGGACTTTTCCCAATGGGGCCGGCTGCCCATTCAGCAGCAATGAGCTCATCAAACCCCTCTTGTTCAAGCCATGCGAACTCAAAGGTAAAACGTGATTTTTTACCTATATGCGCATGAATCCCCGCATCAATCAAAAGCGGAGTATGATCAGATCCCATGCGTGACAATGCCCGGACCGTGACCAAAGGGAATTTCTGTTCCCACTCTACACTCGCAAGAACCCTATCCAATTTTTCATATGTAGGCGTTTGTCTTCTACTAGCCCAAGTGAATTGCCGACCCGACAACACGATTTCTCTCAAATTGAGGTTTTCAATAATCGCATTAAAAATAAAAGGCCAACGGGGATTAAAGTTATCATTACTTTTTTCCTCCGGTTTCCTCAAGATGTTAAAATCCCCAGCTAATAACATAGGTATCGTCTCTGATTCACAAGTCCTGACCAACTCAGCAAGAAACTCATACTTATTTTTATCTTGAGCCGCCCCATACACCGGCACAAGAAGCCATTGAAAACCATCAATTTTAGAAGTAATAGACAGCTTGACACAATAATCTCCACTATCTACTCTATTGACCACCAAAGTTGTTGTATTAATCCCTACTAGAATTCCACCCGGTCTACCATGCGGCGGCAAACAAAACCAAGCAAAAAATTTACCCACCGCCAACTCCCGTAAAAATGCACCTCAAAATTAGATCTACCAGTTTCTAGCAAAGCAATAAAATCCAGGTCATAGTCCCTAATCGATTCCTTCACAAACAAATGTTTACCCGGGTCTCGAAACCCTTCACTGTTCCATGTCATACCCTTAAGATTTGTCATTGTTATTTTGATGGTTTGAATCTAACACGGTTACTCCTCCTAACATTTTCTTTATCATAAGACTTCTTCTTTCGAATCTTTCTCTCCCTAGTAATGACCTTGGGCCTCTCTAAATTCTCGTCACTTAAAAAATCCTCCTCGGCTTCTAAATCGTCACACAAATCAGAGGCACGGGAAACCATCATACAATTTTGTGCCAATGAATCATTACATTTTAACAAAGTGATTGATCGTTGTTTCTCAACATCTTTTATTATCTTAGCCGATTTAGTGCAATCTGAAAGAGACACGCCTAACGAAACCCCTAACACCCTAGCGTCATCAATTATGTGCTCATCCGAACAAGAATTAATAGATGTTGTTTTTACTGATGACATACCTATCACTGGCATCTCGGCTCGTTTCTGTGCGAGCATAGTCGCCCTCTCCATTTGCGTCATATCCGCATTATTCTGAGTCCGCAGTCTTCCACTCGACCGCACCTCGCGCAAAGCCTCCTCTTGAATCCCTCCGAAAGCAACAATCTGCTCATAAGTATGCTGCCCTATCATCGGCCCATTCTTCTTCTTATGATCAGAGATAGTACCAGGTGCCATACATCCCTGTTCATCAAAATTTTTAGACCGAAATACCGAATCAGAATCATATAACACAGCCCCTACATGAACTGAGTGTTTCACCTTAGATAACTTGGTCGGCGTGATCGACGTCGCGCCCAACTGCATGGCCTTGAGAGGCACGCCATGCATACCAGGCTGCCCTCCAACTCGGCCAGAATCTTGGCCTGCTGATGCCGAAGGCGGGCTAACAGCAGCAGCGGTTCGAGAACCCGACGCCGTGACGGCCCGGCTCACGGCTGCATGAATCTGGGCAGCCGCCGCATGCACGCGCGGTATGTCGCCTCCGATCGACGTAACAGCAGCCTCGACACCTCCCTTCTGCACTGCTCTACTCCCCATCTGGTTGGCTGAAGTTTGAAGCATAGATGGTGATAGGTTGACAATAGGCTTAGGCATACACTCGCCTGCCTTGTCAGCCACTTCGCTGAAAGAATTGAACAACACTTTTGGACTTAAGGACAAAAAATTCGACTCATATGAAATTTTTTTTAACACCGCAAGTAATATCATACCTATTCGCTTGGGGTTGTGACAGTATCATAGCATTCTTCCCCACTGTATTATCAATCCCATTTGGTGATGTGCTAGAACCATTTTTATTAGCATCATTCTCCCCCACATTCTTAGTTCTCTTGTTATTTCTGTCCAGCTCATCCCTCTTCTGGTTATCCGGAGCCTTAGGATCATCATCCCCACCCTCACCAGGAGCCTCTGACATAGTAACATCAGAAGGTACAGCATGTTTCCCCCCTTCCACTTCAAACCTCAATCTGAAGAACTCATTCTTAATTTTAAGATCCCAAGTATCTGGTATGAGAGCAGTATCCAAACAAGTAATAAACATACGAAGAACATTGTAATGTCGAGTAAAGACTATATCAACCTCCTTAGTCTTTCCAAACACATCCCCCAGAGCTCAAAGAGCAAGGTAGTCGTCCAACGCCACTGGTGGTAAGCCATATACCCTCACCCATACATCCTCCGGCTCCCAAACTGGCTCAACTTCCTTCTTCCAGAAATCAAAAGACAAAATAATAGTCGAATCTGGCACATGAAAACGCCCAAAGTGTTGAACTCGCACTAATTCAACCTTACTAGGAAAATTCACCTTGAACACATTTTCTTCGACTTGTTGAACCTCCCACTGATATGTACTATCTGGTACAACCCACTGCAAGTGTGTAATAAGTTGTGCTACTGATAAAGTACCCCCTGACACCTCCACTCTTCCTAAGCGCGTGTTCTCGACCCTAGGCCGAACAGAAGTAGAGAGAGGAAGCTCCCAAAAAGACAAATCCGGGTGCCCCGATCCATACATTGCTATTCTTTTCCTGGGAGCCTTGTGCAGAGGGCAATCTTTAGTTGCATGGTCTGGTTTTTGGCAACAATCACAAAGAACAACCTCACAATCATTCAAGAAGTGACCGTTCTGCCTACATCTAAAGCAACTAGGGCCCTTCTTTTTATTTGCAGCAACAAATTCAGCCTCACTCATACCTTCAAAGTCCACAACATTATCCTTACCTCCAATCCCCGCAACGGCTAACAAAGCATCCTCAGCACGCTGTGGTTGTGGCACCAAACTCGGAACAGGCTGCACCGGCGTGACCCTTGCAAACCCAGGCTGCCGAACCACATTTGGCACCGGCTGCGCCCTCCTATTTTCCGGCTGCTGGTCAGAGTTCTGAGGATTCTGAAATTCTGGTCGTCCGGCGAGCTGACGAGCAAACGCCTCCGCCGCCTCAGTAACCAACTTTTGCTGCAAATCCGATAGCCCCGGCACCGTGGCAGCATACCCGCCATTGGTACTCCTAACATCAGCACTATTATTCGGAACAAAACGACGAGAGTTGTAATTGTTGTACCCATAATTGCGTCTCCCATCAAACTGGTTGCTGAAACCATTGTGATGCCGGCGATCACCGCGGTCACCGCCACTATTTGGACGCGCCGCACCAGCCCGAAAGACACCGTCGCCGAAGACATTGGACTGGTTCGCCTCACCAGCATCCGATCCGCTGTTCGCCGTGCCGCTAGAGCCCCCTTGAAAGTAGTTGGCCCAGCAGCGAAACCATCATGCCAACCCGGTCCACCGCAGCCTCCCGGTGGACGTCCCCTGTTAGGCTGCCCACCGCCACGATTTGCCATCGTCAGTGGTAAAATCGGAAGAGCTTTCTGTGTGGAACGATGAGTCTGCGATATGGAAGACGATGGCGGCGAAACAGGAATTGTGCGGGCCAAACTTTTGGTGTTAAACCCTAACCGACAGTGAACCCCCCGAGCAAACTGAGGGATCCTTGCCAAAGATCGATCGATCTGACGAACCAGGCCCATACGACCCGATGCGTCTCGAACAGATAATTCCTCACCCAATTCTGAGCCCATCCAGCCCGTTTTCAAAAAATTTGAATTTGGAACAGCAAGATCACACCGTCGTCGCTGCCGTGTATCAGATCCCGCCGGCGGCCATACTCGACGCCGACGAGATCTTACCAATTTCTTGTTGCGTCTCTGAACCAGGATCCACTCATCAGGATCAAAAGCATCGAGAAAGAAAGTCGTTGGTGACAGGACCGGCGTCCTGCATTTGTTCATCATCCCCGGCTCCGGCGAAGGAGTCGAAGACAAAAGATTAGAACGAACGGGAGAAGTAGATGGAGGCATACCTGGTCTAAGCTCCAGCGCCGCCGCCCGCTGCCGCTGCCTCTTCTGCTCCCTTCTATCGACGGCGGACAGAGAGGTCGACGCGAGATCGCGCCCATCATCCTCCACCGGCGAACTGTAGTACAGAGCCAAGGATGATGTCGCTCCTGCTGCCGGTGACTCGTCGTCGGAATCTTCCTCCGGCGAGATCGCCCAGAACCGCCCTCGCGTCGCCTCTAACGGTCCGCCGCTATTTCCGCTCATGTGACACAGCTGACAGGTCACTACCGATGCACCTTGGTACACAAGTACACAACAGGATTAGTAGCTCTGTTTATGTGCATACATAGAAAGAATGGTAGTTGAATTTGAGGCAGCCGTAGGTCTAATCTGGAGGCATAAGTTATTTTCGATTTGTCCCTGACATCATCTAATCTGACATATCGGACCATATAGCCTCATCTATGCAAATTTGTGTTCAATCTTGGCTGACAAAGAAAAAAGTGCACATATCAGGTTTTGCGGAGGCCATAATGAAATTCGTGCACGCTGATTAAACATGAGCAAAAGCTTCATGTACCTTGCAATTGCAGGGGATGCGCCAGTACACACAGAATCTGAGGGTGAGGCCGCCGAAGTCACCAGCTATCGCCACCCAACGGCCGCTCGTCCCCTTCCGCTCGAGTGGATGTAAGTTCTGTTGAAGCCAATCACACCACGCCGCCATTGCCGCCGCTTCGGACGACCGACCACGTGGCTGCTGATTTCACCCGCCGACGAGGACGCTAACACAGTCAGCGCAGAGCACGCCTACCTCTCGCCGCTCGCTTGGACACCAAGCCTCCCTACCTCTCGCCGCCGAACGCCCACCCGCTCGCCGCTGCCCAAGTTCCGATTCCCCAACCGCTCACTGCCGATAGGAGTTGCGGGGGTAGTGGGCTAGCTCCCAACCACACGACCCATAAGAAACTGTCTGTGCAAAAATATTACACGAGGTACATGTACTGCGACCTGAAGTGGTTTCAAAGTAGCATATGCCATAAAATTATGTCGCACGTTTGTGACGTTGTGCAAGTGATCAGAGGTCCCATGTGTTTCTGAACAAAAACTTATGTCGATTTCGCGTTTTTAGGTCGTCTGGGGCGCGTTTGGTAGCCTGGGCCTGATTCGTGGCTCACTGGCGCAACCATGCAAGCACACTTGCGCGTCCAGAACGAGCCACGGGCTGAATTGACCTGTTGTTTGGTAGGTCGGATTGTATCGGCTGGGCCAAAAATGACCTTCTGTTTGTTTGCCTGCAGCCAAGCCCAAAACTTCATGGAGATGATATTAGGCTTGTTTGGTACCATCCAGGCATGTCTACGGTTACCTCTTCTCTACGACGGGTAGCCTTACCATGCTCTCACCTCCCATCACACAGAAATCACAGTTCATGATAGTTGCAATCAGTTCACGAAATCATCTCTAGCTACTGCGAATGGTAGTTCATAACACAGTGCTCCCTAGCTACTACGAATTGCAGTTTATCATAACGGGGTCGTTCAACATACGGGGATCGAAAAGGGTTCGAGAAACAGGGGATCATAGGGGGTCTTCTTCTTCTTCTTCTTCTTCACTTCTTCACTTCTTCTTCACTTCTTCTCAGATGGTGGTGTTGCCTCTGGCTTCCCACATTGCGTCTGCCCACTCTTGCCTCTTCACCTTCCAGGCACCATTGTCGCCTGCTTCCACGCCATGGCCGGTCTTCACTTCATCAAAACTGACAACCTCTTCGAAGAACTCATCCTCGCCCCAACCTAGGATCCAGTTGTGAAGAATGCAGCAAGCAAGGACCAGCTTTACCTGAGTGTCAAACGTGTGGAACGGTTTCTGGTCAAGGACCTTGAACCTGTTCTTCAGTGCAGCAAATGCCCTCTCAATGGTGACTCTAAGGCTTGAGTGTCTGAGATTGAACAACTCTCTCGCATTCAGAGGTCGGTGCTTCATAGAGAACTCGTTGAGGTGGTATCTTGTTTTCCTGAAGGGAGGTAGAATTCCAGGTCGGCATGCATATCCAGTATCTCCAAGGTAGAACTTGCCGTCAGGGATTTGCAACCCATCAGGCCTTGACAGGTTGTCGGCCAGGATGCTGGCATCATGAGCTGAACCCTCCCACCTAGCAAGCACGTAGGTGAACCTCATATCAAAATCCACAGCTGCAAGAATGTTCTGGCTGGTGTAGTGCTTCCTCCCGCGGAATGCTGCAGACATTGATCTTGGTACCTTTGCAGTGACATGAGTACCATCAATAGCCCCAATGCAATCCTGTAAAAAGATTAGCACACAATCAGGTTTCTCACAGTAGAACACAATCATGTTTTGTCACAGTACTACACATTAGATAGGTAGAAGAAAGATGATTTTGTACTCACCCTGAAATAGGGGAACCACCTATAGCTGTTCTTGATCTTGGTTGGTGTGTTCATTGATGCTGGCTTGATCATTTCACCTCTGAGCTCCCCAATTACGTACAACACCTGCTGGAAGTACCTAGAGATAGTCTTCGTGGATCGCTGATACGTCTCAAACGTATCTATAATTTCTTATGTTCCATGCTAGTTATATGACAATACTCACATGTTTTATATACACTATACATCATTTTGATGCATTTTCCGACACTAACCTATTAACAAGATGCCGAAGCGCCAGTTCCTGTTTTCTACTGTTTTTGGTTTCAGAAATCCTACACAGGAAATATTCTCGGAATTGGACGAAACAAAAGCCCACGGTCTTATTTTGCACGGAGCCTTCCAGAAGTCCGAAGAGGAGACAAAGAGGGGCGACGAGGCGGCCACACCCTAGGGGGGCGCGGCCCCACCTCTGGGCGCGCCGCCATATGGGGTGGGCCCCTCGAGCGCCTCCCGACTCTGCCCCTTCGCCTATATATTCTCTCCGTCGCGAATACCCTAGTACCGAGAGCCACGATACGAGAAAAGTTACTGTGACGCCGCCGCCGCCAATCCCATCTCGGGGGATTCAGGAGATTGCCTCCGGCACCCTGCCGGAGAGGGGAATCATTACCGGAGGGCTCTACATCACCATGCCCGCCTCCGGACTGATGCGTGAGTAGTTCATCATTGGACTATGGGTCCATAGCAGTAGCTAGATGGTTGTCTTCTCCTCTTGTGCTATCATGTTTAGATCTTGTGAGCTGCCTATCATGATCAAGATCGTCTATTTGTAATGCTACGTGTTGCGTTTGTTGGGATCCGATGAATATTGAATACTATGTCAAGTTGATTATTGATCTATCATATATGTGTTATTTATGTTCTTGCATGCTCTCTGTTGCTAGTAGAGGCTCTGGCCAAGTTGATACTTCTAACTCCAAGAGGGAGTATTTATGCTCGATAGTGGGTTCATGCCTCCATTGAATCTGGGACGATGACGGAAAGTTCTAAGGTTGTGGATGTGCTCGTTGCCACTAGGGATAAAACATCGATGCTTTGTCTAAGGATATTTGTGTTGATTACATTACGCGCAGTTCTTAATGCAATTGTCTGTTGTTTGCAACTTAATACTGGAAGGGGTGCGGATGCTAACCCGAAGGTGGACTTTTAAGGCATAGATGCATGCTGGATAGCGGTCTATGTTATTTGTCGTAATGCCCTAATTAAATCTCATAGTAGTCATCATGATATATGTATGTGCATCTCTATTTGTCAATTACCCAACTGTAATTTGTTCACCCAACATGCTATTTATCTTATTGGAGAGACACCACTAGTGAACTGTGGACCCCGGTCTATTCTTTTACATCTGAAATACAATCTACTGCAAACTCTGTTCTCTGCTGTTCATCGCAAACAAACATCATTCTCCACACCATACGTTTAATCCTTTGTTTTCAGCAACCCGGTGAGATTGACAACCTCACTGTTAAGTTGGGGCAAAGTATTGTGATTGTGTTGTGTAGGTTCCACGTTGGTGCCGGAATCTCTGGTGTTGCACCGCACTACACTCCTTCGCCAACAACCTTCACGTGGCCTTCATCTCCTACTGGTTCGATAACCTTGGTTTCTTACTGAGGGAAACTTGCTGCTGTACGCATCACACCTTCCTCTTGGGGTTCCCAACGGATGTGTGCTTCATGCGCCATCAAGCATTTTTCTGGCGCCGTTGCCGGGGAGAGCAAGACACGCTGCAAGGGGAGTCTCTCACATCCAATCTCTTTACTTTGTTTATTGTTTTGCTTTACTTTATTTTATTTTCTGTTTTGTTTGCTTTCCTTATATCAAAAACACAAAAAATTAGTTACTTGCATTTACTTTATTAGTTTACTTTTGTTTATTTCATCATGCTTCACCCTAAGTTCACTTTGAAAGATATATCGGTAAGAAGTGGGTCTATCATTGGAAGAGATAATATAGAAGAATTTTTCACTCATGTTAGTAGAGTTAAAGATTTTGAAGATAGATCCTTGGTAGAACTTGCTCCTAATTATGAAATTGCTACTGCCTCTTTAGTGCACATGTTGGAAGCTAGATTTGTTAATCTTAATCCAATAATGCAACATGTGTTTCTTACACTCGGTGATATGGAAGAAGGAGAGAAGAAAGATTTTGTTTTAGAAACCCTTCTTAGAGAATTTGGTGATGTATCTAGAGAAGCTAGGAAAGTCTTTATTCGACATAAGATGCTAGGCTTTTGTACCAATTTTGCAAATATCCTTGAAAAAAGGAAAAAAGATAGGCTAAGATACACTAATAAAGCCAATTGTGAGGGGGAGATTAAAATACCAATACCTTATAAACTCATAGGAATGCATGAGGCATTAGAAAAGAATTTTGATTGGATTGTTCCTGAAAATTTATTTGAGGAGGATAGTAAGCCTAAAGGTATTGAAAAAGGAGTTTATTACATAGATAAGATACAATGCATAGTTGAGAAAACTCCAAACACCTCTGTTGATGCTTCTTCTCTTGATAATACTTGATTTGCACTTTCTGCGCCTAGCTGAAAGGCGTTAAAGAAAAGCACTTCTTGGGAGATAACCCATGTTGTTTTTATTTTTACTACTGTTTTGTTGTGTCTTGAAAGTTGTTACTACTATAGCAACCTCTCCTTATCATATTGTTGTGCCAAGTAAAGTCTCTAATAGTAAGGTTGATACTAGATTTGGATTTCTGCACAGAAACAGATTTCTTATCTGTCACAAATTTGAGTAGATCTCTCTGTAGAAGAATCAAAAAAATCTGCGAAAATTCATGCGTGATCCTCAGATATGTACGCAACTTTCATTAGTTTTGAGCTTTTTCATCTGAGCCTGTTAAGTGCCTCTAAAAAATTCGTCTTTACGGACTGTTCTGTTTTGACAGATTCTGCCTTTTATTTTGCATTGCCTCTTTTACTGTATTGAGTGGATTTCTTTGTTCCATTAACTTTCAGTAGCTTTGGGCAATGTCCAAAAGTGTTAAGAATGATTGTGTCCCCTCTGAACATGTGAATTTTTGATTATGCACTGACCCTTTAATGAGTTTGTTTTGAGTTTGGTGTGGAGGAAGTTTTCAAGGGTCAAGAGAGGAGGATGATATAATATGATCAAGAAGAGTGAAAAGTCTAAGCTTGGGGATGCCCCCGTGGTTCATCCCTGCATATTTCAAGAAGACTCAAGCATCTAAGCTTGGGGATGCCCAAGGCATCCCCTTCTTCATCGACAACTTATCAGGTCACCTCTAGTGAAACTATATTTTTATTCCGTCACATCTTATGTGCTTTACTTGGAGCGTCTGTTTGTTTTTGTTTTTGTTTTAGTTTGAATAAAATTGGATCCTAGCATTCCTTGTGTTGGAGAGATACACGCTCTGCTTTTTCATATGAACACTGGTGTTCTTAGCTTTATTTTAATGTTCATGGCGAAGGTTGAAAATCGCTTCGTTGATTGCTATTTGGTTGGAAACAGAAAATGCTTCATGTGGTAAATGGTATATGGTCTTGAATAATTTGATACTTGGCAATTTTTTTGAGCTCTCATAGATCATGTTTAAGCTTTTGCATCATGTAGTTTAAACCTATTAGTGGAGAACTACTGTAGAGCTTGTTGAAATTTGGATTGCATGATTGATCTCTCTAAGTCTAGATATTTTCTGGTAAAAATGTTTGAGCAACAAGGAGACAGTGTAGAGTCTTATAATGCTTGCAATATGTTCTTATGTAAGTTTTGCTGTACCGGTTCATACTTGTGTTGCTTCAAACAACCTTGCTAGCCAAAGCCTTGTACTGAGAGGGAATACTTCTCGTGCATCCAAAACCTTGAGCCAAAACCCATGCCATTTGTGTCCACCATAACTACCTACTATGTGGTATTTCTCTGCCATTCCAAGTAAATTGCTTGTGTGCTACCTTTAAAATTTCATTCCTTGTCTTTGCAATACATAGCTCATGGGAAAATAGCTTAAAAACTATTGTGGTATTGAATATGTAGCTTATGTATCTTATTTCTTATAAGTTGCTTGTTGAGCGGTAACCATGTTTCTGGGGACGCCATCAACTTTTTACACCTTTGTTGAATATCATGTGAGTTGCTATGCATGTTCGTCGTGTCTGAAGTAAGGGTGATTTCTCATGATTAAATGGTTTGAGTATACATATTGTTAGAGAAGAACATTGGGCCGCCAACCAAAGCCATGTATCATGGTGGAAGTTTCAGCTTGGACATTAATCCTCAATCTCTTATGAGAATATTATCTGTTGTTGAATGCTTAAGCATTAAAGAGGAGTCCATTATCTGTTTTCTAAGTTGTCCCGGTATGGATGTCCTCAAGTTGAGATCTATCAAAACTGAGAAATCAAATGCGATCTATATCCTTGGACCTTTGTACAGGTGCATAGAGGTACCCCTTTGTGACAGTTGGTTGAAACATATGTAATGCAATGATAATCCATGGAAATCCGAGCTAATTAGGACAAGGTGCGAGCACTATTGGTATTCGATGCATGAGACTTGCAACTTATAGGAGGTTTTATGCATAACACATATGAATTATTGCTACCGTTGACAAAATTGTTTCCATGTTTTCAAAATAAAAAGCTCTAGCACATGAGTAATCCATGCTTCCCTCTGTGAAGGGCCTTTCTTTTACTTTATGTTGAGTCAGTTTACCTACTTGTTTCCATCTTAGAAGCAAACACTCGTGTCAACTGTGTGCATTGATTCTTACATGTTTACTTATTGCACTTGTTATATTACTTTATGTTGATAATTATCCATGAGATATACATGTTACAAGTTGAAAGCAATTGCTGAAACTTAATCATCCTTTGTGTTGCTTCAAAACCTTCTATTAAGAATCTATTGCTTTATGAGTTAGCTCTTATGCAAGACTTATTGATGCTTGTCTTGAAAGTACTATTCATGAAAAGTCTTTGCTATATGATTCAGCTGTTTAGTCATTATCTTTACCATTTCTTCGAATCACTTCATTAACTTCATATGCTTTACAATAGTATTGATCAAGATTATGATAGTAGCATGTCACTTCAGAAATTATCCTTGTTATCGTTTACCTACTCGAGGGCGAGTAGGAACTAAGCTTGGGGATGCTTGATACGTCTCAAACGTATCTATAATTTCTTATGTTCCATGCTAGTTATATGACAATACTCACATGTTTTATATACACTTTACATCATTTTGATGCATTTTCCGGCACTAACCTATTAACAAGATGCCGAAGCGCCAGTTCATCTTTTCTGCTGTTTTTGGTTTCAGAAATCCTACACAGGAAATATTCTCGGAATTGGACGAAACAAAAGCCCACGGTCTTATTTTGCACGGAGCCTTCCAGAAGTCCGAAGAGGGGCGACGAAGCGGCCACACCCTAGGGGGGCGCGGCCCCACCTCTGCGCGCGCCGCCCTATGGGGTGGGCCCCTCAAGCGCCTCCCGACTCTGCCCCTTCGCCTATATATTCTCTCCGTCGCGAATACCCTAGTACCGAGAGCCACGATACGAGAAAAGTTACTGTGACGCCGCCGCCGCCAATCCCATCTCGGGGATTCAGGAGATCGCCTCCGCACCCTGCCGGAGAGGGGAATCATCACCGGAGGGCTCTACATCACCATGCCCGCCTCCGGACTGATGCGTGAGTAGTTCATCCTTGGACTATGGGTCCATAGCAGTAGCTAGATGGTTGTCTTCTCCTCTTGTGATATCATGTTTAGATCTTGTGAGCTGCCTATCATGATCAAGATCGTCTATTTGTAATGCTACGTGTTGCGTTTGTTGGGATCCGATGAATATTGAATACTATGTCAAGTTGATTATTGATCTATCATTTATGTGTTATTTATGTTCTTGCATGCTCTCCGTTGCTAGTAGAGGCTCTGGCCAAGTTGATACTTGTAACTCCAAGAGGGAGTATTTATGCTCGATAGTGGGTTCATGCCTCCATTGAATCTGGGACAGTGACAGAAAGTTCTAAGGTTGTGGATGTGCTGTTGCCACTAGGGATAAAACATCGATGCTTTGTCTAAGGATATTTGTGTTGATTACATTACGCGTAGTTCTTAATGCAATTGTCTGTTGATTGCAACTTAATACTGGAAGGGGTGCGGATGCTAACCCGAAGGTGGACTTTTTAGGCATAGATGCATGCTGGATAGCGGTCTATGTTATTTGTCGTAATGCCCTAATTAAATGTCATACTAGTCATCATGATATATGTATGTGCATCTCTATTTGTCAATTGCCCAATTGTAATTTGTTCACCCAACATGCTATTTATCTTATTGGAGAGACACCACTAGTGAACTGTGGACCCCGGTCCATTCTTTTACATCTGAAATACAATCTACTGCAAACTCTGTTCTCTGCTGTTCATCGCAAACAAACATCATTCTCCACACCATCCGTTTAATCCTTTGTTTTCAGCAAGCCGGTGAGATTGACAACCTCACTGTTAAGTTGGGGCAAAGTATTGTGATTGTGTTGTGCAGGTTTCACGTTGGCGCTGGAATCCCTGGTGTTGCGCCGCACTACACTCCTTCGCCAACAATTTTCACATGGCCTTCATCTGCTACTGGTTCGATAACCTTGGTTTCTTACTGAGGGAAACTTGCTGCTGTACGCATCACACCTTCCTCTTGGGGTTCCCAACGGACGTGTGCTTCACGCGCCATCAATCGCCTGAATGTGTTATGGATGACTCTAAACCTCTGGTTATGACCGACGACATGAAGAAATATTGCGACTTGTTCTTCGATAGAGGTGTGGATGCTATCAGTCAGCGGTCCTCTTTCCCTGAACGTTTTCACAAGTGCATAGAAAGGGGCTCTTCTCATCCGTAGCATCTGGATGGCCTCTACGTTGTTGCCGTTGTAGATGTTGTTTAGGTTGGCAATCCTCTTCTGATCTCGTTGTATCATAGGTTCGTAAGTCACACGAGGAAAAGAAGCATGCCTAACTGCTCTCTTGTGCACCATCAAGATCCAGGCTTGTACACAAATGATGAGTGTTGCGGCGTGATGCACAAGCTAGAGTTGGTCGGTCTACGCAAACAAGATCTATGCATTACGAACGGTCTTATCGAACCCAACTATTTCTACCAACATGAATCTAACACTACAGTAGAGCAGAGGAGTTTCCACTTACCTCTGTCATGGTGGACGAAGGACAGGGCCGAAAGCTGCCGCAGATGTGCGCAGGCTCCGCCGCGCTGCAGAAGAGGACCCTTGTCCGACGCCGGAGACCGAAGGGAGATGCGCGCTGCCAGATCTGGGTCGCCGCCGCCGGTGCGAAATTTGGGGAAGGGAAATTTTGGGAGGGGGCTGATGGAGAGGGTCACTGAAGAGGGAGGTTACTCCTACCTTTGCCACGCAACACCGCTGGGATTTCGGCTTCTCCCACCATGCCGAGGTGGAGCTCCCACGTGAACGGCGTTGTCGATTTTCGTCTCGCCAGGGTCTAGCCCTGGAGAAACTATCAAACCGGGCGTTCCTCCGGGGCCTGTCCCGGGGTGCTTTAAAACTCGTGCTATGCAAGAACGCGACTGCGCCTAGGGAACCAAACGGCCCAAAAATGCTGGGTCGATGCGAGCCAAGGGGCGCCTAGGCTGCCAAACGCGCCCCTGGTGACGCGCGGGGCTGCTGCGCGCGGTGGAGCGCACCGCACGGATAAGAGAATCTTATGTCACTGCCAAAAAGAAATTACGTCGCTTGGGCTGGTGCGCGCCGCGCGTGGGTCGGAAGAAGCAGCAGGTGGGCAGGTCTAGCGGGGAGCAGAATAATATTCTACACCCAGAGAATCAAATAGCTCGACTATATAGGGTCGCAATATTCTAAAACCGGTGCTCAAAATAATATTTTGAGCATCACCTCTGCTCTATAGGGGGCGCGGAGGCGCACAGAAAAACCAAAAAAATCCCCACTACGCAAACATTATCCCCAACCCGGTGGCTGCAATGGCCCTCCCGTACCGTCGCTTGCCGGGATCCCGCGCCACCGCCCGACGACCTTCCTCGCCGCCACCATACGGGCCTCCGCGCCGCCGGCCGACCACCGCCGCCCCCGCCCCGGCCCCGGCAACCACCGCTGCCTTCCCCGGCCCCAGAAACTGCGTTGCCTTACCCGGCCCCGGCAACCGCCGCCCGTCTGCCCCGTCCACAACAACTGCCGCCGCCTGCCCCGTGCCCGGCAACCGTAGCAGCCGCCTGCCCCGACCCCAGCACGCACCGCCTCCTCCCCGCCAGCGACATGAACCCTGCGCCGCCGGCGACGAGTTCTCGCGCACTGCCCCGCGCCGCCGGTGACGAGTTATCGCGCGCGTGTGCTGCCGCTCTGGTTGCTGTTTCTTCTCGTACGCATAGCGCGAGCTGCCTCAGCTGTACGCGCAGGCACGCAGCACCGGTTGCTCTCTGTTTCTTTCTTCTAGCGCGTCTTGGAGCAGCGCTTGCTCGATCTGTTCCTTGGTTCTTTAGGGCATGATCAATGGTGGCATACACAACTCGTTGCTCCATGTAAAAAAGTTGTCAGAAGCAACATGATCAATTTTATCTCTCCAATGGAAGCTACAACTTTAGTCAGAAAAAAGAGAGAAGGGACCCCACAAATATGACACTATGTCTCTCTTTCTCTCTCCAAAAAGCATGTTTTTTAGGCTTAAGATCCCACTTCTTGAAGAGGAGGCTGCCTCCTCATCCGAACCTACTTTGGACCACCCGAACCTAGTTAAAGGTGTGTGGCAGCAGCTCTAGGGCAGTGCATTGGGCATGCCCTCATACAGCTGCAGCTGCTCTCTTTTTTCTTGGATTCCTATAGGCTATAGTGGTTAACTGTCCCCAAATAAGCTAGTGCTCTGTACCTGCTTGTTGATATGCCAATGAGAACGGATGGTAATTTGTCTGTTTCCCTGCAGTACGACTCTTTTGTTTCGTGGCAGTACAACTGTTTATTCATCGAAAGTATAACTGTCGAATGGCGTATTTCTCTGATTCTCTCTCACTACTTTTCTGTTTCACGGCAGTACAACTTTTTATTAATCAAAAGTTCAGTTATTTCACCGCAAGCAGTGCGTGCTCAGATAACCATTTCTAAAGTTTTGCACCCCTCAAGATTGTCCGTCGAGTAGCTCTGATATCGCCGTGGGGATCTAGTGAGATCCTGTGCGGCAGCGAAGTCCTTGCCACCGCGAGGTGCTGCCCATTTCACTGTGGTTGTAGCACGAGCTGTACCACTGCGGTGCTGCCCATCTCAAAAGCGAAGCTGCTGCTATGTTGTTGTCATCTAGTTAGTTTTGATGTACGTAAACAATTAAGAGAGAGAAGATAAGGATGGCAGCACTTGTGCGTTGGAGAAGATTTGCCCATTTCAGCTTACAAAAACTCATTTGCTTCAGGAAAAGGAAAACAATAACGCACAGTCTGCTATATCCATCCGTTTGTGGAGTAGTTTTTGAATGCGCAGTACATTTGCACGTTAGTGCAGAAAATATATACTACTAGAGCAGTACATTTGCTATAAAAAGAACTGCCCCAAGAAGTTGAATTTGAGCATCCTAGAAGAATTTCCCCAACAGCACCCGCGCCCCAGCAATCTTCGGCGACAGCGGCACCTCCTGCCCACACAAACCGGAGCACCACCCGATTCAATATAGAGGCGACGCGAAGAGAAACAAAAGCAGTGAATAAACCGCACCCGTAAAAACCTGTGTTCTTCCCCATCCCCAACCAATTCCACCGACGCCCACAATCGAAGCTCCTCGGCCCCGGCAGCCACCGTCTTCCCTGCCACGGCAACAATTCAGTTTGGTTATATGGTAAATATTTCAGTTCGTCGGCCACCTCTACAGCCGCCCTAGGCGGACCCTTGAATCTCGTCGACCATTCCCACCCCACCTCCGCCTGGACGGCTCCCGTGCGACCGCTTGGAGGGCCACTGCTCCGCCGTCGTATCGATGGCCCCTGCGTCGCAGCCTCGATGGCTATCGCGCTGCCACCATGAGGGTTGCCGTGCCACCGCGGCCTCCACGGTTGGCGCGCCGCCGCCACGAGGGTCGCCGTGCCGCCGCCTCGATGGCCTAGCGCGCCACCCGCCCTTCTTCCCCGTGGCTGGCGGCCTCCCTTCTTCCACCTGGCAGTGGGCTCTTCTTCCCCGCGGCCAGAGACCCTCCTACTTCGCTACGTCGTTGTTGCGCTCCCTCCGGCAAAGCTGTCGTCACGTCCGCGTTTTCCCGAGCGTCCAGCGCCACCGGATTCCCCAAGCTGCCAATGGAGTCCATCGAAAGCCATGACTGCCCGCCAACAGTGTTCATCGCCGAATTGCACCCCTTGCTGCTCCCGCCTTCGACCCCTACGTCCTGATGCGGCAGTGCTTCTTCTGTTTCTTTGTTTTCAGCAACATCTCAAGTCGCTGTCTTGCAGAAGTACAAGCCGGCTGAGGGAAAAAGCTACGAAAGAGCGCTGCCACACGCACAACAAAATCGTATCCGATCTTTGTACGACGTTGTGCAGGCACCGTTGATTGAATCCATATGAAGCATGGCCACGAGACATAAGTTGGATAGGTTCTATCGTACGCGGAGTAATTACGTTTATTTAGAACATGCATGCTCAACGCATGAGCCTAAAACGAAGTGCAAAGCATATTATTGGAGGAGTACGCGTTGTCGCGGGGCACTATGATGTATTTTTAGTAGTAGGGCATCACCGTGGACAACAATGTCTGCACATTGGAAATTCGCAACTTCGAACGCCAGGCAGTGCTACTGCTACAACTAATGATTAAGTTTCTTTTGTCAAAAACTTAACATTGTTTGTCTGAATAAAATAGAAGGAAACACAGTTACATCTGCGTTGGCAGTATGAGCATGTTATTGGGGCAGTACACGTGCGTTGGGTTGTGGGTCTAAACATCATTTTTTTATTCAGTACGTGGGTGTATTTAATCGGATTTGTTCTCTGAAAAAATAATCTTTAGAAAGTACATACAGGTTGTTCTAGAAAGTACATACCAATATTTACGGAAAGTACAAGCTCTCTTTAAAGCGCGGGCAAAATAAAAATCACGATGAACCACACACTGTAAGTACATTAATCGTCGAGAAGTGCATTGGTTTATTATTGGAAATACATCAGGAAGTACACTAGATCAGTTTTCAAAATTGGGCATTCCACCTTGCAGTGTATAAAAATAAATAAAACTCATCCAAAAATTGTCCCGTGGGGAGTGCGATGTGTGATTCCAAGAAGTACAAGCAGTGACTACGATACAAATGATCAGCTTTGGAACAACAAAGTTCTTCATCATGTGAGGAATAATAATAAAAATCAGAAGTTATTCACAGGACGAAGTTAAAAAAATTAAGACCCAGAGAGTGCACTTAATCCCGACATCCGTAGGGGAAATTAATATACTTAAATTGAGACCGAGCAATCCACCCACTTAATATTGGAAGTACAAGAAAACTGATAAAAATGTAGGAACAACATAAATAATCCAGGCATCCGCGGTGAAAATCATTCGCTGCCCATCAGTTTAGAAAGTACAAGTCTTCTCTTCCTTGAAGTTAAGAGTACATATAAAATAGTAAAATATAATTTTCATGAAGTACACAAGTCAAACATTGGGAAGTACGCTTAATTAATTTTGGTAAATACGCGATCCTCCAGGTAGCACATAAAAATAATAAAACTCATCCAATTTTTTGAACTCACGGGAAGTAAAGGCGGTGACTATGGGAAGTACAAAGCGTCGTTTTTGGAAGTGCAAGACAAAATAATCCCGTCATCCTTGAGGAATTTCAAATAATCGACGATGAGAAGTACAACCATTCGACGCGAGCAGTACAACCACTTATTATAGGAAGTACAAGAAAACATAAAAATACAAATGTAGAAAAAACAAAATAATCCCGTCGTTAGCGAGGAAGTTTAAATACTTGATGATGAGAAGAATAACCATTTGACACAAGCATCACATGCACTTATTATAGGAAGTACAAGAAAACGAAAAAATCCAAATGTAGAAAAAAGCAAAATAATCCCGTCACTTGCATGGAAGTTCATATAGTTGACGATGAGAAGTACAACCAGTCGACACGAGCAGTACACCCACTTAATATAGAAAGTACAAGAAAACCGACAAAATCCAAATGTAGTAAAAACGAAATAATCCCGTCTTCCGTGAGGAAGTTCAAATTATCGATGATGAGAAGTACAACCATTCGACACGGGCAGTACATACACTTAATATAGGAAGTACAAAAAAAACCGACAAAAATCCAAATGAAGAAAAAACAAAATAATCCCGTCATCTGTGAGAAATTTCAATTACTTGACGAGGAGAAGTACAACTATTCAACACGAGCAGTCCAAGCACTTATTATATAAAGTACAAGGAATCCGACAAAATACAAATGTAGTAAAAACGAAATAATCCCGTCCCCTCCAAGGAAGTTCAAATAGTTGATGACGAGAAGTACAACCGTTCGACACGAGCAGTACTAGAACCTATTATAGAAAAGTACAAGAAAACAGACAAATCCAAATGTAAAAAATGAAATAATCCCATCACCCAAGAGAAAATTCAAATAGTTGACAGAGAGAAGTACAACCATTTGACACAAACAGTACACACACTTAATATAAAAAGTATAAGAAACTGACAAAATCCAGATATAGGAAAAACAAAATAATCCAATCATCCACGAGGAAGTACAAGGAGTTATTCCGAGAAGTAAAAGCGAAGACTACAGGAAGTACAAGCAGTAATTACATGAACTGCAAATTGTACAAAGAAAATACTCACACATAAGTTCACATAGCAATGTTGGGAAGTTCAAATATTACGATCCAGGGAGTGCAGAATCTCTTAAATAGTGGCTAGAGAAAATCTAAAATTATCATTCTGAAACACATGTTTAATTATTATAAAGCACACTTGTATGGAAACATTTCCAGAAGTACAACTACGAAGGCCAAGAAGTACAAGGACATGTCGCGAGAAGTTCAGATGCGTGTAGTTGTTCTGCACATTTTGTGTGGTCGTGGACTTAAAATGGGCAGTGTACGAGAAAATTATAGTTGTTTTACTGAACACTTTCATGATACCGCACCAAGAAGTACAACCGCATTACCCGATAAGTACAAGTTCATGTCGAGGAAAGTTCAGTGCTCTGTTTTTACGGGGCGGAAATCTATTGTCCAAATCTCATCGATTTGATCACCAACAACTTTAATCATTGTCACCAAATGCTTTATATGATAGATTATATGTCTAATTTCTTTACCTACAATATTTTACAACAAATAAATGGATCTAATCCATCAAATTCAAATCGTTATCCCATAAAATATACCGAAAACATGATTTCAAAACTTCTAAAATTACTTTCATATCGTTCGGAGTTGGCAAAAATGGTAGATACGAAAAAGATGCACCATTTTGAGATGTTTCCAACCGTAATCATTTCATTGCTTAAATATACCTCATGGAAATCGTGGGGAAAATTATTCGGTGCCCGTCACATAAAATGGGCGGACAGTAATTCGAGTTACTCTATTAAAGTGTAAGGAATTAGAGAAAACAATTGGAATAAGAAAGTTGCGCTAGTCCATAGCTTTCCAACGCCATATCATTTGCATCATTCCGACAAACGGTTGAAACAAATCGTCCAAATTAATGTCCGCCCGTTTTTAAGTACGTCCAAATTTCGGTGTTTTCAAAATTATTCAAAAACTGTGAGGACTTTGAAAAAACGTAAAACATGAAAAGGTTGCGCAATTTCATTATCTATCCAACGGTATATCATTTGAACATTTTCCATAAGCGATTCAAAAATCAAACTAAAAGTTCGTTTTCTAACCATATAGAAGCATTTTCGTATTTTCAAAATTAAATTTAAACCGTGCATAATATGCAAAAATTGTGAATATGAAAAAGTTGCGGTTTTCATTATCTATCCAATGGTATATCATTTGCACAGTTCCGACAAATGGTTCGGAAACATGAAGTAAAATAAGTGTCGAACATAGCAGAACTTCCCATTTTCTTTAGTTCGGTATACCTTTCTGTCGAACATAGCAGAACTTCCCATTTTCTTCAGAGCTACTGATTCTACTTCGCGTTTTCCAAACATTTGTCGAAACTGTGCAAATGATATACCGTTGGATAGATAATGAAAAACCGCAACTTTTTCATGTTGACAATTTTCACAGATTATGCACGGTTTAAATTTAATTTTAAAAATACGAAAACGCTTCTATATGGCCAGAAGACGAACTTTTAGTTTGATTTTCGAATCGCTTATCGAAACTGTTCAAATGATATACCGATGGATAGATAATGATATTGCGCAACTTTTTCATGTTTTACGTTTTTCCAAAATCCTCACAGTTTTCGAATCATTTTGAAAATACCGAAATTCGGACGTACTTAAAAACGGGTGGACAGTAATTTGGATGATTTGTTTCAACCATTTGTCGGAATGATGCAAATGATATGGCGTCGGAAATCTATGAACTAGGCGCAACTTTCTTATTCTAATTGTTTTCTCCAATTCCTTACAGTTTAATAGAATAACTCGAATTACTGTCCGCCTGTTTTATGTGACGAGCACCGAATGATTTTCCCCGCGATTTACATGTGGTATAGTTAAACAATGAAATGATATACGGTTGGAAAGGTCTCAAAATGGCGCATCTTTTTCGTATCTACCATTTTTGCCAACTCCGAACGATTTGAAAGTAATTTTAGAAGTTTTAAAATCTTGTTTCCGGTATATTTTGTGGGATAACGATTTGAATTTGATAGATTAGATCCATTTATTTGTTGTAAAATGTTGTAGGTAATGAAGTCAGACATATACTCTACCATATAAATCTTTTGGTGACAATGATTAAAGTGGTTGGTGATCAAATCGATGAGACTTGAACAATAGATTTACGCCCCGTAAAAACAGAGCATTGAACTTCCCTCGACACGAACTTGCACTTCTAGGGAAATGCGGTTGTACTTCTCGGCGCTGTTTGACAAAAGTGTTCAGTAAAATGATTATAAGTTTCTCATACGGTGTCCGTTTGAGGTCCATGGCCACACAAAATGCTCAGCACAACCACGCACATCTGAACTTCCCGGGACATGTCCTTGTACTTCCTGGCCTTCATGGTTGTACTTCCTAGAATTATTTTTATACTAGTGTGTTTTATAAAAACTAGCATGTGTGCTTCGAAATGATAATTTTAGATTGTCCCTATATTCTATTGAAGAGATTATGTACTTCCTGGATCCTAATATTTGAACTTCACAATGTTGCTATGTGAACTTATGTGGTTGTATTTTCTTGATGTAATTACCGCTTGTACTTCATGTTGTCTCCGCCTGTACTTCTCGGAAGCACTGCTCGTACTTCTTTGCAGATGACGGGATTGTTTTGTTTTTTCCTACATTTGGACTTTGTCGGGTTTCTTGTACTTCCTATATTAAGTGGGTGTATTGCTCGTGTCGAATGGTTGTACTTCTCATTGTCAAGTATATGAACTTCCTTACGGCTGATGGGATTATTATTGTTTTTTTGCTATGTGAACTTATGTGAGGTTATTTTCTTTGAACACATTTAATTCATGTAATTACCGATTGTACTTCCTGTTGTCTCCGCCTGCACTTCTCGGAATCATTGCTCGTACTTCCTCGCAGATGGCGGGATTATTTAGTTTTTTCTACATTTGAATTCTGTCGGTTTTCTTGTACTTCCTATATTAAGTGGATGTACTGCTCGTGTAGGCTGGTTGTACGTCTCGTCGTCAATTATATAAACTTCCACGCACGTGACGAGATTATTTTGTTTTTTCTACATTAGGATTTAGCCGTTTTTGTTGCACTTCCTATATTAAGTAGGTGCACTGCCCTCAATTTTTTCACGAGGGGTTCTGAACTTACCCGCAGATTATTTTGTCGCATCGTCAAGTATTTGCACTTACCCGCGAATGATGGGATTATTTTATTTTTCTACTTTTGGTTTTTTATCGGGTTTTTTTTGTAGTTCCTATATTAAGTGGGTGTACTGCTCGTTGTGAATGGTTCTACTTCTCAGCATCTACTATTTGAACTTCCTCGTGGATGATAGTTTTTTTTGTTTTTTTTGGACATTTGGATTTGTCAGTTTTCTTGTACTAGCTATATTAAGTGGGTGTACTACTCTAGTCGAATTGTTGTACTTCTCAGCGTCAATTATTTGAACTTCCACACGGATAATGGGATCTTTTTCAATATTTGGATTTTGTTTGTTTTCTTGTACTTCCTATATTAAGTGGGCGTACTGATCAAGTCGAATGGTTGTACTTCTCAGCGTCAAATATTTGAACTTCCCTGCGGATGAATAATTGTTTACTCATTGGAAACAAATATGTGTACTTCCCGCGATGAATAAATACTTCCCAATCAAGTATTTGGATTTTTTACCACACTTCATGGATATTTGTTTACTCATTGGAAACAAATATGTGTACATCTCGCAATGAATAATTATACTTATTTTTCGATAGGTAATTGTACTTCTTTGCGATGAATTGTTGTACTTTTTTGACTGCATTGTTGAA
Source organism: Lolium rigidum (assembly GCF_022539505.1). Classification (NCBI taxonomy): domain Eukaryota; kingdom Viridiplantae; phylum Streptophyta; class Magnoliopsida; order Poales; family Poaceae; genus Lolium; species Lolium rigidum. The sequence goes on from NC_061514.1 coordinate 224,474,134, forward strand.
CTTCTCTAAATGACTATTGTGTATTTATCATACCAAATTAAGATAGAAAAATACTTCTTATAGCTAGAACACAGAGTATTTGATGGACACCGTATAATAGTGGGGGCAGATTAGTGTTTTTGAATTTCCTAGATTGTAGTTGCAAATCAAAGAGGATATTTGTCACAAGGATGACAATTTTCTTTTGTACTCGTGGTGTGATATGCCAATATTAATAATATGTAATATGTTATTACCACTTGTACTTCCTCTGGTCACCGCTTGTACTTTTCGGAATCACTGCTAGTACTTCCCGTGGATGACTAGATTTTTTCATACATTGGATTTTGGCGGTTTTCTTGTACTTTCTATATTGAGTGGTTGTACTGCTCGTGTCAAATGGTCGTACTTCTCATATACTCGTACTTGCCGAAATCTAAGTTTGTTCTTCCCATGGAGCCTACTGCTCTCGGAATCATAATCAAAGTTTATTTGTGTATTTTTCTTGATGACATTTGGTGTTTTGCTCGACAAACATTTGTTTCCTAGACTTCTCTACCGCAAGGTGTGTACTGCCCACCATTTTTTATTGAACTTCTCAACATTTTTCATGTACTTCTCAACATTATTGTAGACTTCCCTCAAAATATTTACTTCTTGAACCGTAGTTAGTATACTTCTTGGTGCTACTCATATGTACTTCCCGTTGGGCTTTTTAATTCAAGAAATGTGAAATTTATTTTCATGAAATGTTTATTCCAAGCCTTTCCAACAAAATATATTCCAAGTATTTCTATCTTAACCCATGTTATTTGGCTTCTAAGTTCTCTTGGGCTGCACATCACCGGTAGGATGTTTATTTTTCAAAATGGAATATATGTACTTCCTCTCTTTTTCTTGCTTATACTTGTCAAAGTTTTTTTTTTTAATCTACCTTTTCATTGTTCTTTTGTATTTTGGAAACCAAAATGTCCAAACGAAGATATTTATTTTCTTTTTTGAGAGAAAATTAAATTTATAGTAGTTGTTGGCTGAAAATTTTATTTTACTACTTTTCGAAGTCGTTTTATTTTTAATGTGTAGTATTCTACCATAATTTTTGCTCTTTGATTATTAGGAAATTGAAAATCGTGGCTAAACTTCCTAGGCTCGATAATTTGTACTTCGTGCTAATAGACACCTACACTGCCCGTTGTTGACACATAATCATAAAATGCAACAGCTCATGTAAAAAAGAACTACTAAAGTACATCAACAAATATCTACAACCTCGTGTTCTAATTTAGTTAACATTTGGCATCATGTAGGTTCATGCACGCCACCTTGATTAAATCAAACTGGGGAAATATGAGAATATCTTTGCTATACACCATCTTATCTTTATATTCTTCCAGCACGCGCTCAGAGACAGGCAGCACCAGCACTTATTCACCGATACTGGCAGCTGCAGCGCCACGCGAGAAGCACACACCGTGTTTTGGATCACCTTCTCTTCCTAAAATTAGCTAGCTATCGCTCACTCGCACTGAACTGTTGCCACCGATTACTGCCCTTGTTGTCTCGCAGAGGAGCCACTGGTGGAAAAAGGGGCTTTGGTCGCGGTTGGCAACTGCCATTAGTCGCGGTGGCCCAACCGCGACCAAAGTAGCGCGACTAAAGGCCCCCCCCTTTAGTCGCGGTTCCTTACGAACCGCGACTAAAGGCCCATCCACGTGGGCCGCAGGCGAGCGCCAGGGCGGAGGACCTTTAGTCGCGGTTCTTCTGGCCAACCGCGACTAAAGGCCTCCGCAGGGTTTAGGGTTTAGCCCCCCTCCCCCTAAATCTGGTTTCTTTTTAATTTGTATTATTTTATTTCTTTTGGGTTTTAATTTTGAAGGAGTTTCACATATTCTACGGTACCGTATACATACATGCATATGAATGTACAATTTCAAACAAATTTGAAATTAGAACCAAAAAGAATTCAAGAGTAATATACAATATATATTCAATATCGGATGACCATATACAATATATATTCAATATCGGATGACCATATACAATTTTGAACAAGTTAGTTACAAATTCCGGTGCGTATAAAGATCTACGTCATCGTAATAGTGTTCTCCTCTAGGATCGATGACTTCCTCGCCAACCATCCAGCTAGTTCCTCTTAAAGTGGTCGGAAGCGAGCTTCGGACTAAGCGTCTTCCGGAGGTTATTCCTCGGGATGTTGTTCTCACACGTCCGGTCCCGCTCATTGCAGTATCTCCGGATCCTCTCACAAACATAGTATCCACATAGATTGGTCCCCGGTGGCTGAGTATCCCCGATCGTCGGCACTCGCCATTTTAAAATGTAGCTCTTTTTTGAATTCACCGACCTTGGTATCTACGAACCGTCTCCAAACCCTACGAGGCAAAGAAAATTAAATAAACAAGAGAGTTATTAATTAGTTACTTGATATTAGGAAATGATGAACGAAATAGGCCGATCGATATAGAGCGCAAATGAATGAAAATAATTACTTTTGCATCATTTTTCTCATGTCGCCCCAAAGCGCCGGATCCATATTCGGAGAGTCGTGGACGAGAACCGAGGAGGTCTGAACTTTAATTACCATAAGAATCCAGTGGAACCTGCGGACACGATACATGCACAATCATGCATAACTCATCGATTAGCCACATACCATGCATGGAGTAAACAAAAGAGAATGTGCTCAAGACAGAAACACTCACCCAAAATGGTAAGGAAATAGAATATCACTTTTCTCTTGCGGTTTTCTAATAAACCGCCACAGGTCTTCCTCCACGTCGGCGGGGTGGTATTCTAACACATATGAATTAACGATGTGTGGGTCAATGAACCCAACATCATGGATGTTCCTTATTCGCATTTCCCGCTTCTTCATTCTGCATAATATATAGCGTACACAACAAGATAGTTAGGACAATATATATATATATATAGTGCAGGCAATGAACGAGATGGGGTAGAAATTAATAAATCACTTACGTAACGTAGCAACCGATGATAGATTTGTCGAGCTCGCGCAGATTGAACAAGCTGGAACAATTCACTCGGAGGAATTTGTACCCAGTAACGTTTGAAGTGATGCACATATTTAACTTCCGCATAGATATAGTCTTTGGCGTTTTCATGTTTTATGTAACCCTTGTACCAATTTAGCGAGACCTTTCATTTGTCGAGGTAGATCCTCTTCCTGCGCAGGCTCGATGAGAGGGCCATTCTTCACATATGTAAATACTACGTCCTTCATTGGCGCCTCATCAAGGCCTAACACCGCACGAAGAGTGATACCTAAGTCGGCCGCTTGTTTTCCGGCACTTTCTACGGTCAATCCATGTGCTGCCGCAGCTGCTATGATATCGGGGGCATCCGGACCGGCGGCTTGCACTATGAGCGGGGCGATCGATTGTTTACTTTGTTCCCCGAGCTGGGCAACTTCTTTCCCCCTTTCTAATTTTGACTCGGCCTCGTCCTTCAAGGCTTTCTTCTCCGCCAACTCTTTCCTGTTCTTGAACGCGAGTGCTTGCCTACGAAGTTCACGTAAATAGTCGTCAGGCGGATTCTTCGCGGCTTGGGACGGTGTGTTCAAAAATGACTTAGCCCACTGCTTTTCCTTGTCAGAATATACTAGCTTGGGCTCGCCCTCTATTTTCTTCTGGACGCTTGCCTTCCATTTCTCTAAATCAGCAGCCGCGCCCGCCTCGACTTCCTCGGCACTACTTTCCCAAGACCTCCTGGGGAGAGGCTTCGGTGATACCTCCGGTACCTTTGTTTTCTTAGGTACGTAAGGGTCCGGGTTAATAACCCGGGACTGCTTCCGCTTCTTCGCCGGAGGTGGATTGGGGGGCGGTACCGGTGTCCGATCACCCGCCGGACGAGGACCGGGGGCGGCGTCGGCCGACGTGAATGAGGTGTATTAGGTGAAGCACCACCGCCACCGTCACCGCCACCGCCACCGTCACCGCCACCGCCACCGCCACCGTCACCGCCACCGCCACCACCACCACCGTACGGGGGTGGACTTGTTGGCGCCTCGCCCGGAAACTTGATAAATTTCTTCCGCCATAGAATGAACCGGCGCTTGACATCTCCAAGTCTTTTCACCCCTTCGGGTGTAGCAATGTCAATGTCCAGGTCCTCAAACCCTTGGACTATCTCCTCCACCGTCACACGAGCATAGCCATCTTGAATGGGGTTGTTGTGGTGGAGTGCTCCGAGTGGTAAAGCACTCGCCGATGGCTACCTTCATGGACATGTTCCCGATAGGATAATACGGATGACATGCTTTCATCTCCTTTATATCGTCCACGGGGTAGCGAGGAGGCTCCGGTGCAAGTAACTCGACCACCAGCCGAGGCTCCGGTGCAGTAATTTCGATCGTCGGTGCACCAGCCGGTGAGGCCTCCGTGGAAGCCACGTCGCTTCTTCTCCGCTGCCGGCTTCCGAGATCCATTGGATGATCTTCATGCTGCGCCCGAGCTGCATCTCTTTCGGCGACTAGTACACTCACGGTTTTCTTCATCACATCCATTTCCGTTACCAACTTCGCCACAACATCCGCATCCCGATCCATCTTTCTCTTACGGCCTCGTAACCGTACGGGTCATCTTTACGGGGGAACCCTAGTTTCCACGAAATGTCCCCGGGCATGCCTCGTACACGTCCTCCGTGTTCGGGATTCCCGAGGGCTTTTGTCGTGGCGTCGTTCTCTCCGTTGAACCTGATCCTCCCTCTTGAGCATCCCTCATTGCCTCAATAAGGTTTTGGGTGGGTGTAATTATTTTGCCCTGGTAAACACACTCCCCGTCTCCGGGTTCGGCGATCCCCCATGCCCGTACCACCAGCTTTTGGCCCTTGGGTCCCATCCCTCCGTACTCGGACGGATTCCTCGCGCCCTCGGCTCGTTCTCCATCTTCTCCCACTTAGGCTGCCAAAAGCGATACCCTCCTGGCCCCATTTTATGATTGTACTCCTTCTTGGCCGCATTTTCCTTATTTTTTTTCGATAGTTCAAGGAACTGCTCCGATTTCTTTTGCTTCACAAATTCTGGCCAATCATGTTGCAGTTTCTCATATTGTCCTTTCAAATCCGGAGTCTTGCCCTGGTTGACAAAGTCATGGGCTAGATTTTGCTTGTATTTTCGGAATGCGTTGGCCATCCTAGAAAGAGCGAACTGTTTGACTAGCTTGCGCCTCTTCTTGTTTTCCGCAATCTTGTTACCCTCCTCATCGTATTTGCGGTATTCCGGAGGTAGAACGAAATGTTCCATAAGCTTGTTGAAGCAATCTTTTTTTTCTCTCTCGTTCGACAAAAGTGAAACCGACACGTGCCTTCTTTGGCTCATTCCACTCTCGGCGGGTGATCGAGACGTTGTCTCTAACAACGGCTCCGCATTGGCCGACAAACTTGGTGGCGTTCTTGCTGGGCTCCAGCGGCTCGCCGGTTGCTTCGTCGACAACATCGATGGTGCATGTTTCTCCCGCTTTCATCGTCTTGGTTGCGCCACGCTTTGACGACGACGTACTCGATTTTTTCGACGATCCGGCCGAGGGCTAAAATAAGAAAGAGAGTCGCGCGCGTTAGTACACACACATTTATTCAAATCAGTTAGTTGTATCACCAGACGCTCAATATGTATATATATATATATACCTCGGCGCCGGAGGTGGTTGCTACTTCCAATTGAAGATCGTCGTTTATCGACGTTTCTTCGGCATCATCTCGCTTGCCGACGGCGCCCTTCATCTTCACACTCAAGGTTCGGATAAGAAGCGATATCATCTTCTTCTTCTCCTGGTCGGCACAAAAGGAATATCGCCTTTTATGATGCCGAACATATGGTCTTCGACGTCCGGATCATAGTTGTCCAGAATCGGGTCAGCTCTATCGTCCGCCATATGTCAGTCCTGAAAACATGTAGTCAAAACAAATTAATTAAGTAAAGAAGGGGGGCGGTGGCGGTGGCGAAAGGGGGGCGGTGGAGAAAGGGTGGCGGTGGCGAAAGGGGTGGCGGTGGCGAAAGTATTAAAAGAATCTAGGCTCAAATAAATTTTGTAGTCAAATAAACTTAGAGATACCGCGGGAACAAATTTTAAGTTACAAATTTTAAGTTACAAATTTTAAGTTATACAAATTTTAAGTTACAAATTTTAGTGAGGCGGCGCGGTAGAGATCGACGAGACGGCGCGGCAGAGATCGACGACGCGTGTGCGCATGCGGTGAGAGAGAGCGAGAGGCCGGCGCGTGCGCGTGCGCGGTGAGAGAGAGAGAGGGCCGGCCGGCGGCGCGCGGGAAGGGGAGAGGAGGAGGGCGGCGAGGAGCACGGATGGTGAGAGAGAGACCGGCGCGGTTTTTTTAGTTTTTTTTTTGTAACTAAGTTTTTTGTTACACTTTAATTATACACTTTAATAATTAAGTTACAATTTAATTAGTTATACAAATTTAAACTTTAATTAGTTACAAAATTAGTTATACAAATTTTAATTAATTTTTAGTTAAAAAAAACAACTTAATTAGTTATACAAATTTTAATTAATTTTTAGTTAAAAAAACAACTTAATTAGTTATACAAATTTTAATTAATTTTTAGTTAAAAAAAAAAGAAAATTTGGCCGGGCCATGGGCCGACCCTCTCCTCTCTCCTCTCTCTGCTCGATCTCCTCTCTGCCGTACGTGTGGCGGCGCGGCGAGCTCATCGAGGGGCGGCGGCGGCGAGGGGCGCCGCGGCAGTTTGACGCGCGGCCGGCGGCGAGGCGAGCAGCGCGGGCCGGCCGAGCGCGCTCGGCAGAGCGAGTTAGGGCGCCGGCGGCGCCGCGCGTGTGTGACAGAGGAGGGGGCGCGCAGGAAGGGGAAGGGGGCCGGAGGCCGGCGACGAACTGTGCGAGATCAGGCGACGGGGAGGCGGCGGCCGACGGCGGCGACGAGGGCGGCGAGGTCGACGTAGAGGCGGAGACGGGCAGCCTGCTGGCGGTTCGAGTGGAGATCGAGAGGAAGAAGAAGTGTCGCGCGCCCCGCACGTATTTATAGGAAACGACCTTTGGTCGCGGTTGGGGTCACCAACCGCGACTAAAGGGTACCCTTTAGTCGCGGTTGGTGACCCCAACCGCGACAAAAGGTCATTTTTCGGCGGTTTTTGTTTCCCGCGGAAAATAGCCTTTAGTCGCGGTTGGCCAGGCCAACCGCGACTAAAGGCCTTTTTCAAAATACTTTTTAATTTCTAAATGTTAAAAATATTAATAATATATCAAACAATTCAGGAAAATAAAACTAATTCATTTCTAAATGTTAAAAATACAAATAATATATCAAAAAATTCAGAAAAATAAAACTAATTCAATTCAAAATTTTAAAAATACAAATAATATATCAAAAAATTTAGAAAAATAAAACTAATTCATTTCTAAATGTTAAAAATACAAATAATATATCAAAAAATTCAGAAAAATAAAACTAATTCAATTCAAAATTTTAAAAATACAAATAATATATCAAAAAATTCAGAAAAATAAAACTAATTCAATTCAAAATTTTAAAAATACAAATAATATATCAAAAAATTTAGAAAAATAAACTAATTCAATTCAAAATAAAACTAAAAATACAAATAATATATCAAAAAATTTAGAAAAATAAAACTAATTCAATTCAAAATTTTGAAAATACAAATAATACATCAATAAATTCAGAAAATTAAAACTAATTCATTTCTAAATGTTAAAAATATTAATAATATATCAAACAATTCAGGAAAATAAAACTAATTCATTTCTTCCCGCCTCTTTCCGCCGACCCCCTCTTCCCTCCTCGTCTTCCCGCCATTTCTTCCCTGTCTTCCCGCCTCTTTCTTCCCGCCAATTGTTTCCCGCCAATTTCTTCCGGCCTCTTTCTTCCCGCCAATTTTTCCCCGCCAATTTCTTCCCGCCACTTTCTCCCCGCCTCTTTCTTCCCCGCCTCCTCGTCTTCCCGCTCCCATTTTTCCCGCCATTTGTCACTACATATAGGTAGCCCGGCTTGGCCAGCATTATCATCTCTACAATCTCTCATCACTCTCTCATGGCTTCCACCGCACCCACTCTAACCTACCGGCAGGTGGAGGAGCTTTGCGCCTCGAACTACCCTTGCCCTCCGGGCTACCGCGTCCCCGCCGAGCTGGAGCCTAGCGCCGGCGGCGTGCCGGTCCCTCCCGTCCCTCGTGGTACTGCGCGCCGGGCGGCCATCACGAACCACTACTACCTCGACCTCACGCCGGAGCAGCGGATGAATCCCCGCCGGCATCCCGATAACCGAGCATACTTGGGACGCCTTCTTCATCAATCGGCGTGAGAGGGCGCTCGCCAGGTATGAGGAGGACGGTCTCGCCTCCCGGAAACTTCCACGAGGCCGGCCGTCGGCTATGGTGGTACGGCCGGACTCGCGAGCGTCATGGACTACATCACGGCCGGCGATATCCCTCGCCCGCGCTACCCTCGGCTCGAGCCACGAGCGCCGCCCGACGACGGCTGACGACAAGCAGCGACGACGACGCCGGCAACTTAGAAGGCGACGACTACCAGTACAACGGCGGCGGCTATGAAGACTACGAGTATGCATATTATACGCCTAGGCAGGAGTATGACTAAATCACTCCAAATTTCATGTATGCGGAGTATGACTTAGTCACTCCAAATTTCCTATATGCAGGAGTATGACTTAGTCACTCCAAATTTCATGTATGCAGGAGTATGACTTAGTCACTCCAAATTTCATGTATCATCAGTGCTATCTCGAGTCAATTGAATCATTCGAAAATGGACACCAAACACATCACGGGTAATATAATTCACATGATTCATTCAACAAAGTTTGGTACAATAAATTATTACACATCATTTCTTCCCTTGTGTCCCTCCTTGCTTACGATTGTGCCGTATCCATGGAGCATCCTCATCATTTAACTTAATGCTTGGGTCGGTGTTCACTTTGAAGGGCGGAATTTCAGCAAACATATTATAATCTTCCGACATGTCCGTCTTGTCCTCCACTCCCACGATGTTTCTTTTCCCTGAAAGAACAATGTGGCGCTTTGGATCATCGCATGTACTGATCGTTTTCTTATCTTTCCGTTTCCTCGGTTTGCTACTCATGTCCTTCACATAGAAAACCTGAGCGACATCTTTCGCTAGGACGAATGGTTCGTCAAGGTAACCAAGATTGTTGAAATCCACCATTGTCATTCCGTATTGCTCGGTCCACCTTTACCCCACCTCCCGTTAGCTTGAACCATTTGCACCGGAACAAAGGGACCCTAAAGGAGGGTCCATAGTCAAGTTCCCATATCTCCTCTATGTAACCATAATATGTGACCTTTTGCCCATTCTCGGTTGCTGCATCAAAGCGGACACCACTGTTTTGGTTGGTGCTCTTTTTATCTTGGGCGATCGTGTAAAATGTATTCCCATTTATCTCGTACCCTTGGAAAGTCGTTATAGTCGAAGATGGTGTCTTGGCCAACATGTACAAGCTGATCTACAACCTTATTGTCACTCATTAAATGTTTTCTCAACCAACCGCCGAAAGTCTCCATGTGGGCCTTCCTAATCCGGGATTCGAGCTTCCCGTGGTTGTCCGAGCGTAAAATATTCTTGTGTTTCTCAAAGTACGGAGCCACCAAGCTGGAATTGGTCGAACCGTGTGGTGTGCTTCGGTCGGAGAATGGCCGTCCATACATATCATTGATTTCCTTCCGATCGTGCCTTTTCCACTTAGTCTCCCCTCGTGCCGCGATTGAGGAAGACCAATCGGCTTAAGGTCGGGAACAAAGTCAACACAAAACTCAATTACCTCCTCATTTCCATAGCCCTTGGCGATGCTTCCTTCCGGCCTAGCACGGTTACGAACATATTTCTTTAATACTCCCATGAACCTCTCGAAGGGGAACATATTGTGTAGAAATACAGGACCGAGAATGGAAATCTCATCGACTAGGTGAACCAGGAGGTGCGTCATAATATTGAAGAAGGATGGCGGGAACACCAACTCGAAACCGACAAGACATTGGATCACATCGTTCGTAACCGTGGTAGAACTTCTGGATTGATTACCTTCCGAGAGATTGCATTGAGGAATGCACATAGCTTCACAATGGCTACTCGAACATTTTCCGGCAGGAGCCCCCTCAAAGCAATCGGAAGCAATTGCGTCATAATCACGTGGCGGTCGTGAGACTTCGGGTTTTGGAACTTTTTCTCCGCCATGTTTATTATTCCCTTTATATTGGACGAGAATCCCGACGGGACCTTCATACTCGCTCGAGCATTCAAAAAAGATGACCTTCTCTTCTTTGGTCGAGCGTAGCCGGCACGACCTTGAAACCGTTCCGGATGCAGGTCATCGTGGTCTTTCAAACTTTGCTGGTCCTCGCCGTGCTTCCTTTGTATCATTTGACTTCCCGTACACGCCCAAGAAGCTTAGGATGTTCACGCAAATATTCTTCGTAACGTGCATCACGTCGATTGCGTAGCGGACTTCTAGGACTTTCCAATATTCTAGCTCCCGAATATAGATTTCTTCTTCCACATGGCTACGTGCCCGTCGGCTCCCTTCGGAACCGATTGTCCGCCAGGACCCTTTCCAAAGATGACTTTCAAACCCTTGACCATATCAAATACCTCAGCACCAGCAGTGTTCCGCGAGCTTCGGCCGGTGATCTCGCCTTGCCGTTGTAATGCTTGCCTTTCTTTCTTACTCGGATGACCTTTCGGAAGAAATCGACGATGCCCAAGGTACACGTTCTTCTTACAATTTGGCAAATGTACACTTTCGGTCTCATGTAAGCAAGTGCGTGCATGCATTGTATCCCTTATTTGACGAGTCCCGAAAGGTTACTAAGAGCAGGCCAATCGTTGATGGTTACGAAAAGCAACGCTCGTAGGTCAAATTCCTCTTCTTTGTGCTCATCCCACACACGGACACCGAGTCTGCCCCACAGCTGTAAAAGCTCATCAACTAATGGCCTTAGGTACACATCGATGTCGTTGCCGGGTTGCTTCGGACCTTCGATGAGCACCGGCATCATAATGAACTTCCGCTTCATGCACAACCAAGGAGGAAGGTTGTAGATGCATAGAGTCACGGGCCAGGTACTATGGCCGGAGCTCGCTCGCCAAAAGGATTCATGCCATCCGTACTTAGACCAAATCTTATGTTCCTTGCGTCAGCTGCAAAATCTTTGAACTCTCTGTCGATCTTTCTCCATTGCGTTCCATCTCGCGGGGTGTCTCAACTCCCCGTCCGACTTACGGTCCTCTTTGTGCCATCGCAACAACTTGGCATGCTCTTTGTTCCCGAACAGACGTTTCAACCGTGGTATTATAGGAGCATACCACATCACCTTGGCGGGAACCCTCTTCCCGGGTTTCCGGCCCTCAACATCGTCACCGGGGTCATCGCCTCCGATCTTATAACGCAATGCAGTGCATACCGGGCATTCATTCAAATTCTCGTATTCACCGCGGTAGAGGATGCGATCGTTGATGCATGCATGTATCTTCGTAACCTCTAAACCTAGAGGGCGAGACAACCTTCTTTGCTTCGTACGTAGTGGCGGGCAACTCGTTATTCTTTGGAAACATATTCTTCAACATTTTCAGCAAGTTTTCAAATGCCGAGTCAGCTACACCTGCCTCGTGCCTTCCATCTCGAAGCAAATCCAGAGTGTGCAGCCCAGACTTTTTCGGACCATCATCGCATCCGGGTACAGCCGCCTTCCCGTGATCCTCTAACATGCGATCCAAATTCTCCCTCTCTTTTTCAGTTTCGCAGACGTCTCCGTGCATCAGCAATGGTCCGACCAAGATCATCAACGGGATCATCACGTGCCTCTTCTTCACCTTCCCCTTCACCTTCAGCATCCTCCATGAAAGTATCACCGAAATGAGAAAGATAGCTTTCATCATTGAAATCATCCCCTTCTTCATCTTCTTCCATTATAACCCCTCTTTCTCCATGCTTGGTCCAACAATTATAGCTTGGCATGAAACCGTGCCGAAGCAGGTGCATGTGAACATCTCTTGAGGAAGAGTAACCCTTCCGATTCTTACACTTAACACATGGACAGATAACAAAACCCCCCGCTTGTTCGCATTAGCCACTACGAGGAAATCTTTCAAACCCGTACCGAACTCGCCGGAGAGTCGGTTACCGTACATCCATTGCCGATTCATCTGCATTATTATAATATAAAATATATAATTAACCATTATGCATTTGTTAAACTAACTAGCTACAAACAATATAAATTAAACAATGAACTACACACACATGCATATTTTATCAATGACACATCAAAGGTTCAAGTTGCTAACCGCGATCGAGGAGGAAAAAATAAATGAGAAAGCTCAAGTGTGACTCCAACACTTCATATCATGTTTGTTTCATGCTCTTGGGGCATTTCATCAAACACCTTATGTGCATAAGAGGAACCAAAAGCAAACCTAACACTCACTTGTGAAGTTTGTGAAGAGAATGGCTCCAAATGGCTAAGTGTTGGCTGCTGGATGGGTATATATAGGGGAGGGGCTTTAGTCCCGGTTGGCTCGGCCAACCGCGACTAAAGGCCTTCGGGCACCTTTAGTCGCGGTTGGGCTGGCCAACCGCGACTAAAGCCCCCACGTGCACCGGCCGGCCACCGTGCGCCCCGGGCCCAGGACTTTGGTCGCGGTTCGCCACACGAACCGCGACTAAAGACCCCATTAGTCGCGGTTCCTTTACCTTCGCGACTTATGGGGCTTCCCGGAAGCCTGTTTTTCCACCAGTGAGCAGTAGCATCAAGCGAGAGAGAGTGGAAACAGCAGAGCAACGGCTCGCAGAGATGGATAGTAGCAGAGCATCGTTCTGCACTTGTGCTAGCTATCGCTCACTCCATCTAAAAAAGAAGGACATGGCTAGGGAGCACTCGGATGCTAATTAGTCCAGTTAAGCACTCACCCTAAAATTTAGAAAGTTCAACACATGGAGACTACACGTGCATTTACTATTGTGCAATTTTTTTAAAAGAAAAGTCATAACTTTCAAACCGTTTGTCGAAATACAAATCCGTTTTCATCGTTAGACCTCTCGCGACGAGATCTTCAAAAGTAGATCCCATATGTATATGTTTCGATAATAAAAAAATCGAAAAGCAACTTAATTGTTGTGAAAAACCAACTCTACTGTTGTAGCAAACCAAGTCCGTACAAATAGTTGCTTACACTATTTATTTAATATTTGAAGACAGCCTAGTTTATGAGATACTTACTTAGCAACAGTAGCAACAAATTTATGGTAATGAGACTTACAACATTGCACTATTACTTGCGCACCATAGTTTCTAGTATCATTCGTAACCAAACAACTTAGTACGAACGAAAATACAACTTAATAGTAAAATAGTAAACAACTTAGGGGCAATTGTAGGCAACTCCATGAAAAAGGTACGCAACCTCACAACATTGATGCTAGCCTACTTAGTAGTTAGTACTACTACTATGCAACTTAGACACATCGATATGCAAGATCACTATATTTCTCTATTTTGTAGACAACTTAGTTTCCGAGACAGTCAACTCAACAATAATAGTCAGCAACTTCATAATACCAGTATTAGTGTTGGAAAGTTGTTTTTAGGGGTAGCCAAATAAGTACCAACAATATACAACTTCATATACTAAATAATGCACAACTTAAACATATCGGTAGCCAACTTCACGGCAATGGTGCGCTACATCACACCAAATCATTGTAGTCGACTTAGTATTAACGGTACATAACTTAGATGCATGGACATGCAAATTTGCGATGATGGTACGCAATTTCATGATAATGGTTCTAGCCAACTTAGTAGCGGTAGTACACAACTTAGACGCGGGGAAACTACATTGGACAATGGATGCAACTTAACTATAGTGGGTATATTGAACTTAACAAATAGTGGGTATACAACTTATAAATATTGGGTATGCAACTTAGCACACGTGTGAAGCAACAATATACTGCCTACCAACACGACTTAGGAAATATGTGAGTGAACAATTTATTATGTGCAAGATACAACTTAGCTCATACGCGGAACCAATAAAACCACCGACCAAAATACAACTTAGCACATGTATGAAAAAACAAATTTGTTGCATTCATGGCAACCGCGAGGTACTACAACTCCACCTTGATCGACATGAACCTTATAGATGCACCTAAACCTAGCTTGTAGATATTGCAACTTAACCTAATAATGGATACAACTAAACCATGTAGTTTTTGTAACGTAAAACAAATACAAGGCACAACGCCACAACACGAGGCACAACGCGAGCTACATGAAGCCAAAGAGGATGCCACTTTAGGATCGGGTGCTTAGCCTTCCCTAGAGCCAGGCCGAACAGTGGCAGATCGAAGCTCTAGGAAAGATGGGTAGGGCGGGCCCACTAGTAGAAAATCTCTCATGCGTACCGGTTCCAGAGGGGCATTCGTACCGGTTTTGCAACCGGTACAAATTATTCGGCACTAAAGCCCCCCCCCTTTCGTACCGGTTGCTTACGAACCGGTATAAAACGGGCCTCCACGTGGGCCACCGGAGAGCTCGGGGCTAAGGATCTTTGGTACCGGTTGGTAATACGAACCGGTACCAAAGGTTCCCCCGCGGCAGGGAATTTGCCCAAATCTTCGCCGCGGCAGAATTGGTTTTTTAGGGTTTTTGGAGGGGTTTAGGGATATCGGTTTGTTTCATATCGCGTCGATGCACCGAAACGCGTTTGGGTTTAGGTAGTACATGAAGATCAAGATGATGCATAGCAAGTTGGTGCATATAATATAACACACATGTTATTGCATAAGATCGCAAATTAAGTAGCACTATGCATGAAGATCGATCTTCATGCATAGTGGTACTCTCCGAGGCGTACTCTATATATGTCTATTACATGTAGCATAGTGGTACTCTTCGAGTCAACTATATATGTAACATGTACATCTTCATTCACAAGTGGAACTCTGCGAGTGGTGGTATGACGTCCCGAAGGAAAAATCCCGCCAATTCCTCGCCTATTGCTATGAAGCGGTCATCGATTGAGAGCTTGTTCCGCTTTCTTGCCAACTATAAAAGAATAAGATACAAATGAATACATGAAACAACTATTACTGAAACTCAAGCACAACTTATGATAACAAAACAAATTTGTGAAGATTGTTTTTGTACCTCTTTATTTCTTTCATTATTCGTTCTCTCGTTGATAATTCTGCGGATGTACTCGCAAACGAAGAATCCACAGAGATCGGTTCCCGGAGGTTGTTGCGGGCATTTCTTTACAAGAATATAATTCAATCAAACAATAGTCAAGTATGATAATTAAAAGGTGTGTGGACCTAGGTAGTACTACTTACTTTCGCACGCCATCGCAGCTTCGGTGTCCATTCACGGGACGTATCTTCCTTGATGAAAGTTTGCCATACGCTGCTCGACGGAAGAAAATGCATAAAAGAGTCATCAATTAGTTCAAAGCAGGAAATTAACGAAACAAACCGATAAGAATTAAAATTACCTTCTGACCATTAAAAAACAAGACAAGTATAGATCCTTATTTTTGCTTAGTGAGTCCAAGACTTCAACTTCTCCGATTTCCAAATTGATGACGAGAAGAATAAAGTGAAACCTACACACGTTTCAATATGTAGTGTCATATACATAAGTCATTAGTTAAAATTTTGACATACGGTGAGCAAAATATAATGTGTTATAAGACAGTAAGACTCTGTTGACTGCCAAAACCCACCGGCGGGCAGCGGCCTTGTCAACACCGTAGAGCCGGGAAGAGCCTAGAGCTGCGGCTGGCTGAGACCCCTCCGAGCGACGGCCCGCAATGCTCTTCTGGTCACACGCGGCGATGCAAAGTGCAAGGGCGTGCCACCCGACCTATACCCGGTCGGGAAGGTGATGGGGATGCCTCGCTTAGTTTCTGCGGGGCATACATGTAAACGTTAAATACGAGCCTCGATCGGCTCTCGGATTATCCCGTGAATCGGCTCAAAGAGCCGATCCACCCATGATTCGTACGGGGCGCATGAATACTTGGTGGTCCCGCTTGATCAAGATAGAGCTAATGAGATCTACGACGATTTAGGGTTTTCACCGCATAATCGGATCATCCTACTCCGAGGTTGGGCCTCGCGGCCACGCACGGTGCTCGTAAGCCGATCCTAAACAAGGCCTAAAAACCAACATGAAGTTGATCCTCGGAACATCCTGTTTAGGACTTGCGAACGCCACCCTACGTGCCACTGGATCCTCCCCCTTTGTAAGGCCTAACTATTGCGGATATTAAACTAATCCTTGTAGAACAAGGAGCAATCGTAACGGATCAGATCTACTAAATAATGATCAAGCGGGGTGCCGCCCCACACCCGAGATAGGTGTGAGGGCGGCTAGATATGCAAGGGTTGCACTACGTAAGCATGCTTAAACGAAGAACAATGCTAACCCTAACACATCTAATGATAACTACGTTGCTCGCCATCAAAAACGCTTCAAGTACGAGCAACGCATGAACAACGTGGGGCTTGTGCTGCCTAGATCGCAAGATGCGATCTAGGCAGCATGTCGCTTACCCGATAGAAACCCTCGAGACGAAGGAGTTGGCGATGCGCCGAGATTGGTTTGTTTTGGGTTGAACGTGAGTTGTTGTTTATTCCATAAACCCTAGGTACATATTTATAGTCCAGGGGACTTTCTAACGTGGGAATATCCCCACCGTACACGAGACAAACTCTAACTTTTAATCCATGACGCGATCTACTTATAAAAAGATACACGGGTAAACTAACCCAAATTCTCCACATAAGGCCGCTTCGAAATCTTCCATGTGTAATCTTCCAAGCCCATCTCTCTCGCGGCCCACCTCCGATTTGACCAAAATCCGGTGATAACACATGCCCCCTGGTTTTGGCAATGATAATTCCAAAACCACTGCTTTTTCCTTCGAAGGGTCATGTCGTGCGCGAGCCAAGCCGTTGCGAGCATCCGTCATCATTATGCCCCGTCTTCTCGGCTTCTCTACAAATCCCGACAGCTTTGGCGTCGATTCCTTGGAAGCTGTAATGGCATTAAACCTTCACCAGATTTCTCATTATTTAACCGTGCTCGATCGGTTAGCTCTCTTTATCCTCTATTCCATCCCAGCCATCGGCACCAAAAACCCTCTCCTCCTCGTAGCAATGTCCTCCTCTTCCTCTTCCTTCTCAAACCTCTTCCCCCAATCTTCGCCGAAGAAGAAGAACGAGGACAGCCTTTACCCCGCAGTGAATCCCTTCTCCTCCGACAAGGAGGAGAAAGAAGGAGAAGCAGCGAAGGCCAAGGCCTCCCCCTCCGCCAAGCTCCCGCCAAAGAAGCGCTCCCGCATGTGGGCGGACAGCGAGGACGACGATGACGACGAGGAAGAAGATGAGGAGGAGGAAGATGATTCCTCCGCCTCCATCGGGTATCCTCCAACGAAGCGCTTCCGCGGCTGGGCGGATAGCGAGGACGATGATGATGACGAGGAGGAGGAGGAGGCTCCAGCGGACGGCTGGGGCAGCAACGGCGAGGAGTTCCCTGGGAGCAGCGCCGACGACCTCGACGACGGCGACGATGAAGACAGCGACGACTAGTAGACTAGGGCTAGCAGTAGCAGTGCACTAGGCACTAGACCCCTCTTTTGAGAGCCATCGGCTCTTCTTGTAAAGCTGCTCCTTTGAATTAATGAGAACTGTTCTTCCAATTTCTCCTTTCATTAATCCAATCTCCATCCCTCCGCTTGCCACACCAAGACCGATAGTGACGAATCGGGTCATCATTGATTTTCTCAACCGCGGCGTTTTGCAGCCCCGCAGCCGATGACTATTCATCGGCTAATTTGAGGAACCAATCCCCTCTTTTTCTCGCAGCACCAGCACGGTCCAAACCCCGTACCAGACGACGGCTTTTCCTTCCCAGTTTCTCCCTGAGACGATCATGATGCAATAACAACCAAGGTAACTCCAATCGGCTCTCAAGAACGAGGCATTCATAGGCCTGTTGCCCCCCGAGTCTTAGCCAAGGCAAAACAGAGACGAGGATACGCCAATTAGCTGTCTGGACCTGGTCTTGATCATGTCTGAGGGAGTTTCTTATGCAGAGCCAGCCGATTCGAACACAAATCGGCTTCTCAAAGCAGAGAGCCTTCAAGGTGAGCTGCCCCCCGAGTTTCCTTTGGTGGATCTGATGTAACCCACCCTTGACCTGATCTGCACGCCCAGGCTGCTCCTGACATTGTTCTTGAAGAGAGGATCTGAGCTTCCAAACTACTCCATTGAGGAGTTCCTTCATAAAAAATCTCCCTTTGTGCTCCATTGACCCTCTGATCGTAACAGTTACTCCTCTTGAGTCGATGGCCATGCATCGGCTTTCATATCCTTAAGTCGATGTCTGCTGCATCGGCTGTGCTCGAAAATTTTCGAATTTTCATATATTTTTTTTCTTTTTTTTTTTACGGCCGACCTGTGCATCGGCCCCCATATTCCAATACCCATCACCAGAAGATGAGATGCTTCCGTTGCATATCCTTGTATTTTATCTACCTGGGTGCCCCCCCGAGCCGATTCTGTCAAGAGAATTGATGGTATCGGCTCTGTTGGATAACATGTTGAACCCAGGCAGAATGGTGGGTGAGGTTAATTTTGGCCGATTGCTGGAATCGGCCTCCACGTCGCTTGCTCGGTGAAGGTTTTGCAAGTTCCCTTCATAATTTTTTTTGGGGCCGATCACAAGGATCAGCCTTGCCCGATTTGCTCATTGGTTTGATCTTGCTACTCGGTCAGGCTGGATAACACCAACCCAACCTCTGACTTGATGCGCCTGCTGTCGTCCACCTTGAGTGCATCGTAAACTCGTGGCGCACTAAGCTTCGTCGGCAAGACGAGTACCATGTTTGTACCAGCCGATGTCTCATCATCGGCTTTCCTCTGTTTAGGGCGCCACTCCATTTTCCGTGGACGACCCTCTTCATCCAGGGCTCGCTGAACTTTTGCAGCCAGATCAGGTCGTGCCTTCCTTAGTGTATGCAGGTATAACCTTTCGGCTTCCTCCGAGCCGCGCAATCGCTGAACCCTGCGCTTTTGGGAACGGCTGAGTCCGTCAGGGCACCACCTTGGACGGTGGCACCTGTCTTCTTCTTCTTCTGGTCCCTCGTCTTCGGAATCCTCAAGATCTGCCCAACGAGGTGACTCAGCGCGTTTGCTTTGTGGCGGGAGAGGCCCTAGGCGCTCGAACACAGACACGTTGGCTGCCTCCTTCTTCTTCTTGTTGCATTCTGGGCAATTGCCGATTGTGGGCAATCGGCTCATTCCTGAATCCCAGCGAGTGCTCGAAGAAGGGGCAGTCCCGATGTCTGGCGTTGTCATCTTGCTCCCTTGATGTTTCCGTGGCACAGCGCTCGTGCTCCTCCTCAACGCGATCCTGCCGACGATGTCTTCTGGCTTCTCTAGCCAGACGATCTCCTCCATCATCACAATTGGACCGTCGGCGTTGGTCATACTGACTCACATATTTGTTGAGGAGGTGATCAGAGAGGGGTCGCTGATACCTTATATTCTTCACCTCTCCCTCTGTGACATAGCGCTTGCCATCATGACGGAGCCGATCGCGTGGAGCGGCCTCCTCTATATCCTTGCTATGAGAGCAGCTGCCCTCATCTCCATCTCTGCCAGAGTGGTTCCCAGGTCCTACCATGTTGATGCTCGAACGAGGGACCTGGCTGGCAACCCTCGGGGTAGGTGACTTCCACCATGTTAACGGCGGGGAAGGGTTGGGTGTCGACCTTCATGGCGTACTGGTTGAAAATTAGCCGCCCTTCTCTATCGCCGCTTGGATGTGCTGACGCCACACCCTGCAGTCGTTGGTGGCATGGGAGAGCGAGTTGTGGAATTTGCAGTACGGCTTTCCGTTTAGCTCTTTCGCCGTGGGGAACTTGAGACCTTCGGGAATCGTCAAGCTGTTTCTCCTTGAGCAGGAGGTCGAAGATTTGTTCGGTCTTGGTCACGTCAAAATCAAATCCCCGGGCGGCCCCGGTGGCTTTACCCATTTGCGGGACACGGGGTTCCTCCCCGAGTCCACTCAGCCCATCGCTACTTCTTGGTCTCCCGCAGTGCACTTCATCTTCCTCTCGTGTCGACCATGACTATCGCACGCTTGAACTTGTCTTGGTACAGGTCCGGGTGGCGCTGTTCATATGCCGATAGTTTCTGAACCATGTGCGCCGCCGAGGGATAATCTGCTTGGGAGGCCATGTCCTTGAGCTGTGTTGCAAGGCCTCGCTACCGCCAACTCGATCGCTTCCTTTTCAGTTATACGAACCGAATAACATCGGTTCCTAAGATTCCTGAAGCGCTGGATGTACTCGTCACCGTTTCCCCGCGCTTCGACATAGTTGTGCTAGATCGGCAATGCCGGACTCGGAAGCTTCGAATGGTATTGCATATGGAACTGCTCTTCCAATTGCTTCCAAGACTCGGATGGAGTTTGTCGGCAAAGAGGTGTACCATCCAAAAGCCGATCCCGTGAGGGACTCGTGAAAAGAGCCTCACGCGCAGCTGATCCGACACCGAAGCCGGTCCTAGTTGAGCCAAATATCGGCCGACGTGCTCGATGGAGCTGGAGCCATCCGATCCACTGAATTTGGAGAAGTCGGGGAGCCGATATTTAGGTGGCAGCGGGATCATCTCGTAATCGTCGGGGTACGGCTTGGAATAGCCGATCGCCCTTCTTTTCGGCATCATGCCGAACTGGTCTCTCGATATGGTACCGATCCGATCCGCCTGTGCTCGGCTGTAGGAGTTGCACTGCGAAGATTCGCCGGGGTGGCGTACTTAGCCAGCCATGTTTGCTTTTCCAGCTCTGAGCCAACTGCAGGAGCTGGGCTCGGGAGTTTCATCGGTGTGGCGTACTTAGTTAGCCACGTCTGCTTCTCAAGCTCTGTTGCTGACGTTCCTCCTGTCAACGCCGGAGTCCCCGATGTTGTGGCTGGTTTGTGAGTGCCCAGTTACCACAATCCGGCACATACGTGCACGCGTATCCTTGAGGGATCTCCTTAGGCGCCTCGATCAAGAACTGGTAGTCACTAGGGTCACCACCAATCTTGTAGACGAGGAATGCCGGTGTAGTCGGCACTTCAGCGAGTGCTGCCAACGCATATGGCAGCGGGGGGCGGGACTGGAATGGCAACTCTCCGTGATGAGTCCCGAGAGCTGGTCCTGACGGCGAGTACGGGTGGCTCATGATCTCCTCGGATTACGCGCGAGCGACACGCTCCAACACGTTGACCAAGTTTTCGTAGTGGCGATGTAGCGAGTGAGCCACCAAGTAGTTGATCTCCCCGCCGCAGTCCCTCGGTGCGTTCCTCCGACGGGGCGGAGAGGTCTATCCCATCGAGTGCACCTTGCGGTGAGAATCCCTTCCATCCGATGCCATGGGAACGGGTTCTTCCGAAAAGAGCCGATGAGGTCGGCTTCGAGGGTGGCCTTGATCTCGTTGTATTGCTTCTTGAGCTCGTCGGGAAGCTCCTCGTAGGTGATCGGCGTGCCGTCCGCCATCTCGGATGTAGATGGCGATGTGGTTGATGTAGACGATAGTCCCACCGGGCGTGCCGAATGTGTTGACTCGCCAAAACCCACCGGCGGGCAGCGGCCTTGTCAACACCGTAGAGCCGGGAAGAGCCTAGAGCTGCGGCTGGCCGAGACCCCTCCGAGCGACGGCCCGCAATGCTCTTCCTGGTCACACGCGGCGATGCGAAGTGCAAGGGCGTGCCACCCGACCTATACCTGGTCGGGAAGGTGATGGGGATGCCTCGCTTAGTTTCCTCGCAGGGCATACATGTAAACGTTAAATACGAGCCTCGATCGGCTCTCAGGTTATCCCGTGAATCGGCTCAAAGAGCCGATCCACCCATGATTCGTACGGGCGCACGAATACTTGGTGGTCCCGCTTGATCAAGATAGAGCTAATGAGATCTACGACGATTTAGGGTTTTCACCGCATAATCGGATCATCCTACTCCAGAGTTGGGCCTCGCGGCCACGCACGGTGCTCGTAAGCCGATCCTAAACAAGGCCTAAAAACCAACATGAAGTTGATCCTCGAACATCCCGTTTAGGACTTGCGAACGCCACCCTACGTGCCACCGGATCCTCCCCCCCTTTGTAAGGCCTAACTATTGCAGATATTAAACTAATCCTTGTAGAACAAGGAGCAATCGTAACGGATCAGATCTACTAAATAATGATCAAGCGGGGTGCCGCCCCCACACCCGAGATAGGTGTGAGGGCGGCTAGATATGCAAGGGTTGCACTACGTAAGCATGCTTAAACGAAGAACAATGCTAACCCTAACACATCTAATGATAACTACGTTGCTCGCCATCAAAAGCGCTTCGATACGAGCAACGCATGAACAACGTGGGCTTGTGCCGCCTAGATCGCAAGATGCGATCTAGGCAGCATGTCGCTTACCTGATAGAAACCCTCGAGACGAAGGAGTTGGCGATGCGCCGAGATTGGTTTGTTTTGGGTTGAACGTGAGTTGTTGTTTATTGCATAAACCCTAGGTACATATTTATAGTCCAGGGGACTTTCTAACGTGGGAATATCCCCACCGTACACGAGACAAACTCTAACTTTTAATCCATGACGCGATCTACTTATAAAAAGATACACGGGTAAACTAACCCAAATTCTCCACATAAGGCCGCTTCAGAAATCTTCCATGTGTAATCTTCCAAGCCCATCTCTCTCGCGGCCCACCTCCTGATTTGACCAAAATCCGGTGATAACAGACTCACTCGAAGTTGTAAGGCCAAAGTATTAGCTTTTTGTCACGTTGTCGCTTCAAAAACCTTAGCAAAGTCTGCGGTGTATCCTTGTTATAGAGGGGATTCTCTATGGTTTTGACATGCATTGTGTTCGGGTCAATGAACCCAATGTCCGTGATATCGTCCCTTTTGCATTCGAGCATCTTCGATCTCGCATAATATAGCGCACAAAAGATTATAATCTGCAGGACAATGAACGACTTCTCAAATTAAATAAATAAATCACTTACGGACAATAGCAACCGATGATTGATTTGTCGAGGGCCCGGAGATTGTATAACCGAAAGAGTTCGGCGAAGTCAACGTTCACACAAGTACTCCCGGAAGTAGTGCTCTTCCCTAACTCGCACCATGATAGTCTCGATCCCTTCCTTTGAGGCCTTAAGGTACCACGAATGCAAGTTACGCATACTTGTTGGTACCTTCCCGACATTCTCGACCAAATCTTTCCCTTGAACAAACTGATATGCTCGTTCAGCCTAAGGCGTAATCAGCTCCGTCTTGTCGAGAACTTTGAACGGTCTTCCCGTCAAACACCTTGAGAGGGTCGACCGATTGAACGGGTTGTTGTCCGAGCTGGTAGACTTGGTGTATCCCTTTTATCTCCCCGATACCCGATTGAACGGGTTTTGTCGCCTCGATCATCTTGTCATACGACCTTTCAATAGAACGCACATAGTCGGATGGCGGCGATGGTACAGGGTCATATAGATTGTCAACGGTACGCACAACTTTCTCCCGATCTAGTGTCTTCTCGAAAGGTATCTCCGGCACTTTCGGTGCAAAAATTTCTTCACCTCGGCCCGAACGGCCTCCGCGTTTTCCTCCGGAGTTTTTTCCCAAGGTAACTTCTCGTAGGCGGCGGTTGTTTCTCCTTTCTAGCTTTCTTCCTAGGCGGCGTACCGTTCCGCTAACGCGACGCCGTCTTACGCGGAGGATCTCGAGATGGTGGACTCACGCTCGGGTCCCTCTCGTGTAGGTGTGGACTTGGCTGCTCACCGGGATCGCCACCGGGAGGAGTCGATGGCATTTGCTCGCTCATGTGTAGGAGTCGGTGGCCTTTGCAAAAGGACGACGTACTTCTTCGGCCATAGGGCGAAACCGTGCTTGACATCGGCCGGTGTCCTCTCATCTTCACCTCTAGGAATATCAAGCTCCACTTTTTCAAAACCCGAAACAACTTCATCCACCCCGACACGAACACAACCAGGTGGAATGGGCATATGATGGTGCATTGCTCCATCTTCACTTGGGTACACATAGCCGACCGCCACCTTAACGGACGCGGTCCCGATTAACATATGTAGCTCGCACCCTGTCTTCTCCGTGACATAATCCACGGGGTAGCTTCCTCCACATCCGTCAAGATGCGAGGAACCGACACCGCTTCTTCGCCGAGATGGGGCAGCATCGGCTTGTGGATCCTGTAGAAACAGACGGCTGATCGGGTGCCCTCTCGATTTCTCTCAAGAGCCTCCACCCTAGATAACAACTCCGTTACAATGTCGGCGTCCTTCTTCTTCTTTCGCGAACGGCTTCTATAAGTGCCGCCGCTGTCCGGCCACGCTTCCTTCATGGTGAGACCCGGGCGAGCTCGTACCCGTCCAACATGTTCGGGGTTCCCCGGTAGCGAGTGTCGGCTCGTCATTCTCTCGATCGGGAATGTACTCTCCCTTTCGACCTTGTCAATTGCATCTACAAGCTTCGGTACAATTGCCTCAATTTTTTTCCTTCCATTTTCCCTTCGCAACGATCAACCCTCGTCTTTGGGTCCAACCCCGCCCCATGAGCGAACAACCATAACTTGGACCGTTCGGGCCAGTCCCATGTCCGTGGAGTGATTCCATGATCCATCAGCTTTATTCTCAAACGCTGTCCACTTCGGAATGGCACTCTTGTAGCCACCCGACCCCAAATGATGCGGAAGTTTCTTCTTTGCAGCATTTTCGGTATTTTTCTTCGATCGGGACACAAAAGTAGACGATTGCTTATACTCCTTAAATGCGGCCCAGTTGATCTTTTATCTTCACTAGATTATCATCGAATACTCGGATCTTCATTCTTATATTTGTCCCATAAATTTTTCTTGAAGGTCCGGAATTGTATGGCCATCTTCTTCCATGTCCATTCCTTGACTTTATTCTTCTCGGCCTTCCGTCATGTCTTCCGGTAGGCTGAACTTTGTCATGAGCGTGTCCCAAAGAAATTTTTTCATCGCGTCGTTGACATAACTAGCACCACTCTCCGGGTTCTTCGGCTTATGCCACTCTTGAATGCCGATCGGTACATGGTCCCTAACAATAACTCCGGATTGACTTGTAAATTTGCGGCAAAACTCCTTGGGCTCCACCGGTTCACCATTATCCTTGAATGCCGTGAGGGCTAACCTGCCCTCGCACTTTAGCACCCGCGTCGGGCCTCGTTTTGATCTAACGAGACTTGCTCGATGATCCGGAAGGCTAAAAGAAAAAATTATTCGTTAATAAGTGCAATACAAATAAATGAATGCATCTAGGGATGAACATATAGACTAATTGATACATAGATATACACCTCGCCGGAGTTTGTGATGGACACTTCGTTGTCTCTTCTAACTTGTTCGGACTCAAGTCCCTCGCCAAAATCATTCGAAAGTCTTGGTAATCGTTGTCTTCTCCATCGTCGGGTTCCGACCACGGGCACTCTCATAGATCAATTGCTGCACCGCTTCTTCCCCCTCCTCATCTCGGACGAAGGTGCCGTCCTCCATACCTCAATGTCACTACAAAATTAAGAAAGCAATTAGAAAACAATTCAAATGAAGAAAGCAAAAACCCTAACACTCGGCGCTCCTCCTCTCGCTCTTCTCTATTTTTGTCGACCCTAACCCTAACACTCTGGCGCTCTTCTCTCTATGTCGCGGCGGCACCGCCACGGACTCGGCACCGCTACGGACCCTAACCCTAACACTCGGCGCTCGTCCTCTCGCTCTTCTCTCTTTTCTCGACCCTAACCCACTTGCCGGAGCCGGCGTACATGTTGGAGAGTTGCACGTGGGCATCGCCTTTCACTTCTCCTTTCACTTCCATCTCGCTCTCTCTCTCTCTCTCTCGATTTTTTCACCGGCCAATTTACCTCACCTCACACAACATTCTAAAAACCTGCCCTCGAGCCCGTCGAGCTCAATAGATTTTCAAAGGAGTTTTGAAGGATTCTAATTTCAAATGTTTTATCTATGTATATTTATTTGATTCGTAAAATTGCAGCCCATAAACACTTTTAGTCAAAATTCTTATAAAGTATCCTATGTTTTTTTCTTCAAAAACTCAAATGTCCTTGCAAATCCTATAGAAAACTAAAATTTGTACTCCGTACTGTATTTGTATTCGGCAAAATCTTCTTCATTCCGTGGCGAAAACGACCAGCCCCGCCCCCGAGACCCGCCGGCTCCTCGCCCGGCCACTCGCAGCCCCGCCCGCACGTCACTCACCTCCACCGTCCCGGCCGGCGCCTTGACTCCACGCCCGCCGTCGCCATCGACTCGCGCAGGACGCGGCCGAGGCCGCCGTGCGCGCGGTCGGGTGCGGGTACGACCTCACCGACGACCCGCGCCTCGGCTCAGCACGGCCTACGCATTTCATCGAACACCCTAAGGGCGTGGGCATCCAGCAGCGTTGGCGCGAGCGTGGCGACGGCGTCGCGGCGTCTGCGGGGCGGCGTCGGCTGGGCGGCGTCTGCGGGGCGGCGTCGGTGAGGCGGCATCGCGGCGAGGCGTGCGCGTGAGCGGGCGAGGGAAAGAAGGGCCGGGCCGGAGGACTTACCTGCGGCGCCGGGGAGCGGGCGGCGGCCGACGGCGAGGCTGCGACGGCGAGGCTGCGACGGCGTGGTCTCTGCGAGGCTGCGACGGCGCGGCGTGGTCTCTGCGTGGCGCGCGCGCGGAGAAGAATTGGATTTGGGGGAAATTGCCCCGCGCCGCTAAGTCATAACTAGGGGGAAGACCCTTTGGTACCGGTTGGTACCACCAACCGGTACGAAAGGCCTTTCGTACCGGTTGGTGATACCAACCGGTACCAAATGTATTTTTTTTGTTTTCTTTTTCTTTTGCTGTTTTCTTTTCTTTTGCTGTTTTCTTTTCTGTTTCTTTTTTTTCTGTTTATTTTTCTTTTCTGTTCCTTTTTTTTCTTTTCTATTTCTTTTTCTATTTCTTATTTTCTATTTCTTATTTACTGTTTCTTTTTCTTTTCTTTTTCTTTTTTCCTTTATGTTCATTTTTTATTTCTTTTTCTATTTCTTATTTACTTTTTCTTTTTCTTTTCTTTTTATTTTTCTTTTCTGTTTCTTTCTTTTTTCTTTTCTATTTCTTAATTTCTATTTCTTTTTCTATTTCTTATTTTCTATTTCTTATTTTTATATTTCTTTTTCTTTTTCTTATTTACTGTTTCTTTTTCTTTTCTTTTTCTTGTTTCCTTTATGTTCATTTTCTTTTCTATTTCTTTTTTTTGTTTTCAATTTCTTTTCTTTACTCCCGTCGTCCGCGCGGGAAACTTTCCCGCCACGACGTACGCCGCGCGTGGGAGAAAAAAGGCGGAAAAGAAAGGGCGGGAATGAAATTTTATTACGATTGAACTCGAATTAAAAGTACATAGCTTAACTGAAAATTAAAGATACATGGCCAAATTCTACTGTTGGAGTCATTCAGTCGTACTCGTGCCTAGCCCTGTAGTAGTCGCCACTGTAGTCGTCGTAGTCGCCGTCATCATCGTTGCTGGCATCGGGGTCGCGGTACTCGAACGTCGGCGGGTGAGCACGCGTGGGCTGGGACTGAGGGTAGCGCAGGCGGGGGCCACGGTAGGCCATGACGCCCTGGAGAGTCCGGCCGCGCCACCACGGCCCGACGGCCGGCCTCGTTGAAGTTCGGAGGAGGCGGGCCGCCCTCCTCGTGCTCGGCAAGCGCCCTCTCACGCCGATTGATGAAGAAGCTTTCCCAAGTTGGGCCGTAGTCGGGATGCCACCGGGGATTCCTCCGCTGCTCCGGCGTGAGCTCGAAGTAGTAGTGGTTCGTGATGGCCATCTCGCGCGCCACACCTAGAGGGACTGGAGGGACCGGTACGCCTCCGACGCTTAGCAACCAGCCGGTCGGGACGCGGTAGCCCGGCGGGCAGGGGTAGTTCGAGGCGCAAAGCGCCTCCGCCTCCCGGGGTTAGAGATGCGATGGAAGCCATGGGAGAGAATGATGAGGTTTGCGGATATGAGTCTAGATGTGATATGTAAATGGTGGCCAAGCCTACATATATATAGTGAAAAAATGGCGGGAAGACAGAGGCGGGATCCGGTGGAAAGCGCGGGAAGAAAATAGGCGGGAAGACAGATCGAGGCAAACCTTTAGTACCGGTTGGTGGGTGCAACCGGTACTAAAGCCGTCGGCGAGGATAAGGACGCGTGGGTAACCTTTAGTACCGGTTGGTGGGTGCAACCGGTACTAAAGCTGTCGGCGGGATAAGGACGCCCCGCTCGATGAGATAAAGTATGTAGCGCACGACGCCCTGTCGGTGGGATAAGGACGCGTGGGTAACCTTTAGTACCGGTTGGTGTCCGCAACCGGTACTAAAGTCTGTCTGGCGAGGATAAGGACGCTCCGCCTATAAAAGGAGCATCGATAGACCATGGGAAGCAGCTCAACAAGCCAACATGGATGGAGAGTTTCATCACCATGGATGGAAGAAAGGGTTGGGAAATCTCCCGTGGCGGAACTTGTCGAAGATGCCCTTGGTGCACACGCCCTATGGCATCTTCGGAAGTTCCGCCTCGAAAAATTTCCCTGCAAGCCCGTGGAAGACTCCATCTCCTCTAACAATGTTGGGGAAAGGGTTGGGAAATCTCCGTGGCGGAACTTGTCGAAGATGCCCTTGGTGCACACGCCCTATGGCATCTTCGGAAGTTCCGCCTCGGAAAAATTTCCCTGCAAGCCCGTGGAAGACTCCATCTCCTCTAACAATGTTGCGGAAAGGGTTGGAAATCACTCGTGGCGGAACTTCTCGAATATGCCCTTGGTGCACATGCCCTATATATGGCATATTCGGAAGTTCCGCCTCGGAAAAATTTCCTCGCAAGCCCGTGACTTAACTAGTAAAACAAGCCAACCATCTCCATTGTTAATATCTTACATACAATAACATCATTACACAAAAGTGATTTCCATATTGAGATACACAAGTTATACTCCATCTCCTCTAGTCTTCCGAGTTTTCTTCGCCCGTTTCCCTTTCTTCTTACTGCGACGCAACCATGGACAATCTTCATTGTTTAAGATGATGCTTGGGTCAATTTTTACCTTGAAGGGTGGAATATCGTCAAACTTATTATAATCTTCTGACATGTCTGTCTTGTCCTCTACTCCCACGATGTTTCTTTTTCCTGAAAGAACTATGTGCCGCTTTGGCTCATCGTATGATGTGTCCTCTTGCCTTTTTTTTTTTCGGTTTGCTAGACATATCCTTCACATAAAAAACCTGAGCCACTTCACTGGCTAGGACGAATGGTTCGGTGTCGTACCCAAGATTCTTGAAATCCACTGTAGTCATTCCGTATCGCGGGTCTACCTGTACCCCGTCTTTCGGAGTTGAACCATTTACACCGGAACAAAGGGACCTTGAAATTAGGTCCATAGTCAAGTTCCCATATCTCCTCTATGTACCCATAATATGTGACCTTGTTCCCATTGCCATCTTCCGCATCAAAGCGGACACCACTGTTTTGGTTGGTGCTCTTTTTGTCTTGGGCGAAAGTGTAAAATGTGTTCCCATTAATCTCGTACCCTTGAAAAGTCGATATAGTAGAAGATGGTTGCTTGGCCAACAAGTACAGCTGCTCGTCATCGGTGACATTCATGAGACGTGTTTGCAACCAACCGCCGAAAGTCTTCATGTGTTCTCCATCAATCCAATCTTCACGGCGCTCCGGGTATTTAGAGCGTAAGATCTCCTTGTGTTCCTCTTTGTACGGAGCCACCAAGATGGAATTAAGTAGAACTGTGTAGTGTGCTTGAGTGAAAGAATGTCCGTCCATACACGTTGCTGATTTCTTTCCTAGCGTGCCTTTTCCACGCAGTCTCCCCTCATAGCGCGATTCGGGAACACCGATCGGCTTAAGGTCGGGAATAAAGTCAACACAAAACTCAATGACCTCCTCTCGTTCCATAGCCCTTGGAGATGCTTCCTTCGGCCTAGCACGGTTATGAACGTACTTCTTTAAGACTCCCATGAATCTCTCAAAGGGGAACATGTTGTGTAGAAATACGGGACCGAGAACGCCAATCTCTTCGACCAGGTGAACTAGGAGATGTGTCATAATATTGAAGAAGGATGGTGGGAACACCAACTCGAAGCCGACTAGACATTGGACCACATCCTTCCGTAAATTTTGTAGAGTAAGTGGATTGATCACCTTCGAGAAATTGCATTGAGGAACGCACATAGCTTCACAATGGGTACTCGAACATTTTCCGGCACAAGCCCCCTCAATGCAACCGGAAGTAATTGTGTCATAATCACGTGGCGATCATGAGACTTTAGGTTTTGAAACTTTTTCTCCGACATGTTTATTATTCCCTTTATATTCGACGAGAAGCCGGACGGGACCTTGATGCTACTCGGGACTTCAAAAAGATCTCCTTCTCCTCTTTGGTAAGAGCATAGTCAGCGGGACCTTGATACTTCTCTCGGATTCGGAGTTGTTTCCTTCGTGGATACTTTGCTGGTCCTCGCCGTGCATCCGGTGTATCTTTTGTCTTCCCATACACGCCCAAGAAGTTTAGCAGGTTCACGCAAAGATTTTTCGTCACGTGCATCACGTCGATTGCAGAGTGAACCTCTAAGAATTTCCAAGTAGGGTAGCTCCCAAAATATCGACTTCTTCTTCCACATGGGTACGTGTCCGTCAACATCATGCGGAACAGATTGTCCGCCGGGACCCTTTCCAAAGATCACTTTTAAATCCTTGACCATATCATATATAACTTCCCCATTAGGGCGGGTAGGCTTCGTTCGGTTATCCGCCTCACCTCCGAAATGCTTTCCTCTCTTTCTTACGTGATGTTGTTTTGGAAGAAATCGACGATGCCCCGGTACACATTCTTGTTTCCCAAATAATTACTATCAGTCTCACCTAAACAAGTGTGTGCATGCATTGTATCCCTTGTTTGATCGCCCTGAAATGTTACCAAGAGCAGGCCAATCATTGATGGTTACAAATAACAACGCTCGTAGGTTAAATTCCTTTTGTTCGTGCTCATCCCACACAGGTACACCTTCGTCACGCCACAACTCTAAAAGTTCTTCAACCAATGGCCTCGGGTACACATCAATGTCGTTGCCGGTTGCTTCGGGCCCTGGATGAGCACCGGCATCATAATGAACTTCCGCTTCATGCACAACCAAGGAGGAAGGTTATAGATACATAGAGTCACCGGCCAGGTGCTATGACTGGAGCTCGCTCCCCGAAAGGATTAAAGCCATCCGTACTTAGACCAAATCTTAAGTTCCTTGCGTCATCCGAAAATGACTTGAACTCTCTGTCGATTTTTCTCCACCGCGACCCGTCGGCGGGGTGTCTCAAGCATCACATCTTTCTTACGGTCCTCTTTGTGCCATCGCAACAACTTGGCATGCTCTTTGTTCCGGAACAAACGTTTCAACCGTGGTATTATAGGAGCATACCACATCACCTTCGCAGAACCCTCTTCCTGGGGGTGGACTCTCCCTCAACATCGCCAGGGTCATCTCGCCTCGATCTTATACCTCAATGCACTACATACCGGGCATGCATTCAAATTCTCGTACTCCCGCGGTAGAGGATGCGGTCATTGATGCATGCATGTATCTTCTCGCACCTCTAATCCTAGAGGGCAGACAACCTTCTTTGCTTCGTACGTGCTAGAGGGCAACACGTTCTCCCCGGAAGCATCTTCTTTATTATTTTCAGCAACTTTTCAAATCCCTTGTCGAAGTACCATTCTCTCGCCTTCCACCGCAACAATTCCAGACGTGGTACCCAGCTTTTTCTCGACCATTTTCGCAATTTGGGTACAACAGCTTTGTTGTGATCCTCTAACATTTTCTCCAACTTCAACCTCTCCTTTTCATTTCCGCAGTTCATCTTCGCATCAAGAATGGCCCGACCCAAATCGTCATCCGGGTCATCAAAAATCGGCTCATCGAAAATGAGCTCTTCTTCAGCTTCGTCTTCCCCCATTCTACTACCACCGTCTTCGGTGAATAAGGGATAGTTGTCACTATCCTCTTCTTCTTCGTTGTCTTCCAATATAACCCCTCTTTCTCCGTGCTTGGTCCAACAATTATAGCTGGGCATGAAACCATTCTCCAGCAGGTGGACGTGAAGGGTCTTCGAGGTAGAGTAATCCTTCATATTCTTACAGGAACTACATGGACAATACATGAAACCATTCGATCGCCCGTTTGCCTTAGCCACGTTGAGAAAATAATGCATGCCAGTAATGAACTCGGGATGGACCCGGTCACCGTACATCCATTGTCGACTCATCCGCATTTTATATGTATATCAAAAATCATTAAGTACACAACATCATGGATATATGAGTGACCAACTTAATTAATATTCAAGTTCATCACATAAAACTAAGTTTTTTTTATAAAAAAGAAGAGGCTCACCGAGGTTGTACGGTGCCGGCTAGGGGACGACGCTAGCGATCGACGGCGGTGAGGACGGGGATGATACTAATTAAAACCTACAAAATATACCATAATTTCAGCTCAAATTGATTATAAAAAAGTAAAATCCCTAACTTAGGCATTTCATCAAACACCTTGCTAGCACTATAAAAA
The DNA here is from genome assembly GCF_022539505.1 of Lolium rigidum. Lineage (NCBI taxonomy): Eukaryota > Viridiplantae > Streptophyta > Magnoliopsida > Poales > Poaceae > Lolium > Lolium rigidum. Next base: position 224,506,847 of record NC_061514.1, read on the forward strand.
TAGTACGAGTTAAACTACCAAAGAAATGAGCTAAATTAGGAACGCCGGAAGAAAGGATGATATTGCTAACCCTTGGATAGATGGAGGTCGTTAATCTTGTTAAAATGGTGGAGAAAAATAAAGATTATTGGAGTGTGAGAGGTGGAGAAAAATTTAGAGTGTGAGGAAGAAGAGAAAAATGAGAGCCACAGACAGGGGGCTCGGGCGATCCGGGCGATTTGATATGGTCGGGTACCTTTGGTACCGGTTCGTGTTACGAACCGGTACTCAAAGGTCCAGCCCGGGCCCCACCACGCGTCTGAATTTTGGCCGAAGACCTTTCGTACCGGTTCCTAACACGAACCGGTACGAAAGCCCCTCCCAAACCGGTACCAAAGCTCCTCGCCCACCTGAGCCCTCAAACCGGTACAAATGGCCCTATTGGTACCGGTTCGTAAGGGAACCGGTACCAATGGCTTAGATGGATGAGAGGTTTTCTACTAGTGGCCGTCCAAATCGGTTTACATGGATGGCCGGAGCGAATCTAGCAAGACGAATCCATGACGATGAAATAGAACTTAGCACATGTGTAGTAACAATTTACTGTCGATAAACACAACTTGGCAAACTTTGCGCAACTTCAAAACAATGATGCTAGTGGACTTGGTATTAATGGTAGACAGCTTAAACATAGAGGTAGACAAAACAATGTGGACGGATACGTCAATTTAGTTTTCGAAACATAAGATATATATGAGCTGCTCACAAAAAATCCTGTAAAGAAGTGAGGTGCCATGTTGACATCTGCTACTGTTTCTTTACACGCGAGCTGCAGCGCTTTCCCCTTCCTGTAGCTTCCTCTTCTCTTCTTCAACTAAAGCAGTCGGATAAGCTCCTCAAAACCAGCCATAACATCTATTCAGGCGCCGATCGCACCCACTTCCTCTATTCCCGCACGGAGTTAATCATGCGCGCGGCAAATAGTGGGCACGCCGCCGCGCGGGAAGAAGGCTCGAGGAAACACGCGTCCTCGAGGACGCGAGCTTGCCGACGACAGCGCGTGGGTGCGGCTCCGTCGCGGCGGCCCGTGGCTGGCCGCAGACCGCGGGTCTAGCTACTTCGCAGGGGCGCATGGCCGCGGCAGCGCGCGGCTCTGGCTCTATCACAGTGGCGGCATGGGGTCCGGCTCCGAGGTATGGCCGGTTGCCCGATGGAATACGGCGGCGGCGGCGGCATGGGGTCCGGCTTCGAGGCATACGGAGGTGGCGTGAAATCGACCCGGCGGTCGCGGTAGGTGGGGCAGGCGGTGAACATGGTAGTGAGGATGGTGCCTCTGTTTCTGTCGAGACGTGGATGTGACTGCTCGATGGATTCGATCTGACGGCCACGAAACGGATGCTCGGAGTGCCAACGAGCATCCGAGTACTTTTTAGCATTTGGGAAAAAAGAAAGCCATCGCTCAGCAATGCGTATGACAGAAAGTACAAACTGATGCTTATCGGAAACGCAGGCTGATACAAAACAGAAGTTCAGGTAAAGGACGGGTAAAATTCCAGCACGAGATGAAGTGGGACTTTCGCGTGGGGCATAGACCGGTGGTGGGAAACTAGGGACGCAGCGCGGTTCTCCGGCCATGCGTTCTAACGAAGGAGAACTAGCAGCGCCAGCGAGCTCGTGCATCAGGTATAGGACGCGGCATCGCGGGAGAGTGAGCGGCCGCATCGACACCAGCAGGCAGGCCCGTCTCGCGCGGAGGGCGGTCTCTGTTCTGGCGGCCGTTGGAGGTTAGCCTCGCCCTACTGCGGCCGCGATGGGGGGAGGCGTCGGGGGAGAGGGAGCATGCGGTGGCCGCACAAATCAGGATTGGACGTGCGGCAGTGGGAGGTCGCCTCGGCGGCCGGAGATAGGAGGCAACGCGCGGGGACCAGCGGCGGCAAGGGGGCTAGGTCGTCAGCGAGAACCGGCGGCGGCGCGAACCGGCATCATGTACTTCCTGCCCAGGAACCTGACGGCAGCAGTTGGCGGGTAGCCTGGAGGATGGCGCAGCTGGCCGTGACGGGGGCGAGCTGAGGACTTGGCGTCGCAGGGCCGAAGCTTGGAGCCAGTGGACGCGGGAAGACGGGGTCGGCGGAAAGCAGGGTTGCCGCCGATAGGGAAGCCCCTCTTGCGGCGGCGCTGAGGCTATCCGTCGGCTGTGCGAAGCTCCTTCGGAGGCGGCGCGGAAGGCCGTCGGGCGGTGGCGCGGAAGGCCATCGGGCTGCGGCGCGGAAGGTCGTCGATCGGCGGCGCGGTATTCCGGCAAGGGGCAGCAGGGGATTCCGGCAAGCAGCAGCGCGGGGCTGTTATCTGGGCGCGCGGCGTGTAGGGGATGTGGGCTTGAGCATGGTTAGGATGGGATGGAGGTAGGAGATAAAGTTTGCACGGCACGGGTTTTCTCCATTATTTTCTAGCGCGTTCGCACCTATACACGAATGGGTGATGCTCAGAATATTATTCTGATATATATATATATATATATATATATATATATATATATATATATATATATATAGGTAAAATAAGAGGGGCACCAAGGAGCCTGGGCACCACGACCAATCTCCGTTGGATGGGTTAAAAAATCGCAAAAGAAAACGCGGGTTTTTTCTCATAGTATTCGGGTTAAACCCGTTAGAATATTTTATTTCAAGCAAGGTTAGATGACGTTCGATTTATTTCCTTGTTATTTTAGACACAGGCCGTTCCATACATGGCAACGCATCAAATATGGAATTGTTTCCTTGTCGAACCAGCAGCCCAACCTCCTCTTATGGCTCTCCTACACCTCCACTTTTTCCTGCGCGCATAAAGATCGCTATGAAGACCTTCACCGTCGTTGCATACGTCACAGCCTGTCCGGCCGGCCGGCAAATGGAGCTTCTACCTTTAGACGAGCCCTCCGTATAGATTGAACTAGTTGCAGGTATCAGACCTTGTTCGGTCAATTCTGATTGATTTAACTATGCAGCTTTTTTTACTATTCCAGCTGAACGAGGTATGCATGGTTGATCTGTACAATTTTCTTTGTTAAAACTGAATCTTGCTATTTGTGTTGTAATCCACCAACCTTCTTACGTGCAGATCTTAGATTTTTTTTTTAATTCAGATTGATTTAAGTGGTTACAGCAAGGCATCATCTTTTTTTTCTCACGCATAAAATCGTGAGATCTCTTGAACGCCCTCGGTATATTATTTACCCTTATTTTTCATCAAAAGGGTATGTGTCCATATTTTTTATTCATCTTTGGTCGATTTTTATGTGGTTCTTTTGTGATAGATCTACACGCTGTGAAATTTGAAAGGCATCTGGAGAATGCGGAGGATTTTTTTTGTACCAGATGGCATCATTCTTCTTCACAGATGATTAAAATCGCTTCAGCTGTTGGTGTGACCCAGATGGTATTTTAGATGCAGTCGGTGATGCTTATCAGATTTCTTAGGAATATGTGTATCCTGAAACAATGACTTTGTATAGCCAGATATGTTCTATTTCTTATTTCTTTATTATTGTAGACTAATAGTTGTCTCTACTAGTGGCCTAGTTTTTAAGGATTATGTCATATTCGACCATGAAGTGTACTTGTCCTACTGTCATGTTTTTATATTTTCAGACTTGTTGAATATTCAGTTATATCCAAATGTAATAGACCATTTGCTCTTCAATTTAGTCAGGTATTTCTATATTTTATTTATAAAAAGGAAATGCAAAATCAGCAACCACCTCCTTCTCCCGGCAATTGGCCCAACATGCCCACAAATCACCACCTTATTCGCCCTCTCCCGACAATGCATGCACGGCGGGAAGCAGACCCTATGGACACCACGGCGTTGTCCTTGTCGTATCCGGCAACCACGACCAAAAACACCACCTTCAACTTGTGGTGGAACACGAGCGATGATGTGCCACCATCGCAATTGTTTTAAATTATTACATAAATGGAAAATCAAATTTATGATACCCGGTTCTCCATAGGTATCAGGTACCCACCGACTTGACTCATTGTCTAAGCGTGTACTGCACATTTGTTATTCTATCGTAGGTATGATATACATGCACATTTGTATGGTTGTCATGTAGATGTAGCCAAGATTTTCTGGTAAGAAAACATACCCATGGTATGATATCCTAGCGGGCATCATACCCAGAAATTAAAGGTATGTCTCATACCTAGAAATTAAATGTATGATATCCTAGCTGTAGTAGTGGTGCCAAGGTATGAAGGTACCGTTCTCGAGGTATTGCGGCGGAGGTGTGTGTGCCATGACAGAGATAGAGGCGCAACGCGGCGCCGAAGCTCTATTAGTGTCGAGGTACGAAGGTACCCGTATAAAGGAATCGAGGTATTGTCGAGGTATGAAGGTATCAGTATCGAGGTATTGTCGAGGTATGAAGGTACCGGTATCGAGGTATCAAGGTATGAAGGTACCGGTCTTGAGGTATCGCAGTGGAGGTATGTGCATACAGGCGCAACGCGGCGCCGAAGCTCTATTAGTGTCAAGGTATGAAGGTATGAAGGTATGAAGGTGTCAGTATCGAGGTATTGTCGAGGTATGAAGGTACCGGTATCGAGGTATCAAGGTATGAAGGTACCGGTCTTGAGGTATCGCGGTGGAGGTATGTTGCAAGGTGGAGATCTAGGCGCAACATGACGCCGAATCTGTATTGTTGTCAAGGTATATATGAAGGTATCGGTATCGAGATATTGTCTGAAGAACAGGATAGTTCATGAGAGTAACTTCCATAACAAGGTACGTTGGAAACACCGGAATGTAAATTTTGAACTATCGTACTCCATGGATCATACCTCGATACCTAGCACATGAGAGTTTCTTAGGTATTGAGTGATCTAGCTATTCTCTGAGGAGTAAGGTCATGATGATACCACATGGTATTAGCGTATGTTGGAATACCGATACCTACATTTGAAGAATTGTAACTCAGGTTCTATTGTATATAAGGTATCAGCATCAAGGTATCGACGGACCGGTATATATCGAGACTCCTTAGGTTCAGAGGTATCTAGGTATTATCTGAGGAGTAAGATAGTTCATGATAACGCCTTGGGGTATCGAGGTATTATCAATCTGAGGAGTACGATAGCTCATGATAATTCTGGAAGATACCGCTGTATTGAGTTATTCTCCATGGAAACCAGGGGGTATGACCTTATGTTGGACATGCCGATAACTAAATTCTAACAATCGTGGGTAACTCTTGTTGTTCGTAACTGATGTACCTGTTGGTATCCCATAGGTATGTATCCTAGGTATCATACCCAGAAATTAAAGGTATGTCTCATTGGTATGTATGATGTATCACATACCCAGGTATGACATATACCAAGAAATTAAAGGTATGATACTCCAAAATCTTTTAACAGACCAGAAACTTCATGCGTACATATTTATGTTTATAAAATAAGGGATATTCATGGGTATGTTAAATATTTCTAGGTATCATACCCAGAAGTACTAGCACTGATACCCACATAAGCATATAACACAGTGGATGTGGCAAATCAAATTTACAACTATACCTATGTCTTATTAGCGTGGATCACATACCCAGGTATACCAAAGAACCAAAGAATTGTTGACTGTGTGAAATTAAGTTTCTAGATGTACATACCCAAGAATGTCTAAAGTATGCCATATAACAAAGAAAGTACATGTACGGTACTCCTAAGAAAAAACCACATATATACCTGGAAAATGTATGCATGGTACCCTCTTTTTTGTAATTTAAACACATTAAATAGCAAAACTATTTTACAAAAGGGGCATGTGAGATAATGGCCACCACATACGAAAGAAGCATATCAGTACATGGTAATAATCATGGAGCCTTAAATTACCCTGCATGCATGGCGTTGGAAAAAAACATACATGCAAATTGACTCGGCTAGCAGTTTCCATATCAATTAATTAGCAATCTGTCCACTCTTTCCTAATAAATAGATGCTAGCGGGTATGCCCGTTAGCTTTGTTAACCATCAGAAAAGCACATATCTAAATGCAATCAAATGGCTAAGAGGTATGGAGCCTGGGCACCATGGTGCCCCATTTGAGCTTCCTATATATATATATATATATATAGAGGACATATTCATACTACACCCGGGTGTAGCTACACCCACGCGTGTTTCTCATAGTCTATAGAGTATCTATCATACCGAAGAGTATGTACATGTAGTATGAAGTATATAAGACTATTTTCATAGTATATGTAATACTTTTTAGGCAGTATGTACATTTTTTTACGTAGACTTATTTTTTACGTATAAATATGCATGTATTTTAGATATATAGTGCAAACTACATGATCACTTGTCTTTTTTTCACCAAACTTGGTTTAGAATATCTTAGATATAGTGTAAGAACATACTCAAACCGATAAAGTATCGTACACACTTCTATATGGTAGTATATTAGATATGGGTGTAACTACACCCAGGGGTAGGAAGTATTTATCCTATATATATATATATATATATATATATATATATATATATATACCCACATTCTTCCCCGTCACCTCGTGTCGCCTCCCACCATCCTAGCGCCACCTGCCTCCTCCACGACGCCGGCGGCCGCCTGCTCCAAGACGCGCCCATCCTCGCAGAAAAATGGAGCCGCTGCGTGCCTCCTGGGTCCCTGCCTCCGCGCGCCTCCTGGATCTTGCCGCCGCGCGCCTTCTGGATCCCGTCGCGCCTCCTGGACCCTCGCCGCACGCCTCCTGCACCCTCCCCATGCTCCTCCTGGATCCCGCCGCCACGCCTCCTGGACCCCCTCCACCGCACGCCTCCTGCATCCCGACGAGACGAGCCTCCTGGACCCGTCGCCACTCGCCTCCTGGATCCCCGACGATGTACGTCTCCTAGATCCCCGCCGGCGTGTTCTCCCCATCTACATGCGCTGCTACTCCGGCCACAAACACGTGAGCCGCCCATCGTGTCCTGCCATCAACCGGATCGTCGGCAAGACTTGGAAGTTCACACTCGCAAAATTCAGAAGTTCGGAATTTTTTCTAGAGTTCAAAAGATGGGAAGTTCACATCTGCCCGAATTTAGAAGTTCACTTTCGCAAATTGGTGATGTTCACTTTCGCCGAATTCAGAAGTTCAGAAGGCTGCTGCGTAACTAAACATGAAAAATCGGAAGTTCACTTCGAACGCAAATAGAAGTTCACATTATTTTTGGAAGTTCACTTCAAACAAAAGACAAACACAACTCGAAAGTTCAATTCGAATAGGTGGAAGTTCGCAAATATTTTCAGAAATTCACTTGCCACCATCGGGGAGTTCACTTACCTCCGTACGGAAATTCACTCCCCGTATAGAAGTTCATATTTGAAATGGAAGTTCACACCTTACAACGTTGTGGTCCATCTGGAAGTTCAGATTGAGATAAAGGGGAGTTCAGATCGGTGTCCAGAGAAGTTCAGATGCGACGGAAGTTCGCTATATTTTCTGAAGTTCACTTCAAACTGATGGAAGTTCGCAATTTTTTTTAGAAGTTCACTTGGCACCATCGGGAAGTTCACTTACCTCTGTACGAAAATTCACTCCCCGTATAGAAGTTCATATTTGAAATGGAAGTTCACAGCTTACAACGTTGAGGTCCGTTTGGAAATTCAGATGCAGGATAAAGGGGAGTTCAGATCCGTGTCCAGAGAAGTTCAGATGCAACGGAAGTTCGCTATATTTTCTGAAGTTCACTTCGAACTGGACTAAAGTTTCGGAAGTTCGCCCTGTACAATATTGAAGTCCGTCGGGAAGTTCAGATTCATGGAACAAGTTCACATCCACAGAAGTTCGCTATAATTTTATTACATGCCTGAAACTTTTATACCGGGATCGGAAGTTCACTAACAGATATAAGGAAGTTCACTTCTATATTCGAGCACCTCATGCACTATGTTTTCTGGACGGAAATCATACGCATAGAAATCGGCCGTACAACCACCGATTGCGCAAATCGACCAACTCAACGTACAATTAGCACTAATATAACTCTACTAATACTCCAACATATCGCAATGCCACACCTAATAAATCTAGATGAGCCAATTTCGAAATGGTCTTGTGTTGGCGTTATCTTCACTTTTATGTATTTCCGAAATTAAACTAAAACCATTTAGAATTTGGAAAAACATTCAACATGAAAAAGATTCGCCTAATCAATACCTTTTCAACGCAATATCATTTGGAACATTTCGATAAGTGGTTCGGAAATAAACCCCAAAAACAGTTCGAAAAACCGAGAAGTTCAAAAAACGTAATCATGTATTTTCAAATATGCTCTTAAACTATAAAGAATTTAGAAAAGTGTTCTTCACGAAAAAGGTGCGCCTCGTCAGCACCTTTCCAACGGCATATCATACGCATCATTCCGATAAACGGTTTGAAAACTGGAACCCAAAAACTGTACAAAAATAGAGAAATCCGCGAAAACATTGTTTTGTATATTTCAAATTAGTTTTAATCAATATAGAATTTGGGAAAACAATGAACACGAATAAGTTGCGAAATTTCCGTGCGAATCCAACGGTATATTATACGCATCAATCCGGTAAGCGGTTTCAAAATCATCATGAAAATACAGTCCGCACGAACATGCAATTCTGGTATTCCGTCGAGAAGTTCACTAGGAAACAACCGGAAGTTCACAAGTATATATATATATATATATATATATATATATAGGGTAACACTATTTTGAAACCGGTGCTCAGAATATTATTCTGAGCACCAACCGACCCTATAAGACGCGCGATAGAGTAAAACAGCTGGAAAAAACACCCCACCGAACTGCCTCCCAGTCAACGGCCGCACGAGGCACGACTCGTGTCCACCACCACGAACCTCCAGATCGGTGGTGCCTCCGGCCATCCCCTCCCCGCCGCCCCCCCCCCCCCCCGAGCCCCCGCGTCGCCGCGCCGAGCAGCCTGACCAATCCCGTCCGTCGAGCTCCGCCGAGCCGGGATGCTCTTCGCGCCGCCCCCGGTTTCTCACCGTGCCGCCGTTCCCTGGCCTGCCGTCCAGTTCCCCGTCGGCCTCCTTCCCCACCGCCGATAACAGCTTCGTCCGCCTCTAACCCAGTTCGCCGCATCCCCTACACCGCCAAGGGCGCCACCTCGCCAGATCGCCGTCCCCACCCTTCGCGCCACCCACCACCGTCCGGTGTCTCCGCGGCCGCACAGCCGCCGTGGCTCCTCAACGCAGCCGGGCGCTCATCTGGCCGCGCCACGACCGTCGGGTGCCCCGCGACTCGGCCGCCGCCGTGCCTCCTCAAGCTCCCGGTCGGATCCCTGTTCCCTGCCACCACCACCAGCAGAGAGGACGGAGGCAAGCAAACCGTGTTCTTCTAAGTGGCTCCTGCGACTACCGGGTTCAGTTCTCATTGTATGAACAGAAGCAGTGCAATTGTGTTAGCACAGGCAGTGCAATTGTTGGTTAAGAGAAGTAGGAAAGATTTTTGATTCCGGCAGCAATTGTTGGCTAGGAGAAGTACGAAGGATTTGTTTTATTCCTGCAACCATGTATAGCTGCCTTCTTTGATTAAATTCGTTTGTGCGTAGTAATGTACTAATGTGCTGACCACGTTCGACTGTGCGCTTGCAAATAGCTAATTAATTTGTCCCAGCATTGACACAACTAGTAGTAAGTACAGTCATCAGGTGTCAGCAGGTACAAGCATTCAGACTAGGAATTACAATTGGCACATATACCATTGTCTTGTTTTTCTCTTAGACATGAACTTTTGTTAGTCATGGACATGTAGTTCTGATAAGCATCGCTCTATGTTTTCCTTGTGATAAAAGGCATTAGCTGTGATAAAAGATACTGGTAGCATCTTTTGTTGTGTGTACTTATTAAATTAGTTGATTTGAATTTCCCACCGATATAGTGCTTGAACTTCCCTGCAATATTGTGTTTATTTTCTGGAAATACAGTTGTTTTGTCCAGGCACTCCAAGTTCTGAAAACCAGCGGAAATTTTTCTGTGGCGGAAGTTTCTGCTCCATGCTCCGTGGCGGAAGTTTCTGCACCAGTGGCCAATTCACATGCACGGAGGCTCTCAGTCAATTGTTCATGTGCTGGAAGTACAATATTTTAGCAACGGATAATGCAGTTAATCATTATTAGGTAATGTAGCTATTTCACATGTGTTAGCAGCGCACATATTCATTAGCAAAGAAGTACAACGATTTCGACATGGGCAGTGTATGTTTTTATATAGAGCAATACACTATTTTAACACCAATCAGTGCGTCCGGGAAAAATGAACCTGTTTGGAGTTGCGATTCATGTACAGTACTATACTTGGTAATGAAAGTATCCGATGTCAAGATTTAATTCATTTGGATGACAATAAAGTTGCTCCAAGAACAGCCATATTATTCTAAATGTGTACTTGATTTTTATTCAGTTATGCAAGACAGATCCCCCGACCGCCAATGCCGCCGCTAGCCTCTGGTCCGCTGTGCCGTCCCCATTGCTGCACAGCCAGGATCCCCTGTCCTGTTTCTTCGGCGCCGCCTCTGGCCATTCGAGTTGGAGCACGGCAGCGGCGCGGCAGCGGAAGGGCATGACAATGGTTCGTACCCCAGATGCAATTTCTCTTTTTCCCCTTATCAGATTCCCCTCTCGTTTCCCCTTTGTTTTGACCGGTTATCAAAACTTTATAGATATTCCGTGCATCGTTGACAAGTGTGATGGTGCTGGAGGCAGATGCAGCAGCGCAGGCGCAACCTGCAATAATGATTCATCCCCTTTGTTGATTCATATCACGTAACATCTATTGCTGCTCCGTCTCATGTGGTATTTCAAATTAAACTTTTGCTTCCAATTTTCGGTTTGTTTTTCTGCATATGAACTGAATCCAGGCTGTGCAGCCCAATGTATATTAATAATGCCTCCTGGGGGTGACCCTGCTAGAATTGTTGTTTTGATTTTAACCTCCAGAAGATAAAAATGTAAATGGGTGCTGAAGTCGGTGTATCTGAGCCAAGGGGACTGGAGAATATCCGTCGAATGTATGTGCGTTTTTTTGTCCTGCAATTTATTATTGCTCCTTTCTCGTATCTCTGGAACATCTTCATGCCTTTGGTCAACTATGGACAATTTATTTTATATTTTGTGATCTCCCATAGTGTACCAAATATTACTTACAATTGACCATGTGAATGTGTTGGTCCTTATTTTTCTATCTATTATCTACAACAGTTTGTCAATTCATGTCATCTTTGTGTTAGATGTTATGCTAATGTGAGACTTCAAGTTTGTCTTGGTTTATGACATCTACTTCTGAAAAGTATTACTCCATAATTTTTCATGAGAACTATGCTTTGTTTGAAGTGCACGGATTCTACACATTGTTGAGGCAAGGCAATTTAGCCACGGTTCCCAGCATCGGGCGCGGCCGTGGTCCTATCATGCCACCGGTGTTGAAGTGCGCGGATTCTACATATTGTTGCTGCTTTGTCCTGCCATAGCACACGTGCCAGCGGACTAGAACCGCGAGTCCCCTACCACATGGCGGCTGAGGCCCGCGAGCTAGCCGATGGGTTTTTTGTGTGTGTAAATGCTTGTACTGCTGAGACACGCAGGTTGTACTGCCTTCATGTGTTGTGTCGTCCGTTTCTCTGAAATTCCATGGCGCACCGACCTTCCCACGAGCAGCATCATGTAGTTCATATGCAGGAGAAATTTAGACAGCGGGAAAAATTCAGACTGCTGGGCTACGTACAGCTGTGAAGTGAAGGACTAAACCACCCATCAACTTTGCATAGTGCTCGCTAAATGCTTGTTAAAATGCTTTAAAGCACTGTTGTGCTAGCTAGCGAGGAGTTACTGAACTGATACTGACCGGAGCAATTTTATTCTTCAGTTTTGCTCATATGTGCTACCCAAAAAAAGTTCAATGTGCGGACAACAATATATAAACTGTTCATATATGCTTCTAATTTCATACTTTTAATTTTCACTATATCATTTATTCTTGTTTGTTTGTGAGTTGCCAGATAGTTGGCTGTTCCATCACTTTATGTGATGTTGCTCGGATGAAAATGACTTCGGCACTACACATCGCTATAGTCTCGGCAGTACAACCATTTTAGTATCAGCCCCACGCTCCCCGACTGGGTACATCGAGCGGCGTTTCTCCCCCACAAGACCATGAACTCACGGTCAATGCCGGAGCGCGCGGTCGGGATCCTTACCGCCGTCGGAGCCAGCCGGTTTCACCACCGCCGACCGCTACGCCGCTTCTGCAAACCCCCATGTGCCTGTTCCCTGCTCCTTGCGCACGCCGCCCTCATGCCCCTTGCTCGCCACCGGGCCGGGACAACTATTTGGCGCGAGCAGTGCACCTACTTCATATTGGAAGTACTAGAAAACCAATGTAGAAAAAACAAAATAATCTTGTTATCCACGAGGAAGTTCAACTACTTGACGCTGAGAAGTACAAATATTCGACACGAGCAGTACACCTGCTTAATATATGAAGTACAAGAAAACCGAGAAAATCCAAATGTAAAAAAAATATATAATCCGGTCATCCGCGAGGAAGTTCAAATGCTAGGCACAGATAAGTACAACCATTTAACATGAGCAGTACAAGCAGTTATTATAGTAAGTAAAAGAAAACCAACAAAATCCAAATCTAGAAAAAACATAAAAAATCCCGTCATCCGTGAGGAAGTTCAAATAGTTGATGCGGAGAAGTGCAACCATTCAACACGAGCAGTACACCCGCTTAATATAGGAAGTACAAGAAAATCGACAAAATCCAAATGTACAAAAAACAAATATAATCCCGTCACCCACGAGGAAGTTCATATACTTGAAACGAGAAGCACAACCATTCGGCACGAGCAGTACACCCACTTAATATAGAAAAGTACAATAAACCCGACAAAGTCCAAATGTAGAAAAAACAAAATAATCCCGTCATCTGCGAGGAAGTACGTGCAGTGATTCCTAGAAGTACAGGCGGAGACAACATGAAGTACGAGCGCTAATTACATGAATTAAAAGTGTTCAAAGAAAAATACTCCCACCTAAGTTCACATAGGAATAAACAATAATAATCCCATCACCCATAAAGAAGTTCATATACTTGACAATGAGAAGTACAACCATTCAACACGAGAAATACACCCACTTAATATAGGAAGTATAAGAAACCCGACAAAGTTCAAATGTAGAAAAAACAAAATAATCCCGTCATCTACAAGGAAGTACGAGCAGTGATTCTGAGAAGTACAGGCGGAGACAACAGTAAGTACAAGCGGTAATTACATGAAGAAAATACCCCCACATAAGTTCACATAGCAACATTGTGAAGATCAAATATTAAGATCCGAGAAGTGCAAAATCTCTTAAAATAGAATATAGGGACAATCTAACATTATCATTTTGAAGCACACATGCTAGTTTTTGTAAAACACACTAGTATCAAAACATTTCCAGCAAGTACAACCACGAAGGCCAAGCAGTACAAGGACATGTCGTGGGAAGTTCGGATGCGCGTGGTTGTGCCTGAGCATTTTGTGTGGCCATGGACCTCAAACGAACACCGTATGAGAAACTTATAGTCATTTTACTGAACACTTTCGTGAAACAGCGCCGAGAAGTACAACCGCATTTCCCTAGAAGTGCAAGTTCGTGTCGAGGGAAGTTCAATGCTCTGTTTTTACGGGGCGGAAATCTATTGTTCAAATCTCATCGATTTGATCACCAACCACTTCAATCATTGTCACCAAAAGCTTTATATGGTAGAGTATATGTCTAATTTCATTACCTACAATATTTCACAACAAATAAATGGATCTAATCTATTAAATTCAAATTGTTATCCCACAAAATATACCGGAAACATGATTTCAAAACTTCTAAAATTACTTTCAAATTGTTTGGAGTTGGCAAAAATGGTAGATACGAAAAAGATGCGCCATTTTGAGACCTTTACAACCGTATATCATCTCCATTGTTTAATCATACCGCATGAAAATCGTGGGGCAATCATTCGGTGCCCGTCACATAAACGGGCGGACAGTAATTCGATTAATTCTCTTAAACTGTAAGGAATTAGAGAAAACAATTGGAATAATAAAGTTGCGTCTAGTCCATAGCTTTCCAACGCCATATCATTTGCATCATTCCGATATACGGTTAAAACAAATTATCCAAATTACTGTCCGCTCGTTTTTTGAGTACGTCCGAATTTCGGTATTTTCAAAATTATTCAAAAACTGTGATGATTTTGAAAAAACGTAAAACATGAAAAAGTTGCGCAATTTCATTATCTATCCAACGGTATATTATTTGTACATTTTCGATAAGCGGTTCGAAAATCAAACTAAAAGTTCGTTTTCTGGCCATATAGAAGCGTTTTCGTATTTTCAAAATTAAATTTAAACCGTGCATAATCTGCGAAAGTTGTGAACATGAAAAAGTTGCGTTTTTTCATTATCTATCCAACGGTATATCATTTGCACATTTCCGCCAAATGGTTGAGAAAATCGTAGTGTAATCAGTAGCTGTGAAGAAAATGGGAAGTTCACGTAAGTTCCGACAGAAAGGTCAACCCTCTTATATAGGAAGTTCAACCTTGTGTCCAGGAAAGTACAAGTCGGTGCTCAGAATATTATTCTGCAACCGGTTGCAGAATAGTGCTGGTATATATATATATATATATATATATATATATATATATATATATATATATATTCAAATAGGACATATTCATACTACACCCGGGTGTAGTTACATCCACGCATGTTTCTCATAATCTAGAGAGTATCTATCATACCGAACGGTATGTACATGTAGTATGAAGTATATAAAACTATTTTGGAAGTATATATACTACTTTGTAGGCAGTATGTACAATTTTTTACGTAAACTCATTCTTTACGTATACATATGCATGTATTTCGGATATATAGTGCAAACTATGGGTTCACTTGCATTTTTTTCACCAAATTTGGTTTGGAGTATCTTAGATATAGTATACGAACATACTCAAACCGATAAAGTATCGTAGATACTTCCGTACGGAAGTATATAGATATGGGTGTAAGTACACCCAGGGGTAGGAAGTATTTATCCTATATATATATATATATATATCCAAAATAGTGTGCTACCATGGTGGCTAGCTGTGCACACCCCAGCAGCCGTCCGATCCACTGCATATGACACTGGATATACAATGGAGAGCACAATCTACAAACGGATCAAGCTAACACCGTCTCTCACACAGCTGGCAGGAGCACACTTTTCAAATTTTCAATCCACAGCAACACATGTAATACACTTTGCAATACACATACTCCTCAGTTCCAACGAAAGTGTAAATAAACGTTTATCCAAACCATTCTACCAACAAAAATACTAGTCCATATAACATGCAGTTATTTTAATGTGAGGTCTCCACCGTTTGTATCTACCAGCTCCATTTAGCTACCACTGGTGCCAGTCCAATGCACGTTCACTAGAGGAAGAAGAATGAGGATGCAGAAGGATCGATGACTGTGGCGATATATCCATCTGGTTGTGCTGTCAAGGGAGACATGTTCGGCAAGCTTACAGATGATATGATCATCACGCACTGGCTAAGGTTGCATCATCATCCGGCTTGCCGGCCGACCTTGCCAACGCCGTCACGACGTACTCCCAGTCTCCCACCCCTCTCTTTTTTGTTAATACTTGCGATCCAAATACATTTTAGCAGGAGAGCTCAAATCTTTCAATGTGGCGGCAGGTGCAGGAGAAGGACTCAACGCCGTGGTCAATGACAACGTCAACGTGATCTCCTTCTCCATCGACACGTTCAACGACGTGCAGTTCAACTACGACTTCATCAACATCGCCACGTACAAGGCCATGGAGCGCGGCATCTTCGTCAGCGCCGCGGCCGGCAATGCCGCGCCGGCCCTCAGCTCCATGGGGCAACAGCGCGTCGTGGATGCTCACGGTCCCGACCGGCACCACCGTCAAACTCGCAACGGCCTAACGGGTAGGAGCTCGATGACGAGTCGCTGTTCCAGCCACGGAAGAGCACCGTCGGGCACTAGCTCCCACTCGTGTTCCAGGCGCCGATGTCGACCCGGACGACCCCGGCTGCAGCTCCCTCTCCAACAACGATATGCAGCCGCTGGTCTTCAGGGCTCTCCTGCACTTTGTCAGACTCGCATACATTTACGAAGGATAGCTTTTAGATATGTTTCTAGAAAACCTATGATATCCAGACGTTCATATTAGATATGATCTAATCTCTAGATTGTATCGTTTGACTTGTCCATTTATGAATCCCAAAGTATATACTAGCTTCACTTTGCCCGGAGGCAACATGCATGCTTTGGTAGCGTGCTACATCTTCTAAATTTGGTTGAAACTAGGCTTGGATCATATAGGAATTTGACCGACACTACAATGACAGACATCAGAATCTAAATTTATCTGTTTAAGAGGCAGCAACCATGCAGCGGACCATTGGATTTGCAGTTTTCATGGTCCAGACGAACTGCAGTTTTCATGGATACTACAGTTTGCAATACACTTTGCAATACATATGATGCTCAGCTACCAAAGTAAAAAATACCGCTATGCAAACTGTACAAAGCTCTACAATACACTTTCCATTGCAAAGTTGATGTACAAAGCTCTGCCAGTCTACAAGGAAAAGTATCTACCTGCTCTCCTATGCAGTTGGGTACCATCTAAATATGCAAGATGCAGGACGGCTCACATGAACATGTTTTTGTTTTTTAAACGGGGGAATAGCCCCATCCTCTGCATCCATGCTCACATGAACATGTTTACTCACGAGATCCAAGTAATGAACTGAACCTCTGAAATTTCTCAGTATGTGGTGAATTCAGGTGCTTCTAAATATTCCGTGCAACGAGGATTCCACACGTACACAACAGTACCTTGACCTGATGGTCATGCCATATGGTTGAGGTTGACCATAGGGTACATAAGAATTTAGACCAGAGTGACGGATGAATTTTTACGAAGGTGCTTCCCCCTCCGGTGCTGAGTTATTGTCTTGAAGAAAGTAGTTGCTGCTGACTGTATATGACAGTGTAGAAACAAACGTACAACTCAAGTGTATTGTGAAATGTATTTATGTTTGTACTACAGTTGGATTTACACTTCAACCGTTGCTCATATTCTACAGTGTAGAATACAAAACTCCACATCTGGCAGCATGCTAACGGTTGTAACGGCCAAGATATGAACGTTAGCTCTCTCCACTTCTAGACATGGTAATCTTGTTCCCATTTATTTGCATGCACACTATATCCAATGGCTAATGGTGGGTGCAACCGGTTGCAGAATAATATTCTGAGCACCGACTTGTACTTCCCTGAACACAAGGTTGTACTTCCCGGATAACAGGGTTCAACTTTCTGTCGAACTTACCTGAACTTCCCAATTTCTTCAGAGCTACTGATTCTACTTCGTGTTTCCCAACCATTTGTCGGAACTATGCGAATGATATACCGTTGGATAGATAATGAAAAACCGCAACTTTTTTATGTTCACACTTTTCACAGATTTGGCACGGTTTAAATTTAATTTTGAAAATACGAAAACGCTTCTATATGACCAGAAAACGAACTTTTAGTTCGATTTTCGAATTGCTTATCGAAACTGTGCAAATGATATACCGTTGGAAAGATAATGAAATTGCGCAACTTTTTCATGTTTTATGTTTTTTCAAAATCCTCACAGTTTTTGAACAATTTTGAAAATACCGAAATTCGGACGTACTCAAAAAACGGGCGGACAGTAATTTGGATGATTTGTTTCAACCGTATATCGGAATGATGCAAATGATATGGCGTTGGAAAGCTATGGACTAGGCGCAACTTTCTTATTCCAATTGTTTTCTCTAATTCCTTACAGTTTAAGAGAAAAACATGAATTACTGTCCGCCTATTTTATGTGACGGGTACCGAATGATTTCCCCGCAATTTTCATGCAATATATTTAAACATGCGAAATGATATACGGTTGGAAAGGTGTTAAAATGGCGCATATTTTTTGTATCTACCATTTTTGCCAAATCCGAACGGTTGAAAACTAATTTTAGAAGTTTTGAAATCATGTTTCCGGTATATTTTGTGGGATAACGATTTGAATTTGATGGATTAGATCCATTTATTTGTCGTAAAATGTTGTAGGTAATAAAATTAGACATATACTCTATCATATAAAGCTTTTGGTGACAATTATTGAAGTGGCTGGTGATCAAATCGATGAGATTTGAACGATACATTTCCGCCCCGTAAAAACAGAGCATTGAACTTCCCTCGACACGAACTTGCACTTCTCAGGAAATGCGGTTGTACTTCTCGGCGCTGTTTCACGAAAGTGTTCAGTAAAATGACTATAAGTTTCTCATACGGTGTCCATTTGAGGTCCATGGCCACACAAAATGCTCAGCACAACCACGCGCATCCGAACTTCCCGCGACATGTCCTTGTACTTCCTGGACTTCGTGGTTGTACTTCCTGGAAATGTTTTGATACTAGTGTGTTTTACAAAAACTAGCTCGTGTGCTTCGAAATGATAATTTTAGATTGTCCCTATATTCTATTTAAGAGATTTTGTACTTCCTGGATCCTAATATTTGAACTTCACAACGTTGCTATGTGAACTTATGTGGGGGTATTTTCGTGATGTAATTACCGCTTGTACTTACTGTTGTGTCCGCCTGTACTTCTCGGAATCAGTGCTCGTACTTCCTCGTAGATGATGGGATTATTTTGTTTTTTTCTAAATTTTGGACTATATCGGGTTTCTTGTACTTCCTATATTAAGTGGGTTTATTGCTCGCGTCGAATGGTTGTACTTCTCATTGTCAAGTATATGAACTTCCTTACGGGTGATGGGGTTATTATTGTTTTTTGTACATTTGGATTTTGTTAGTCTTCTTGTACTTCCTATATTAAGTGGGTGTACTACTGGTGTCATATAGTTGTACTTCTCTCCGTCAACTATTTAAACTTCCCCTAGGGTGACGGGATTATTTCGTTTTTTTACATTTGGATTTTGTCGGTTTTCTTGTACTTCCTA
Organism: Lolium rigidum; assembly: GCF_022539505.1. Classification (NCBI taxonomy): domain Eukaryota; kingdom Viridiplantae; phylum Streptophyta; class Magnoliopsida; order Poales; family Poaceae; genus Lolium; species Lolium rigidum. Next base: position 224,525,957 of record NC_061514.1, read on the forward strand.
TAATAGGTGCTCATACTGGTCGTGTCGAATGGTTGTACTTCTCGTCATCAACTATTTGAACTTTTCTCTGGGGTGATGGGATTATTTCGTTTTTACTACATTTGGATTTTGTCGGTTTCCTTGTACTTCCTATAATAAGTGCTTGTACTGCTCATGTCAAATAGTTGTACATCTCATCATCAAGTATTTGAAATTTCTCGCGGATGACGCGATTATTTTATTTTTTCATTATTTGGATTTTTGTCGGTTTTCTTGTACTTCCTATATTAAGTGTTTGTTGTCCTCGTGTCGAATGGTTGTACTTTTAATTGTCAAGTATTTGAACTTACTCGCGGATGACGGGATTTTTTTTGCGCAATAGAATTTTGTCGTTTTTCATGTACTTACTATATTAAGTGGGTGTACTTCTCAGCGTCAAGTATTTTAACGCGGATGATGAGATTATTTTGTTTTTATACATTTGGATTTCGTCGGTTTAAATATACTTCCTATATTTAAGTGGGTGTACTTGCGCGTGTTGAATGGTTCTACTTCTCGGCGTCAAGTATTTGAACTTCCCCGTGGATGATGGGATTTTTACCGCAATCCCGAAAATGGCATATTGAAACTATGCAAATGCTACATCATTGGAAATGTGTCATCAAGGCACAACTTTTTCGTATATAAATTATTTGACCAACAATCCAACCTCCGAATTGAGTGATTATTGTTTCGTTGGAATGATAAAGTCACGGGCTATCTAAACAAATGTTATTAAAAAACAAAGTATATGTACCTCCAGCGATATTCCCTTGTACTTCGTGGCTTTCATGGTTTTACTTGCGATAATATTTCGAAACTAGTGTGTTTTACAAAAACTAAACATGTGTATTTTGGAAATGATAATTTTAAAATTAGCCTACACTCAACTCCGGAGACTCTGCACTTTCCAGATCCTAATCTTTGAAATTCCCTACGTAGTTACATGAAGTTATTTGGGACGGTTTTCTTTTTTACACTACCTAAACAAACCATTTGTTCTTCCCGTAGTTATCGCTTGTACTTATTTGTAATGACATCTTGTACTTCCCATGAGATAAAATTAGGTGTTTTTCACTTTTTAAAATGTATTACAAGATGGACCGTGTACTTTTCAAAACTAATCAATTGCACATACCAATGTTGACATGTATACTTTGTGAAAATTATTTTTTAGCACTTCAAAATTACTATGTGTACTTAGTGTAGTCACCGCCTGTACTTCTCGAGACCACGGATTGAACTTCTAGTGGGATATCAAACAGATGATTTTATTATTATTTTCTATGTGTACTTCCGCAAAACCAAAGATTTTTACTCCAACAAAAAAAAACTATTATCAAATCTCCTTATCAAATCAATCTTAGGAAAAAAAACTATTATTTCCGTACATTTTTTTACACCTTTTAGCAACATGGGGAGAATAGAATAGTTTAATTATGACTCCATTTGGACCATCCTAATTAGTTTATCTTTCACCTTCTTCACCTTTTTGAAACCCACTATGTACACATCTTGAAGACCTTTGTCGTTGTTTGGCTCCCCGCTGTGGTCGGACACCACGACTACACTAAGCGTGTTGTACTTATTTCTTTTGTCCCATCTCTCTCTCTTTTCTCTCGATATAGAATTGTCATAGTGGTGTATTTCGGCAGGCCGCCGGCCGCCGCCCAGCACAGTACAACACCTATCCCCTTTCTCCTTACATTGAGCTGAGGCCTTCCGCTCAATCCTGACTCCTCGCGGCTGACTCCTTTTTTGTGTTATTCTTTCAGATCAGGCTCATTGAGATTCTGTTGGTACACAACCATGCATACTGATTTTTTTGTTTTGGCATACCTTGATGAAAGTTTTGGAGAGAAAAACATTTTTCTAATGTTCGGAGCTAAAAGCTGTTGGATATGATTGTCACAAGGAGCTTGTCGTGTATAGCTGTTTGTCATACAGATACAAAAGAACATAACTGCACACCAAACGTCTTCTTCCTGAGCGGTGCATCTATTCTGGCATCTATTCTTTGGTGCTGTAGTGTATGCTTTGTGAGCTTGATCTCTTCTTGCATCATTTCTTGAGCTTCTTGGCACCCACGTGTCCCTCTGTACATCTGCAATAGCCAAAGTTCATATCAGCCCACATCATTAATAACTACGCCTACATCTGCAATAACCAAAGTTCATACCAGCCCACATCATTGTATACTGACCGAACGTGATTACTGGTGCTTCCAGATGATGATTTTTTCCCCACATAATAAGCTGCTCATCTCACAAACCCTGGTGATTAAATACTTTACTTCTGTCTTGTACTTATCGCAGCAAACATATGTACTGCCTGGTATGGGTATGTGTTCTTCTGCGGGGCCTCGCCTTAAAATCAATTCACATCCAAATCAGTTTTCTAACTACATCGCACGGACTTGCTGAAGAAAAGCAATGAGCTTCTTAGCTGAACCGAAGGAGGGAGCAGCGGACGAACCTGTACTGCTGTTGAGGACGAACCTGTACTGTTGCTGCTTCCAGGTCGACGACGGCAACCGGTGGGGCTTCCCTACTCGCTGCAGAGGACGGGGCAGTGGTGGATGGCTATCATCCATCAGCGCCGCGAGGCAGCGGCGGGGTCGGGGGAAGATGCAGCGGTGGCGGCGGTTGCCGCGCGCACATCAACCATATCGTGTTTACTCACCGACAGATAATATGCCACAGATTCAAATAAATGCTTACTCTGTTGAATTTTTACAAAGCCAAAAAAGAAATGGTTCCATAAACGATGAGAAAACTAATCTCCACATCCTTGAGCTTTTTGTTCTGTTGAAAATAAATTGGCAACAGATAATCAGAATATCATTACAGCTTACAAACCAATACGGTCTAGCATTCTAATTATCAGAACAACTCTAAATGAAATGCGCCAAAACTGAATCATATCATGGGATTAATAAAACATTCAAATGGGACCCTTGAGATAACCGAGAGATGCAAATGAAGCAAAAAAATCCTGTGTTTTGAGCCCATTAAAGAAAAATTAGAAACTAACAAATTATGTTTACCAAAGCCTGCCTACTCTCAAGTCTGAACAATACTCCTAGGAGTGGCAGATTCTTTAGAGGGAAGTGGAGATAGTGCCAACATTGCTGCAATGCTAATCCTAGGAGTACTAATATCACGACTCCATCACCAGTAATCAATGTTAGCAGACGCAATCCCAGAGACAATAGTTTTAGCAAGATGCAAATCACATCAACATTATTATCTAGTGCCTTTGTGATGCAGAGGCATGCAAATGCTACCACGATTGAAAAAACTACCAGGAGATCCCAGCTTGGATGCAAATGCTCGTATCCGGACACAACAACAAATAATCAGTATACCGATTAAGTAAAGCAAGCAGGGAAAGAGATCCAATCTTTACGGTGGACGCCACATGATATCCGAGAAGGTCGTCCTCCACCTGCGGCATCGGCTGGATCGTGCCCGGATCCTTGTGGAGCTCTGCACCCGGGGTCTTCCTAGGCGCCTCCATCGGATCGATTCCGCGGCAGCGTGCCTCAAGCTTCCGCCGCAAATAAGTCCACTGCTATTGGTACCCAGTTGATCTTCCCTGCAAATAAATATTGTACTGCCGTGTTGTTCTTGACGGAGAGGTTACCAGCGACGCCAGAGTACGGGTTGAGGGAGGCAAGGGCTGTTCGAGCAGAGGAATACAGAGGCGGAACCGGAATTTGGATTCGGGAGAGGAAGGCCGATGGCGCCGGAGTTTGGGTTGGGGGATAGGGAGGCCCGACCCGGCGGGAGGAATGGAGAGGCGGCGCACTACTGCTGTGGTAGGCCGACGAGATGGATGGCGCGCAGGGTTGGGCCGGCGGCCGGGCATCAGGGGATGGAGGCGGCGTAAGGGACGCAGATGTTGAGCCGAGCCGGCGCCGGCGGCGGGTGGGATCCGGGGAGATGTGAGCGCCGGTCAGGCTGCGCCGCGCGAGGGGAACGAGGGAGATGCGGGGGCACCTGCCGGACGGCCGCAGAGGAAGGCGGCGTAGCCATGCAGGGAGGCCGGTGCGGCAGAGGAAGCCGGGGACGCGCCGGCGGCGGCGCCCTGGAAGGAGGCGGGATCGGCCGGCGGAGCTGCACATCAAGATGGAAGAATATGCGGGAGGGAGAGGAAACGGGGCAGGTTTTTCGCATCCAACCGGTTCGCGTCCTATATACGCGGTATGGTGCTCGGAATAATATTCCGAGCACCGGTTCCGAAATAGTGCAACCCTATATATATATATATATATATATATATATATATATATATATATATATATATATATATATATATATATATATATATATATATATATATATATATATAGGTTTGCTATTCTCGAACCGGTATTCTCGAACCCTTTCTGAACTTTCGCCGCACAGTGGTGTGAACTTCTCGACGGAGCAGCAGAATTCCATGTTTCGGCGGACAGTGTTTTGAGGTTGATTTTTGAACCATTTATCGGAATCATACATATGATATACCGTTGAAAAGATATGAAAATTTCGAAACTTTTTTGTGCTGAATGTTTTTCCAAATTCCTGACAGTTTGAAAGTAATTTCAAATATACAAAACTTCGTTTTCGCGGATTTCTGCATTTTCGGACAGTTGTTTGCGCTTAATTTTTACACTGCTTGCCGTATTAATACATATGATATACCATTGGAAAGATATAGAAATTGCGCACCATTTTTGTTTTGGATGTTTTTCCAAATTTTGTACAGTTTAAAATTAATATCGAATATACAAAAAAGTTTTCGCGGATTTCTATGTATTCATAAGGTTATTTGGGTCTATTTTTCCAACCGTATGTCAGATTGATACAAATGATACCCCGTTGGAAAGCTGTTGAGTAGGCACAAACTTTTGGTGTTGAACATTTTTCCAAATTACTTACGGTTTAAGAGCAGATTTCGAAATACTTGATTTGATTTCCGCTCAGAAAAACAGAGTACCAAAACATCCCCTGTATATGGAAGTGGACTTCCAGGTTTCTATTAGTGAACTTCGTGCCTTGGTATAAATGTTTTTAATGTTGGTTTTGTGATCGTTCTTAAACTTTTTATCCGGATGCAAATAATCCGGGTGCAAATAATATACCACTAAAAATATATCAATTTTTGTGCAATTTTTTCATGTTGATTATTTTCCAAAATTTCTTACGATTTACCACCAATTTCAAATATACAAAACTTTGATATATTTTTCTTGATAGTGGACTTCCATGCTTTACATAGTAGTAACGTTTGAATTTTTCACTATTTTTCAAACTAGACTGAGGATTTTATAATGAACTTCTGGAGTTCCATGAGTGAATATCCTGGTATTTATAGTTTGTTTTTCCATACGGGCAAGACAACATTCATGTACAAGAATGAACTTTTATACAATAGAAATGTGAACTTTCTATATGGATCTCTTTCTCAACGATTACCCAATAAAGAAAAGTGCAATTTTCCACACAGAACTTTTCTAAAAAAATGAACTTATGTATTAATAAAAATGACATCCTGATTAAAAAAGGGCCAACTTTTTAGAGGCCTTCAGCGAACTTCCCGCCAAAAAAACCTTCACCTAGATTAGAAGCAAACTTCTCATGGTAGATGAAGTGAACTTCCAAACACACATTTTATATCTCAACATCATTTTACGAGACATCACATATACCACAATTTCAAAGATCATCTGTAAAATAGGAGGTGGCACACGACGCCTATAGAGATGCTAAACTCGGGCAGAGCCCAATGACTGAACTACGCATGGCCTTAAACCGAACTTACACTGAAAAACTAGCTAACTGAACTTCACACCAACTCAGGGCAGCGAACAGAGTCATGACAACGAAGCTTTTCCCGATGCCCTAGGAGACAAAGCCATTGATGGCCAGACCACCACCATGGATCATCGTAGTCCACCAGTCCAGCCTTTTGCATGGAGCTGACTTCCAACTGCTGCTACCTTTGTCTTGGAAGTCCAGCCCCCTGATTCATATAAATGGCAGAATTATAAGACATCAAATTTGTTAGGCCAAAATTAGACTACAAACAAATAGAAAGGTGAACCGTAAAAAACTGAACTGATTTGAGACCAGTAACTTGAGCGCATATCCATGGTGTTAGAAAGTCGAAACAAGTATCAGTACAAAATCAAATGTAAGCTTTATTTTGTAAGCAAACTAAACTTCTACCGATTTACAGTCAGAAACGCATACATAATAGCAAGACTGAATCCCCAGTTCAGGCGTTGTAAACTACCCAACAATGGTTTCTTTTAATACAGTGAACTACTGTTAATTTCAGAGGGTACGTTTTATAATAAAAGTTGACATCACAGCAAGGAAATACTATATCATTCGTTTAAGACACATCATTTTTCATTTACACCAAAATACTAAACTTCATATTTCTTGCATTTTCTAATCTTGCTTTAGATGTCGATGCAAAGGAGCTAACGCAAATTTAACATTTTTTTTGCCAAATCTGAACTCATTCACATATAGAATTATAGTTATTAACAAAGGTCATATGATTGAATCTACCTGTTATATGTCACAATCTTATGGATGAAATCAACTTGGAATGAACTTTGCAAACAATAAAATAGAAGATCGATTAAAAATTGAATTTTAAGATGGAAATAAATAACAAGCGCATTGTCTGAACTGAAACGAATGAACTTCCTGAAACTAACAATTTTACCGAGGACATTTTTCTCTATCTTAAGTTAAGAGGAATGTGAACTCCATATTTTTGGCCTAATCGAACTGCTCACAATTAAGAAGTGAACTGCTTAGTGATGTAAGACACACAAGAAAGTACGGCCAAGAATAAAATCACATGCATCAGTAGCATTTTGCATAGCCGCAACCAGCATAGCGACAACTGTGCAAGGAGCGGGCTGACCTGGGCATGAAAGAACCGCCGTAGCCGTGGACTCCAAGGACGGCGCAGGGTGAACTCCTGTGTTGGTTTCACGTGCTAGCTTACTCCGCATGTTGCGCCACCATGATGGACAGGTGGCAGCCCGCCATCGGGTCCAGCCAGTGTGACAACGAAACTGGACTTCACAGAAAAGGGTGCCGGAGTTCACTGGCACCCCACGTGGTGAACATCTACAATATGAAAAGTGAACTTCCTCCGTAAACAAATTGAGCTTCTACTTTTTATCGCCAATATGTGTAGTTCATGAATAATCCATCCATCTAGTAGTATTTAGGCAAGTAAAAACATCCATCACATTCATTGCTATCTGAACTTCATGGCTGACACAGATTGAACTACACATTGCTATCTTCTAAATTAAGGTTGAGATAGTTCAACTACCTGGTCTCGGTGCCAACAGAAGGCTATACGACGGAGAGGTAGGTCCTCCTCCAGCCGCTGATGTATGTCGCAAAGTGCCGCATGTGTGCTTTAAACTGTAATAGTCAGACAGACTAAATGAACTCCCAAAATATAGAAAGTGAACTGGCCCTGATAATAATGTAAATTACCATTTTTCATACTAGCCGGAAGCATCTCATAATAATGTGAACTACTATTTTTCATACTAGCCAGAAGCGGACTCCTCCCACTGACGCAGTGGATTCCCCCGAAAAGAAAAGTTAACTTCCAAGAAGTTCTAAATTCTTATGCAGGCGAATTGAACTTGCCTGATATATTGAACTTATCAGACATGATTAAATGGACTTCTATGTTTTGTATAGAGAAAAACATGATAATACCCAGCAAGCACAAAATAAGTAAAATTAATCAGACCCTGCATGCATGGTGTTGCCTAACTGATTTGTTGCTTACAGATAGCAAGCAATACGACCCCAAAGCACGAGAGCTAAACAAATGGGAATTATGGGAATGGGATTGGGATTGGTGACTTATGGGCAGTCAATAAAATACCACTCTTGCAACTTGGAAGTGTACTCGGGGGTGGGGAAAGCAGAAAGTTTATACTATGTTAAATGTGAATCAGGCAATTCAGCGCATGCACCGACCGAAATGCAGTGTGTCAAAGCATGGCGAAATTATATTCTATATGCTATATGTTTTTACTTACAGCAGCAAATTGATGTGCCAAAGGGCGCGGCCGCACGCTGGGCTCCCTCGAGAAGACCGCTGGACGGTCGAGGATGTGCGAGTGAACTCCCAGCATAACAACATTTCTGCACCCTGGAGCTATAGAATGTCAAAAGGAAATAAAATGATAGTCCATCTAGCAGGAATATTTTAACTAAAGTAGAAGAGATGTGAACTTCACGAATTATGAGAATGAACTCCACGGAATATAAAAAGGTGACCTCTTCATCTTTGCATCTTTTATTTTTTGTTGTGCACTTGTGATCGGCTGCTTCATCCAAAAAAAAATGAAGAGGATGGCTTGCAGCGACAACCGCGGGAGGACCTGCAACCGCAACAACTCCCAGCTCATGGCAATGCTTCTTGTGGGCACTTTTATAATAGTTAAGTCTTATGTAAAAAAAAGTAAACTTCACACATGAAAAAGGTGTGCTACACTAATGAAGTAATGTGAACTTCAAAGAAGAAATTCCACAGATCTTATCGGCACAAAAATCACAAAAGATACATCATCCAGAAGCAACCATGCATTTTCTAGATTAACATGTATGATTCGTTACTACCCATACAGATCACGTGGATCAAGCCTATTAGTTGCATCTAAATTTTTAATACTGAGCATCTCTAGAACCTGAACTACAAGGATCTGAATATTTCACAAAAATACTATTTAGATCATGAACTACAGCAAACATACAAGAACGAGCTATCACTTCATTTGTGAACAAGGAAATCAAGCCAATGAAAAAACAAGCCCGTGATTACTCCGCCCCTAATTTGGCTCTATGAATTAATATGTTTTTGTCTCTCGTGTGTAGAGAAGAATAGGGTAGCCAATTCAGTAGCAGCGGATGAAAGAAATAAACCAACAGCATACACACTTAGGGTACCAGCAAGGATGCGAAAAAGGCAGAGCAAAAGACCAGTACTGCAGGATACTGGTTTACCTGCCTCACAAAGGCTTCGATGGAGATGCTTGGCGATGGCGAGTGAACTGTTGTGCTGCACGACATGAACTTCTACTGCTGCATGTCTCTTCACACTTTAACGAACTGTTGTAGCTTAACTAGTTAACTTTCTATTTTCACTTTTTTACAGTAAATTAAACTTATATTGCAGGTCAAATCAAAGTGGGTGTACACTGCACGGTTTTCTCACATATCATCATTTCATACCATTATATACATCTGTATATGCACTTGGTTTTACTAGCAGACTTGTTTGTACATACAGGGATTAAAGGGATGTATGAAGAACAGGCATGCAAATGCTTCGGAGACAAACTAAGAAAGAAAAAGGAAATGGAAAACATGAACTGTATGACCATGGGCTGCCATGAATGGTAATTATAAATTTGCACTTCTGAACTTTTTGCCCTGGCAATGATGAACTTAAGGCACATATGGGGTGAACTTCCCGACCAAAGAAAAATTCGTGACAAAGAGAAAAGGAGAATTCCTTAAGTTGGACAAGCGGACTTGCATTTTAAATAAAAGCGAACTTCACAGTCTTTTGTGCTTATGTGTTTTAACTGAAATCAATCTATGACATGATTTTTTCCCAAATAAAAATGAGTAAAGTTCATATGTAAACTAGGTGAAATTGTTTTTTATGTGCTGTAGTCGTCTAACATTTGCTCAAATAGAAAGCTAGCAAACAATCTTTATGTGAAATTCACACAAGGCAGCAGTTAAGAAATGTAATGCAACACCATCAACAGTTTTAATATCCCACGTAAATAAAACTATAGGGCACAGTAGTGCTAACTCTGTAGTTCAGTTTAGTCTAAGTCAGTTATAAACTTATTCACGATGAAGAATATATGCCAATATGTCTAAATGGAAAAGGTTAACAATAATAATATGTGCCAACAAAATAATAATTGGCTGTAAAAACCATCACAAAGAACATACAAATATATCGTTTCTTATCTTACTCGTGAACTCCCGCTGCGGCAACCAGTGGGCTCCCACAGCTGAACAACACAGCCAGAAACAAATCATGCCATTATGATAATTGTTCACATGATATATTTGATTTTCAGCACACTGTACAAATTTTACCATGATCTGAAAAGGATAGTACATACAGAGAGCAGCTTGCGGAACAGCATCGTTGCCTCAAGATGGATCTTGTTATCCTCCGAATAAATCTCAAGTGAACTACGCGAATTAAGAGAAGTGAGCTTCACAGATTAGGAGAAGTGAGCTTCACGGATTAGAAGAAGTGAACTTATTAAACACCCTAGCTGTACGAAGTGCATAGACAACAGAAAGTGATCTTTTAATCATGGACTTATTGAACTCCCCCGTAAAAATGAGTTTTATGCGCAAATGGAGTGAATTTTGTGTTAACTAAAGTAGTATTGAACAATCAAAAGAAACTTATGTCGCGACAAGAGCATACAAACTGCACTTTCTGATAGATTGACTTTGTCATATTGTAAATAGTGAATTTCCTCATAGGCAAGTGAGCCTAATGGATAAAATAGTGAACTTCATAACCACACTGTTTGCGGCTGCTCGCAATAATCTTAGAATAAGATTAGATAAACCATGAGTGCACCTTATTGGGATTAAGAAACAAAGCACTTGAACAATAATATCAATCCAGTACTAAAAAAATGGTGCTAGATCTGACAACTTAGTATAGGAAACTAAAAGAAATGAATAATATGGAGGTCGCTTGCCAGATTATAATCCTATCAGTCCTGGAGCATACCTTAAGTTTATTGTTGAAATCCCCACGGAGTATTACCAGATCATCATTCCACATCTTAGATATAACACCGGAGGCTCGATCAAGTAATGTTCCTTACCTTTACAGAAAAAACACCATAAGGACACTAGTGGACAGGTAGATGGTCAAGAGCAAAAGAAACACTAGATAATGCTTTTATACAGCAAAAAAAAGATTGCTCTTTCAGTAACATGCATTTTGTACAGATGAAATTTATTTTATTGCAGAGTGAACTTCACTTTTACACCAAATGAACTCACTATGATCATTTAGTTTGTTTTCATAGAAGAATTGCACTGGACAGCCAAGGCATGGGTGTAATCCGGGCGGCAAACTCTATGGCAGCACGTAGTGGACCGCCGAGGGAGCAGAAGGTGGACTCGCCAGCTGCATGCTTCTGGGCTTGTGTTTGGAGCAGAAGGTGCAGCTGTTAATTTTTTTCGTGAAATTTTCACTTTTCTGCACATTGACCAGTAGCAATGAACTGATGTTATTTTTGGCAAAAGAATATAAACCTAGCTGTAATAAACTAAAACTTTTGTAGGAAAATAAAAAGGTAAACTCCCACTGTTGATTGAACTGAACTTCCTATCTAATAAAATTAAACTTGACATCCAGACCACACTTTTTGTATGAAAAAATGAAATTTTGTGCAAATACGGAGTGAGCTTCAGGAGAAGTTTCAATGAACTTCCAAAAAATTAAAAATTCCCAGATGATATTTTTTGGATATTCCAAGAGACCTTCTCTTGCTAACAAAAGAGAAAATAGAAACTCAAACTTCTCTTGCTGACAAGCGAACTTCTTTTGCAGCATCAACGTAGATCATATATAATAAAATATCATAGGTAAATATGGAATAGCATAAAGCTAGATATGCAGAGCATGATTGTTATAATAGCTAATTCACAAGATATTTGAGTTTCAGCGCATTATAAAAAACAAGCGAACTTCCACTCATCGACAATCTGAACTTTTACCAATTAAATAATGAACCTTGGAACAACACAGTTTTTTATTTTAATTGCAGTAGCCATGTACTTCAATATTTTGTGTGTTGTGAACAAAGATAACTCCCGTGCAGACGAAAGCGAACTTTACCCGTTGATATTAAATGAAGTTCTCTAAAATTCTTTAAAATAAAGTTTGAGAGAGAGCAAAGAGAGAACATAGCATCTTCTTTTTACACAATAAGAAAGGGGCACCCTCTATCAGCAGTAGCAGTTCACAACAACTGCAAGAAATAGCCTTACAGACCAATCTCTAAAATATAATAACTTCAGTGGCATCACTAGTACACAGTGGTATCAACAACAACTGCTATTTCACATCAGTGGCATCACTAGTACACATCAGCGACATCAGTAGTTCATATCAGCGGGAGCATAAGTTCGCTTGAGTAATGCACGAACCTGGTGTTAAGGAGTAATGTGCTCCGTTGATGGGTTCCCCATAGTGGGGGCGGTGAACTCTGCCGGCTCTATCAGCGGACCGCCCGACTGTGCGATGTGGTCACCCGAGGTGGAGGAGGCCGGGGAAGGCAGGACGGCGCCACCCTGTGGAATCCCGCGCCCCTCCCTTGTGAACTGCCGTGGGTGGCGCCGCCGGACAAATTGGGCGCATGGGATGTACCAGCCGACGATGGACCATGCGCGATGCAGGGGAGGGGAGGGCCTCCGTCAGACCCACCGCGGTGGAGCCCTCGCTCGCCGGCGACAGGGAAGATGGGGGAGGCGGCCAGGCGGGCCGTCGCGTAGTCTGTTGTGAAAGGGTGTCGGGGATGCGAGCTGCGGTAGCAGGCTGGTGGTTGGGAGTGGGGCGGTGGGGGTGGCCGCGGCGGCGTGCCGGCTGTGGCGAGGGACTCGGGGCGATGCGGCGGTGGGACGTGGGGTGGAGAGGAAGCCGCGGCGACAGTAGGGGGCGGCGCGCACGGAGGAAGGAGGCCAGGTCGCGTGGTGGAGGATGGAGGCCGGGCCGCGACGTTGGAGAGGAAGGTCGGGCGTCGCGCTATCGATGGGATGTCCGGCCGCGGCGGCGCGCTGGGCGGGTGGCCGGCCAGAGCAGGAAGCCGGAGGCGGGGAAGGCAAGCCATGGGGGCGGCGCGTGGTGGTGGTCTGGTGGATAAGGCAGGGAGTTTTTTTTGATAGAAAAAAAGGAAGGGAGTTCGCGGGAGTGCGTGATGGGGTGCGGCTAGGTGGGTTTCGGCCTTTCGGGCTGGATCGGAGGGTTGGTTCAGGTTGGTTTGATCGGGATAAGGAACTAAGCGGGATTTGGGGCGGGGGTTCGAGAATAGCTATTCTAGAACCCCTCTTAAGGGGGTTCGAGAATAGTTGGGTTCTATATATATACATGTACGCAAGAAAGTATACATGGCTTGGTTGTGACCTTTTTTTACCTTAAGTAGTTCGTGTTTCAAGGGAGCGTAGGAAAGCCAATGATTATTGCAATATAAACTTTTATTACTGGGGGTGACTATTTCTCAGTCGACTGAGAACTAACTTCTTTCTCAGTCAGATGATACCATCAAATTTAGGTTGCAAGTTATGTTGCAACTCATGACTAGCTAGCATGAATCACAGTGCAAATCAAATAGTGTAAAACTTGACTGAGCACGTTGTAGCAAATCATTTTATTAATTTAGCAGCTATATTAGTCAATAAGCTAGCCTTATGTGCTTTCCTTCCTCCACAATATTTATCTCAAAAGAAGAGACTTAATCAAAAATTCAAATGAAATAGATTAGGGGTAAACGTCCATAGGAAAGAATTATATGGATTCAATTACAACGAATCAAACTTTCGTTGTACACTCACTATGTTCTCAAATTATTAAGATAGTGTACATTAAGAGATTGTCGGATCCAATATATAACTAGGGTTTTACACTAGATACCTCGTAAATATTGTTTTCTTTGTGAATTTGCAAAATTTCACCATAAATGCTACCACCAAAACGGATTTTTGTTTGGCAGCACGGTGGGACCGTATTCTAGAGCATGTCAACCCGGTCAAGCTGAACATATATATGTAGCTCCGCCAATGTGTTAAGACATTTCTTTGTTAAGTCAGTCTTTATTAACTTTGATCAACCTCGTAGGAAAAAAGCAGCAGAAATTATCACACAAAATTAGCAGGACTACATTCATCTTTACATACAGATGTATAATATAGTAATCATTTCACTAATATTGAGGCAAATTTAATGATTCTAGAGTATACCTAGGATTAACAAAATTCATGATTAATTAACTAAAAACAAGAAATCAGAATCCTTTGTATCTTAGCACGGTATCATAGGCAAAATGCTTATGTGGAATTATGGTTGATGAGGAGATATGCTAGTATCATGTGTGCTATATTGGCAAAAATCTGATGTGGCACAACAATAATTAACGAGTAGAGAGGTGGGAGTGGTATCATATAGAACATAAAACTAGAAAACTTGATGCCAAATACATCATGTACGTACACAAATTTGCATTGAGATTCTACAAAATATTAAATATTTTGAAATTATGATTCTATCTTATTATATACTATGCATTATATAGGTGGTATCATAAACTAGTATCATATGCATGATACTAGTGCATGATACTTCTCGTTGTGAGCAGTCCATTGGGCTACTCATAGTGGGCAGTAACATAAGGTGGTGTCATGCGCATATATAAGTTACTAGTCCATGTTACTATCTTCATAGTGGAAAGTAACCTTAGAGGTGGTATCATGCAAAGTCTCATTTATTAATTAATTTTGTAGACTCATTTTATCTTGGGGTGTGTGATGTTATGATAACATATACTACCTCCATCCCAAGGCTTAAGGCCTATTTTTTCAGAAAGTCAAACTATGTTAAGTTTGACTAAGTTTTTTTTTATAAAAAATCATTAACATGTGAAATACAAAATTAATATTGTTAGATAGATGATGAAATATATTTTCATGTGCTATCTACAAAATATCATATTTATTGGTAGATTATTCTATAAATTTGGTCAAACTTTACTTGCTTTGACTTTTCCAAAAATATATAAGCCTTAAGACTTCGGATGGAGGTAGTATAGCTAGTTACCACCTTCCTATCTGTTACTAGCTAAGTTACTCTCATTATGAGTAGTCTTAGATAAGAAACTGAACTTGCATGGAACTGTATGCAAAATACAATCGTAGCCCAATCACATGCAT